>NC_133794.1:14624041-14924041 GCF_003597395.2 Chelonoidis abingdonii | reverse complement strand
AGAATATTTTTTTTTTTTCTTCTTCTTCTTCTTCTTCTTTTTTTTTTTTTTCTACTCAGAGCAGAACATGGAGTGGAAAGAGCCAGCAGTGAGTGAAAGTCCCTGGATTCTCATCTTCCATTAGAAAGGTGATCACACTGCAGCCCAGAGCTCTACCCACCCCAGCTTGTGGGAATCCAGTAATGTATCAAAGCCAGTCAGCCAGGGCAAAGCGAAGCTGCAAAACACTTTTTTGTTTTTCAACATGCTCCTAACTTTCCCACGCGTTCAGCTTTTGGGGACAACTTCCTCACACTTAGTCTTTGCCCGTTGGTGAATGTTGGAGCAAAATCCCATCAGGCATTTTGGAGTTATGGGGTTAGCGGGAGGTGGAGTCTTGTTCTGTTTTTTTTTAATCTGGATGGAATTTTCAAAAGTGACTCGCTATTTGCGGTGCCTCTGTGTATAGGGGTCTGACTTATTATTATTATTTATTAAGTGCATTACAGTAGTTCCTTAGGACCCCCCCCCCATTGCAGTCATGGAACAGGACCTCATTGTGCTAGGCGCTGTACATTATTTATTAGAGGTATTGGGGTAGCGCCTAGTAGCCCCAGTCCTGGAACAGGACCCCATTATGTAGGTGCTCTACAAACACAGAACAAAAAGATGGTCCCTGCCCAGAAGAGTTTACAATCTACACGGAGATTAGAGCTGAGCTATGAACTGATGTTTTGGTGACCAAACCAAAAAAAAAAAAAGGTGTAGGGGGGATTCATTGGCTTCAGGCTGCCTGGGAACAAAAATATTTCAAATTTTCCAGTGAAATGAAAAAGTCGATTTTTTTTGTTTCAAATGAAATGAAACATTTTAAAATCAAGGCTGGATTTTTTTTTAATTTTCAAAAGATTTGCTCTAGTTCAAAAGGAATTAATTTGGGGCTGTTCTCTGGCCTGTGTTATATCCAAGGTCGGACTAGTTCAGGGGTTCTCAAACGGGGGGTCGGGACCTCTCAGGAGGTTGTGAGGTTATTATGCGGGGGGTCGTGAGCTGTCAGTCTCCACCCCAAACCCTGCTTTGCCTCCAGAATTTATAATGGTGTTAAATATATTAAAAAGTGTTTTAAATTTATAAGGGGGGGAGGGTCGCACTCAGAGGCTTGCTGTGTGAAAGAGGTCACCAGTACAAAAGTTTGAGAATCACTGGACTAGACGGTCACCACAGCCTCTTCTGGCCTTGGAAATTCTGAATCTACAAAATGGCAGGGGTGCATTTTATCCCCATTCACCTGGTTGCTGGTCTAAGTATGAGATGTAAATCTGCTTCCATCTGTCCTCTGCACAACAAGATTTTGGGATCCTCAGATAGTTCCCCCCCTTCCCAATCCCCCTGCCCTCTCCCTTCTCAAAGCGCATGGAAGTGCAGTATTTGTTCTGTGGGGAGATCAGGCAGGTTTAAAGCAGACCTAGCGGTTGGGATCATTCGTCCATTAGGGCGATTTGTGAATTTTTAACTCCTGTTTTAAATTGGTTTTCACCTAAGGAATAATTAGACTGGGTCATTTTCATGGGATAATTGAATAAAGATCACTCTGCGTGGACTCGGTTCTTTGAACCACAGCGAATCTCCCAGCCTCTGGTAAGGCTGCCTGCTTTTCCTGGTCTCATTGACTGAAGGGGAAGCATAGATCGCGCACATGGACTCTGGATTCTACTGGGTGAGGTCAAGCGTGATTCAGGGACATGAGGCCTCGATTCAGATATATACAACTACTTAGGAATTGCCAAAGCAGATCAGATCAGTGGTCCATCGGGCCCAGTATTCTATGACAATGGCCAGTATCTGAGGCTTCAGAAAAAGGAGCAAGAAACTTCATACTGGGAAATTAGGGCCAGATTTTCAAAAAATCTCCAGGCCAAATTTCCAAGCATTCAGGACCTCTTATTATTATTTATTGTAGTAAGGGTCTGGTCCATGACTGAGGCTCCGTGGTAGCGCCTAGGAGCTTCAGTCATGGACCAGACCCTTAGTACCACATAAACACAGAACAACCCCACAATCAGCCACAGTCCAGGACAGATAACTCTTGTGATTTTAGCATGAATCTCAAAACATTTGCTGTTTTTCTTCAAGCTTCAGCTCCAGGTGATTACAAACTTGAAACCATGACCCATAAAGACTCATAACCCAGAAGGCAAATAGAGGAAAAAACAAAAAGAAACAAAACACCCCCCCCCCAACAAATTATCGTATTGTAACAGCTCATGATTTTTAAATCAGTCTCATGATTTGCTGGGTCCTGACTTATCATATTTGAACATTTGGGGCTGCCCATGCTGTATTATTGTTTATTTAGATTTACAACAATTAAAAGCCAATGCTTTAGCCACCCTAACACATCCCTGATCATACAATAAAACATCAGTAGCATTAAAGTTATCATTTCAACAGGAACTCAGACACCAACACCAATACCTCTTCTTAGTTGTGGGAACCATATCCTGAGCCCTCTCTATAAATCCTAGCATACACATCTAACTGTCTATAGTACACATCTTTTGTGTGTCTGTATGTGTGTGGTGGGGAGGGTTGCACAGTGCCTGGCACAATGGAGTCCTGTGCTGCTGCAATACAAATGAAAGGAATAATATATCCTGTAGGTGGCTTGGAAAAATCTCACCCAGGATTTTTAAGATTTCCCCCCCTTTAGTCTTTATGAGATTAGAGTAACAAATGGAAGGACATTTGCAGTATGACTGACCCCAACTGTAAAACTTTACCATGAATGAATCAGGCCTTGCAAAATCATGAGACTAGCTTAAAAAAGCGTGAGATTTTTAACAAAAACGATTGATTTGGGGTTCTTTTTCTTTACCTTCCGGTTGCTGAGCCTTTAGGGTCACATCAGGGGTCGTGTTTTCAAGTTTTTCTCGGCATTATGAGAGCTAGAAACTTACTCTTCTTTTTCCTATGACACCATCATAGGACCTAACCAGATCAGCCATACCATCACTGGTTCATTCACCTGCACGTCCACCAATGTAATATACGCCATCATATGCCAGCAATGCCCCTCTGCTATGTACATCGGCCAAACTGGACAGTCACTACGGAAAAGGATAAATGGACACAAATCAGATATCAGGAATGGCAATATACAAAAACCTGTAGGAGAGCACTTCAACCTCCCTGGCCACACTATAGCAGACCTTAAGGTGGCTATCCTGCAGCAAAAAAACTTCAGGACCAGACTTCAAAGAGAAACTGCTGAGCTTCAGTTCATTTGCAAATTTGACACCATCAGCTCTGGACTAAACAAAGACTGTGAATGGCTTGCCAATTACAGAACCAGTTTCTCCTCCCTTGGTTTTCACACCTCTACTGCTAGAACAGGGCCTCACCCTCCCTGACTGAACTAACCTCGTTATCTCTAGCTTGCTTGCTAGCATATATATACCTGCCCCTGGAAATTTCCACTACCTGCGTCTGACGAAGTGGGTATTCACCCACGAAAGCTCACGCTCCAAAACGTCTGTTAGTCTATAAGGTGCCACAGGATTCTCTGCTGCTTTTACAGATCCAGACTAACACAGCTACCCCTCTGATACTTCTTTTTCATGTAATTCTATGACTTCAGGAGTTTGGTCTTTTAAAAAAGCATCAAATAGTGTGAGATTTGGGATAAGATTGTGAGAATTGGTAAAAGTGGGGTTTCTTTAAGATAAATTATCTGGTTCTATTTTTCAACTAACTGCCTATGTCCCTATAATAATAACCCACCCAGCCACCCACCACCCTGTGTGTCGTTATAACACACACACATACATACAATTCTGTGTTCTTAACACAAACACACACACCTGTATGTGCATATAGCCCGTGTCGTTATAAAACATACCTGTCTGTGTGTCCCTATAACACCCACACCCATGTCCCTACAACACATGCACAGCACCTGTGTCCTTATAACATACTCATCCGCCTATTTGTCCTTAAAACTCCCCTACTCGTGTCCTTTTAACACAGACAAACACATACGCATGTCAATTGACGCTGCTCTAGCAGTTAACAAGGCTTCCACATGCTTCTGCCCCTCGGAACTACATCTCCCAGCCTCCCTCGTGCTCTCAGGAGCCTGCTGGGAGCTGTAGTGCGACAGTGGAAGGACTGCAGCTGAGTGCCAAAGGGAGGTGGAAGGCGGAAAGACTACAGCTCCCAGCGGCCATTGCGAGGGCACAAGGGAAGCTGGCCGCCCGGGGGGAGAACCCCGAGCTTGGAGGAGGCAGGTAAGGGGCAGGCGAGTCGGGTGGCGGCGCTGGGTCCCGGGGTCCGTAGGGTGAGGCAGGAGGGAAGAGCTGGATGCTGCCCCAAGGGGGGAAGTGGAAAAAGGGAGGTGGGGGAAAGAGAATGCAGCCCTCCCTTTGTCTGCCTCCTCCCCCTCTCCCATGCGGGGGTGGGGGAGTGGAGATAGGAGGGGTGCTAGGAGGGGGAGGGAAGAAGGAGGAAGCGGAGGGGGGAGCTGGGAGAGGGAGTGAAGGTGGGGAAGAGAAGGAGGAGGAAGCGGAGGGGGGAGCTGGGAGGGGGAGTGAAGGTGGGGAAGAGAAGGAGGAGGGAGGGGGAGCGAAGGTGAGGAAGAGAAGGAGGAGGGAGCTGGGAGGGAGGGGGAACTGGGAGGGGGAGTGAAGGTGGGGAAAAGAAGGAGGAGGAAGCAGAGGAGGGAGGGGGAGCTGGGAGGGGGAGCAAAGGTGGGGAAGTGGAGGAGGGAGGGGGAGCTGGGCTCCTTGTGCTGATGGGTTTTGCGATGTGGCTTCCTGTCCCCCAAGGAACTGAACCAGCACCTGCCATGTCGCTCCCCACTGAGCAGCACTCCCATGGTTGTGTCACTGTGGGCCCTGCCTGGGTTTGAACTGGTGACCTGGAGATGAAAGGTTCAGGGACCCATTCCCAGTGCACTCTGTTGGTTTGAGTGGTGCCTCTGTCAGATGGTTAAGGCTAGCCCATCAAGTAATCTGATCTGCTGGTAGAGACCCCTCTGGGCCTGTTTTGCAACCTAGGCCAGGTCAGAGGAGCTGCATTGCAGCCGATGTCAACAGCCCTTAGGCCTCGCACAAACTAATTTTGCAAAGACTAAGCAGGGGAGAGGCCAGCTGCCTCTGGGGTTGGGGCCTTTGGCAGCTAGGTCAACAGTTCAGGTCAGTCCTATAGAGAGGAAGAGCTGTTAGCACTGAATGATGGTGAGTTTGGTAGGTCTCAACATTATTTGTATCACAGTAGCATGTAGACCACCCAACTATGTTCCCCATTGTGCTGGAGGCTGCACGGATTCATGGTGAGATGTCACTGCCCCAAAGAGCAACTAGCCTATGGGCACAGAGAGAAAGGAACTGGACCTAAGTTGGTGGCACAGCTGGGAAAAGAACCCAGGTGTCCTGGATCTCAGGGCAGTTCCCTGCTTTGGGCCATGCTGCCTCAGCCCAGTTTCACTAGACAGAGGTACAGGTCATAAAACCCACCATGAAACTTGTTCCTAGTTGGGCAGTTCCAGCAGAGTGGCCTTGGCTGGGATGTGGGAGGGGATTCTGCACTTGTTGCTTTGGCCCGGTGTTTAGGCTGATTCCCCCAAATTCCAGATTCCAGGGGTTATTTGCTGACACCCAATTTTGCACTCTGTAACATGACCATCCAAACCAGGAGTGCTTTGCCAGCTCTACCAGTTGGGGAAGCCAAACCACACCATGTAATTTGGCTGATCAGTTGTAGTCAAACCAGTCCAGCTAGAATATCGAGGGATGGGCTTGCAGGGAACCAGGCAGCACTAAGGGAAATCCAGTTATTTGGAGGAAGTGTTGATCGACTGGCAGCTGCAGGGAATGAGGTGGAGTTATTCACTGCAACCTATTTACTCAGCTGCAATTTGAGGATGGGGTGGGGGAGAAGGGGGGCTGTCCCAGTTGTACCTGGTTTGTGAATATCTGGACAACGTCATTCTCCTGCTGTGTCCATCGGGTCCCTAAATTCACTCAGCTGGGGAAGTGAGTGTGCAGTCTAGTGCCGAAAACAGGGGACTGGGAGTCAGGACTCCTGCGTTCTGTCCCTGGCTGTGGCAGGGAAGTGAGGTCTGGAGGGTGGGCGGGCAGGCTGGGAGTCAGGTAAAGATCCAGTTAGTGGATCTTCCACCATGATGTAGCTCAGATGCGAGCCAGCTCCTGGGAACCACTGATTTAGGAGAGGTAGCCTGAACTTTCTGCAGTATGGCTACTCTTCTGATTTATTTATTGCCGTGACACCTAGGAGCCCCAGTCACGGGCCAGGACCCCCTGCAGTAACAGAACAATAAGATGTTCTCTGCCCCAAGGAGTTTCCCATCTGAGTAGTAGGCAAGAGACACCAGGTGCAGATGGATGGGGGATCCCACAGAAGGAAATAGAGACTCTCATGTGCTGCTCATCCTGCATGCAGGACTCAGTGGGTGAGATTGGCCGGTGCTACAGAGGAGCAGGGCCAGCTTTAGGAAGTGCGGGGCCTGATTCGAATAGTTTCAACGGGGCCCTGGCAGGGATGACTCACCCGGCGGCGCTCTGGGTCTTTGCTCCGGATCTTCCGCGGCACTGAAAGACCTGCCACCGAAATGCCGCCGAAGACCCGGAGTGAGTGACAGACCGCCGCCGGGTGAGTAAAAATTAAAAAGGCGCCTAAGTTCGGCGCTGTTCTTTAGGGCGCGGGGCCCTCTTAGGTCCGGGCGCGGGGTCCAATTTGGGGGAATCAGCCTAAAGCCGGCCCTGCAGAGGAGGGTGGAGTTTTGGTCCAGAAGGGGCCATTAGAGCCTCTATATCACAGGCCATTCAATTTCACCAGTTACCTCTGTATTGAGCCCAATGGCATTAGGTAGAAAAAAACATTTTTGTTCTCAGGAGATGTATGGCCATGAAAGCGCGGGGTGCTTGGCAAAGCTGCGACTTTCACTGCCTTGTGGCTTGCCCTGACTTGCCGTGCAGTAACTCGCCATGTAGACAGACCCTTGTGCGCCACAGACAAAGAACAGGCGAGACAGAAATACCACCGATGCCTGAGGCCCCTGGAGTGGTAGGGAGCTGATTAGGTGGGATATGCCGACATGATCCCAACAGGCGATCCACGCCCCATGCTGCAAAGCAAGGTGGAACCCCCCCCGCCCCGAAGGTCCCAACCAATCTGAGCTGGGGGGTTGTGGCCGGGTGGGAATTCCTTCCTGACACCCCATCAATAATGGTCCCTTCTGGCCAAGGGAGGCTCCAGGCCCCAGCACGCCAAGCATGTGCTTGGGGCGGCATGCCGCGGGGGGCGCTCTGCCGGTCGCCGTGAGGGCGGCAGGCAGGCTGCCTTTGGTAGCTTGCCTGTGGAGGGTCCACTGGTCCCGCGGCTTCGGTGGACCTCTCGCAGGAGTGCCTGTGGAGGGTCCACTGGTCCCGCGGCTTCAATGGACCTCCCGCAGGAGTGCCTGCGGAGGGTCTGGTGGTCCCGCGGCTTCGATGGTCCTCCTGCGGGAGGTCCGCTGAAGCCACGGGACCAGTGGACCCTCCGCAGGCAAGCCGCCGAAGGCAGCCTGCCTGCTGTGCTTGGGGCGGCAAAATCCCTAGAGCTGCCCCTGCTTCTGGCCTTCAAATCTATGACCCAAATGGATGGGAGCGTCCTCCGTCACTGGACAGCAGAAATAATGTCCCGTACCCAAACCATGTGAATTAGCTGACCAATGGTAACAAAGCCAGTCCACCTGGAATATTGTGGGAGAGGGGCTTGCAGGGAACTGGGAGGGACTAAGGAAAATCTAGTCCTTTGGACTGGCTGTCTCGAGTCTCCAAAGCCCCTCCGTGCAGCTACCTGGAATCTAGACCATCCCCATCCCCTGCTGGGGAAATGGTTTGTGACTAATGCTGTGTGGGGAGCCTGTTCAGTTAACCTTGCGTCCTATCCCCTTTCTGTGTTAAAAGTTGAAGGTATTCCCTTTTTCCGCAAGTGGAATGGTGCTAATGCATCATCTGGGAGCATGGCATTCCTAGGCGGCTTCCATCTGGGGCAGATGGCTTTGTACCCTGTGCAGTTGGCAAGGGAGTTATATTTCAGTGCAAACAGAGTGTTTGATGATGGGACAGCCCCTTTCCCCCTGCATTGAGGGTTTGAGGTTCCCCGGATTAGGAGGAGGTCGGGTGGCAGGATACCCCCATAAGGGCAGAAGCAATTCTTTGCTCTGTTTTTTGAGCTCATGATTATTAATATTACCCAGACTGAGATCAGGGCCCTGCGGTGCTGGGTGCTGGACAGACACAGAGTGAGACATTTCCTGCCCCAAAGACCTCACAGTCTAAATAGACCAGAAGTGTGAGGAGAAACCAGGGCATAGCTCAAGGAGGTGACTTTACCACAGTCACACAGCAGGGAACAGAACCTAGCTGTCCTAAGACCCAGGCCGCTGCAGCCACTGCACGACATTGCCGCTTGATCACTTATTAATAATAGCAACAAATTCTGTGCACTTCTAGGACAGCATGTTTTCATCCCTTGACCTCAAAGTGTGTTTCAAAGGAGGGTCCATGGTCGTTATCCCCATTTTACTGGTGGGGAAACTGAGGCGCAGATTGAGGAAGTGACTTACCCACAATCACACAGAGAATCAGCGTTGGGGTGAGAATAGTGCTGTCTCCTACTCTTACTGCTAGACACCACCTCTCCTCTGTGTGCTGGGCATAGAACTAGAAGCTCTGACACTCAGCCCCCCACTTTAGCCACTAGACACCACTGCCCTCACAGAGCCAGGGATAGAACCCAGGAGTTCTGCTGGCACTGCTGGATCACACACGTCTCCCTTTTCCAGAGAATTGTTTCACCTCCCAGTGGACAGCATGAACGTTTTGAACAGGAGAGTCGCAAACGTCCCATTCGCAAACACAATCATCTGGGGCTAAAATCAGGCACACTCTTGGCCTTCCTGGCTCTCTTGCCATGTGCCAGCTGCGTGGCCGGATGCTGGTGAGGAAAATGTACTCCATAGTCTTAGGCTTTGTCTCGGCTGAGTTTGGCTCCCACTCCGGCAACTGGCATAGCTGCACCAGTGCAAGTAGGCAACAGTGCAGTTTGTGCTCAGAGAGCTCACACTTACTTGGGAGTCAGCTGGATCAGGCCTAGTACCTTCGCCTGCCTGCCCCTAGTCAACTGAGTTTGGCCTTGTTCAGGGGTGACTTGATCCCAGTCTATAGGGGATCCCAGTCTAGCAGGCCAAGGTCTAACAAGATCCAGCGGTGGAAGTTGAAGCTGGATGCATTCAGACTGGAGCTAAGGTGCATGTTTTTACCAGTGAGGTAAAAACTATCGGAACGATTTACCAAGGAGCATGGTGGGTTCTCCATCCCTTGTCGATTTCTAAATCAAGGTCGGACGTTCTAAAAGATCTGCTCTAGTTCTGACAGGAATGATTGTGGGGAGGTTCAGTGGCCTCTGTTACGCAGGGGTCAGACTAGAGGATCAGAGTGGCCCTTCTGGCCTTGGAATCTATGGAAAATATCCCTGAATCAGAGCTTAAACCCTGACTAGCTCTTGTTTGCAGAGTGCTTAGAAATCCTCAAGCAGAAGTGGGTGGAAAACAACCTGCTATTGTGGGGGTGTTGCATCAGTCTCTTCGGAAGCATCGCCTGTTGGTAGGATGGAGGACCAGATGGGATCTCCTGGGACACCGCATCCAGTCCCTGCTGTCTCAGCAACCCCATCAGATACGCCCATTCAGAAATTTAGCAAGCTCCTGATTCACACTAGTTAGGTCCTTTGCCCTCCGCTGTCCTAAGGAGACGGCTCCTGAACTGCCGGCCTTTGGTGGTTAGTTCTCTGGCCTGTACCATACAGGACGTGGTCACAGTGGTCCTTCTGGCCTTAGAATCTCTGAATCTGGGAGCAAAGCCTTCTCATTCCCAGCCTCGGTCACCAGTTTATCCCCATTTGTTCTTGTGATCGGAGAGGTCTGATACGCCATTTTTCCACCTGCTGTGCTGATACCCCCGTGCTTCCCGGCGCTGGGCAGCAAGGTAGGATGCAGAGAGGTGGTGCAGTAGAGGGTGGTGTTTTTGTAGTGGTGGGTCACATCCCCAGGCGTGGGGGTGGGGGTGGGGTGACGAAAGGCAATCACAGGAGTTGAAGATGTTGTTACAGTCTAAGCAAAGAAAATCTCATTCCCCCATTTCCTGACCGTTCAAGATCAAGTATTGTCTGTTCCTGGCTTGAAACACACACAAAGCATCGCTTATACAGGCCTAGCATTGTTTGCATTGATCCATTTTTTACTCTGAAAGTAAACGTGCCCAGTTTTGATTCAGCTGAGGGGTTGCTGCACTGCAAAGGTTGAGAAGCGCTGGCCTAGTGGCTGGGGCAGCAGAGTAGGGTTGCCAGGCATCCGGTTTTCGAAAAGGACCCTGGTGGCTCCAGTCGGCACAGCTGGCTGGGCTGCTAAAAGTGGTTGGCTGCAGTGGCCAACTCTGTGCAGCTCCCAGAAGTGGCTGGCATGTCCCTCCAGCTCCTAGGCTGGGAACCATGGCCAGTGGGAGCTGCAGGATAGGCACTTGTGGACGGGGGAGCGCATGGGGCCCCATGGCCACCTCTGCATCTAGGAGCTAGCGCAGTAGTTCTCAAACTTTTGTACTGGTGACCGCTGTCACATAGGAAGTCTCTGAGTGTGACCCCCCCCCCTTATAAATTAAAAACACATTTTTATATATTTAACACCATTATAAATGCTAGATGCAAAGTTGGGTTTGGGTTGGAGGCTGACAGCTTGCAGACCCCCGCCCCCCAAATAACCTCGTGACCCCCTGAGGAGTCCTGACCCCGAGTTTGAGAACCCCTGAGCTAGAGGGACATGCTGCACAGAGCCTGGTGAAAATGAATGAATGAGCAAGGTAGAGGAGAGCAAGCGATGGAGGATGGGAGTGGGGCCTCAGAGAAGGGGCAGGACCTCAGAGAAAGGGCTGGGCAAGGGTGCTTGATTTTCTGCAGTCAGAAAGTTGGCAACCCTAAGCTTGGCCTGCTGGGTGATTGTGGACAATTCGCTTCCCTGGTCTGTGCCTCAGTTTCTCCTGCTGTCCCTTGTCTGTTTAAACTGAAAGCTCTCTGGTTGGGGACTTTTTGTTCTCTGTTTGGACAGCTCCTAGCACATTCGTCCATGACGGGCTCCTAGGTGCTACTGTAATACACCTAATAAATGTGCAGCACCTAGCACAGTGTGGTTCTGGCTTAGATGCTACCATAATGCACCTTAATGTGTTGCACAGTACCTAACATAATGGTGTCCTGGCTCATAACTGGGGCTCCGAGAGGCTACCGTAATACACCTAATAAATACTGTGCAGTGCTTAGAGCACAGGGGTCCTGGCCCGTGACCGTGGCTCCCAGGCGCTGCTGTAATACACGTAATTAATAATAATAATAATGGGGTCCTGATCTTGGTTGTGTGCTACCATAATTGAATGATAATGCTCGTTGCAAGCGCCTTACGGTTGGGCTCTTGGAAGGTTAATTTTCTCCTCCCTCATGGGCGGAAGTGCAAATCTGGGTTTTGTAGGGGGTGTGTGTGTGTGTGTTTAATCACAGCACAAAGCGTTTATAGATTATTTACAGTAATGGTTTGTATCTGAGCGAATGCTTTACTAATTACCGTCATAAAAAGGGCTATAAAAAGCACATTCCCCGTGGAGGGATCTATGTGAAGGTCTTTCCTGGTTCACTTGTAACCAGGGCTACGACGAAATCACTCATCTGAGTTACAGCACAGAAAGAATTCTGGTACAAAATAGGGGTTTTGGAAATGTGGGACTGGGAGATGAGGCCTTTCTCCTCTAGGGGCGCTGGCTCCAATCTGGCCCAGGAGTTGGGGGACTGGCTGGTTCAGAGGAGATAGGCTCCATATCCCATTACCCCAGTTCCTTTAGGGGGCACCAGTTCCAATCTGGCCCCAGGCTGCTGGCGGTGGGGGATGGCTTAGGGGAGATGGAATATGGGGCTTTTTTCCTCAGGGGGAGTGGGGGGCTGGCTGTGATCCAGATGCAGGGTGGGGGTATTGGCTAGCTCAAGGGGGTGGGTAATGGGATATGGGGCCTTTCCTGTTGGGAATACTGGCTCCTCTCTGCCTCAGGGTCAAGGGACTGGTTGGTTTAGGAGAGATCAGGGAAAGGGATATGGGGCCTTTCACCTCTAAGGGGGCCCCAGTTCCAATCCAGGTCATTGGCATCAGATGCTCGAGGGTGCTGGGTACAGGGTATGAAGCCTTCCATGTCTAGCGCACAGGTTAAAATCTGGCCCCAGGTCAGGGCCCGGCTGGCTCAAGGGAACGGTGCTGGCTTTCACCTTGAGGCTATAGGTTTGAAACTGGTTCCTGGCCAGGAGGACTCGGTGGCTTGGGCTGGAGTCATTGACTCTAAGGGTGCCAGCTCCCTTCTACCTGAGCCAGCGGGGGTGACCCATCCATGGCAGCCTCTGTCAGGCGAGTTTGCTCGATCTCGCACTGCCTCGGAGTGAGACCAAGTTGTGTGCCCAGAGCCGCCACGACAGCTGGTCCTCTGTTGGCAACCCCAGTGGCACCGCGGAGACCCAGCCCTCCTCTCCACCCTGGCAGCAGGTGCTTGGAGCTGCACGTGCCCTGTGGAGAAGCAGGGGGTGTGGGAGGGAATCTGTTCCCTCACAAGGGATCTTGAAAATGGCCCCCAAACATCACGTGTCTCCCACCTCTCCTGCTGGGTGGTTCTTACTGGCTAGTGTCTGTTTGGCAGGAGATGGCAGCATGATGGAGCAGCCGGATGCTTCCCTCGGTGCCGCCCCTCTGGGTCCGCCCTTCCCCCCGGGGGACGTTCTGGCCACCCAGTTCCTGCAGGCTGAGCTGGAGCAGAACATGCGTCTCAGGGAGCTCTCCTTCCTCAACCCCGTCTGTTACGTCTACAACCCTCTGGAGTACGCCTGGGAGCCCCACGAGGACTATGTGAAGAGATATTGCCGTTCCCCTAAAGAAGTGCTTTTCCTTGGCATGAACCCCGGCCCGTTCGGGATGGCACAGACTGGGGTAAGGCAGCCCGTCCCACGGGGGCACCTGGGCAAGGGGGACAAACGGGAAGTGGGGACTGGAGCAGCGACTGTGGACAACGTCTTGGCCCCATTGGGCATTTGGCCGTTGATTTCAGTGGCCCAGGATCTCGCCCCGGGTTGTTATGGGCCCTGGAGCCCGTTAAGGCTTTAGGTTAGACCAGTCTTCCCACATTCGAACTGGAATCTTGGGGGCCGGGGCAGAATTGGGACATGTCTTGAGTTGCATGGTGGGTGCACTGGAAGTGCCACGAGACGTTCCTGTACCTATTGACCACAGCCAGTGTGTGGTGATTGCGGGGGGTAGGTGGGGTGGTGAGACCTTGCACGTTTGCACCAATGGGCCAGATCCCCAGTGGGTGTCAATCAGCCGTAGCTCCATGGAAATCAATGGGGCCAGACCCCAGCGAGTGTCAATCGGTCGTAGCTCCATGAAGTCAAATAACATTAGTGTGGGCATTATAGCAGAGCATAGAAGCCCCACCCAAGACCTGGTTGTGCGCCTGGTGCTGCACGTACACATAATGGGAGGCCGTCCCTGCTCCATGGAACTCACAATCTACATACATAAAGAGCAGGAGGGGAAACTTGCCCACGGGCGCATAGCAGAGCTGGGAATAGAACCCAGGTGTCCTGGTCCAGTACACTACCCTTTGGCCCATGACACATTTTGATGATGTGCCCCCTGGGAGTGTGCTCTGTTCAGTGGCTGCAGCTGGGAGCCACGAGCTGGTTGGTTGATACAATGCAGCTGGTTAATATTAATGCCATTAATTCGGGGAGTAATTAGGCGCTTGTGCTGCAGCAGGATCTCCTGCCGTTAACGCTCATCTGCCCAAGGAGCTGCAGCTGCCTCAAGTGCTGCTTGTGTAGCAGGCTCTAACATCCTGGTACCCTGTGCGCAGGTGGGACCAGTGTTCCCTGCCGCCTCCTCTAACGTTTGACTGGGCGGGGGCCATGTAGATCCACTCCTCCTTTGATGCCATGCCAGGAAGCAGAGCGGAAAGCTGGTGTCAGAGTCCAGGGCTTGCGAAGATATTACAAAGCACTAGCGCATGCGCACACGTGTGTGTGATTTCTGCCCTCTACTGTATGGAACCAGAACTGCTCTACGGTGTGTCATAGGCTCTGTACTACTAATGGAGAGTCTCCTTTTACTCCATGAGAAGACGGAGGGTCCGGTGGTTCAGACCCTACCCTCGCACTTGGGAGACTGTGGTTCAAGCTCCTGCTTGGCTGCAGCCTTTGTGTGAGACTTTGGGGGAGTCTCCTAGCTGCTCAGTGCCTCAGTTTCCCCCGTCTTTACCATGGGGATGATAGCCCTGCCTCACAAGGGGGTTTGGGGGCTCTCAAATACAGTGGTAATGGTACTATGTAAGTACTCTGGATAGACTGAGTTTCCTGCCTAGCTGTGACTTGTTACTGTGGTTTAGTCTTGCCGTTTGTTTAGCTTGTGAATGCAGCCACCTCTGGGGTGAGACACAGCAGCTGTTCACACTTCACCCAGCACTGAAATTACTATTATTACTATTATTTTATTATTTATAGTATTGTGGTAGCACCTAGGACACCAATTTTCAAACTTTTTGAGTGGCGCCCCACCTTTGATTTAAAATTTGTGGTTGCGACCCCTCCCCCTGGGGCTTTCAGGGTGGGGGAAGGTGACTGCAATGGTCTCTGGGGGCGGAGCCAGCACTGGGCACGGAGGCATTGACACTGAGCCAAAGGCTGGGTGGCCCACTGAGGTGAGTCAGGGGTTGGAGGTATCTCTACCTCCCTGAGGCCCCCTCCCCTGCACGAACACTCGTTCCCCCACGTCCCCAAACGTTCCTCAACACCCTCCTAAGGGGGTGCGCCCCCCCAGTTTGTAAACCTCTGATCTAGGAGCCCCGGTCATGGATCAGCACCCCATTGTGCTAGGTGCTGTACAAACAGAACGACAAGTCTGTCTCTGGTCCACCTCTGGGGTGGGATGCAGCAGCTGTTTAACGGCAGCACTTTAGGAGAGGAAGTGAAGAAGGACTCTCTGTCCATACGAAGCTGCAGGGAGGGATTTTAAAGTAACAGAAATAATGGAGTTTGACCAGGAAAACCACATCACAGGAGAATCATGGGTAACTCCTTAGCCCTGCTGTCACTCAGGTATCTGTCCAGCCAGCTCCTTCCCAGTCCCAGCTCGAGGACCTGATCCTGCCTGTACCACCCTCAGGATCTCAGTGGGCATTGGAATAGAGGGCTGGCCAGTTTATCCAAGTGACTGGCAGAGGTGGGAGGCTGCCCTGTGACTGCTTCCTCCCCACTCACCCACAGTTGAATCCATTTGCAGAGGGCCAGAAAGTGGGAGCGCAGCACGTCTCGCTCACCGGATGATGTGAGGGGATGGGAGAGCAAGACGGAGACCCCTTCCCCCAAGCCCCTTCTCCACTCCCGATGCCTGACAGCTGCTCCATCACTGATCCCCTCTGACAGCCCCTGGTCCTGGGGTCAGAGGTCAAAGGATCAGCTAAACAAATCATTCAATAATGCGCTTTACTTTATATTGGGGGGTCGGAGGGTGGGGGGTGTCTCCCGCTAAGCTGCATTTGTCCAGCTGCTAATTGGCAGATCTGGCGAGCAGGGGCGAGGGAAGGCTTTATCTTGACATTAGACCCGGGGCGATCAATAGACGCGGCGGGGGAGGAGGGGTTTTGTGGGGACCGAGTGCTGCAGAGGGCGAGATTGGCTTCTCCTGAAATATGATTACAGATCAGGGCAGCACAGGGCCAGGACCATGAGGGCTGCCGCGGCAGGACCCTGGCACTGGGGGAGGGGTGGGACCCCCCTGGTGTTTTGTATCAATTCAACTTCTGTGCAGGGAGCTAATAACACAGAGCCGGCTTCGTTCGGCCGCCATGGTGTCCTAGCCCAGGGTTCCTTTCTGGGAGCCAGCAGGGTTGGGAATCTGCAGCCATTGGGGTGAGTGTTGGGGGCTTTGGGTTAGGATCCTTCCACCCCCTTGTGACGTCTCCATCTCAGTCACTCTCAGCCCTCAATCCCCGCTTTCCCAACCCCCTTCTGCCTCAAGAAGGCTGGAATAGCATGAGGCTGTGGGTTGGAATTGAGGAGCACCAGCAGAATCTGTGTGTGGGAGCCCAGAGCTGGGGTAGCAGGGGGCTGCAGGTTGGGATTGAGGGGCACTGGCAGGGTGGTGTGTGTATGTGAGCCCAGAGCTGGGGTAGCAGGGGGCTGCAGGTTGGGATTCCGGGGCACTGGCAGAGAGGTGTGTGTGAGCCCAGAGCTGGGGTAGCAGGGGGCTGTGGGTCGGGATTGAGAGGCATCGGCAGAGCTGTGTGCGAGTCTCACTCTCTCCTTTTCTGTCTCCCATATGAATGGCCCAATCTGGCCTGTCAGCAAACAGCCTGCATTATTATTTTGGGGGGTGGCCCTGGGGGAGGGTGCCCCTGGTATGTGTGGGGGATGGCAGTGGGCTACCAGGAGATTGGGGTTCAGTGGGGAGAGATAAGTCCTGCTCTGTGGGATTGACTCCTGTTACCTCCTTATTGGGAGTGGGGTCATTGTGCCAAGTGTCCCTTCCTCAATCCTGCTCTGGGGGTGCTCTCCGGCAAGTGGGGCAGTCGGTCAGTCCCAGGCATTGGCCTGTGTCTGTGTCAGGATGGGGAAGGGTGAAGCAATGTCTCCCCCCTGCCCCTTCTGCGTAGGCATCAATTCTTTGTGGCCATTGTACAGCGGGATCCTAATCCCAGCCTGTTAGAGATGGGGCCACTTCTTACCAGGGAGTGCTTCCTTCCTCTGCCTGGATGCAGAATGGGGCGTGGGGGGCAGCAGAGAAGAGCCCTGGCTACTCGCTTAGGCCTGGCAGGGATGGCTCCTGGAATGGGGCCATGCAGATCTTCAAACACGGCTGTTTGCTGGGGCAGAGGGTTGCAGGAGGAGGCTTGGTTGTCTCTGCTTTTTCTGTCCAGGTGGGTAAAATGGGGGGCCTCCTGTGTTCAGTTTCCAGCTCTCAGAGTGGACTGGGGTCCAGTGATTAGAGCAGGGGTGGGGGATGGGAGCCAGGACTCCTGCATTCAGTTCCCAGGACTAGAATAAAATAAGAGTTGTTTTTATACAATGTTTGTATAGCAGCAGTGGCCAGAGGCCCGGATCCAGAATAGGAACCCAACCATCTCAGCATGCTGACCACTGCACAGACTGAGAGATAGCCCTGCCCCAAAGAGCTTACACTCTAAGTAGACAAAGGGTGGGAGGGGAAACTGAGGCACAGAGCGTTTTGCCCTAGGTCATCCAGCAGGCCAATGGCAGAGCCAGGGCCAGCACCCAACTCTCCTAATGTGATGCTTTATCTAATAGGCCACATTGCCTCCCATGGTGTCTACCTCCTTTGGCTTCCCTGATGCTCTTGGCTTTAGCCTGTCAATGGCTGTGGCTCCGGTTCCATGGCTCCCCCGATGGAGGAGGTGGGGTCCTGCTAGTCAGGCTCCTCTCTGACCCTGCTCTTGTTCCCCCACAGGTGCCCTTTGGGGAGGTGCGTCACGTCCGGGAGTGGCTGCAGATCCGTGGGCAGGTGTCTAAACCGGCCCAGGAGCACCCCAAGAGACCTGTCCTGGGGCTGGAGTGTCCCCAGACGGAGGTGAGCGGTGCCCGCTTCTGGGGCCTCTTCCGCTCACTGTGCACTGGCCCTGAGGCCTTCTTCCGCCGCTGCTTCGTCCACAACCACTGCCCGCTGCTCTTCATGAGCCAGAGCGGCAAGAACCTGACGCCGGCCGACCTGCCGGCTGCCCAGCGCGAGCGCCTGCTGCAGATCTGCGACGACGGGCTGGCCCAGGCCGTGCGCCTGCTCAGTGTTGCCATGGTGATCGGCGTGGGCCGCTTCGCCGAGCAGCGGGCCCGCAAGGCCCTGGCCTCGGCTGGCCTCCAGGTCCGGGTGGAAGGCTTGATGCACCCCTCGCCTCGCAACCCCCAGGCCAACAGGGGCTGGGAGGCCATTGCCAAGGCCAGGCTGGAGGAGCTGCGTGTCTTGCCCCTGTTGACAGGCTGAGCCTGGGGCAGGGAGGACACCCCCTGCTGGAGACACTCACTGGGTCTCATTCATGGCCGATGCTCCTGGCCACCTAGGACATAACATTTCTGTTGCCGTTGCCACTGATTAGCGGATAACAGGAGCCCCGTCCTGAAGGCTGGGGCTTCCTGCACCAACACTACCTCCCCAAACCCTCACCTGGAGTCTTGTTACTCACCATCTACATCCCCCATAGGGGGCTGCAGAGAAGCGGCCTCGGATCCTGCTCTCAACTGGTGTCTGATGGAGACAGGGACTGCAGCCTTCAGATCTTCATGAGCTGGGGGTTTGGTTCAGGCCTGTCTTCAGTTCTGCCACCTCTCTGTGGCTGGGCCCAGTCCTGGCTGGAAGGGCAAGTCAGATCCTTCCACCCCCGGCTTGTTAGAAACCAGTTGGTTCCCATGCTGTTCGGCCCCCTTAACACTGAGATGAGCTGGAGTTTGACATCAGGAGGCAGCTTGGAGTGCTGACCAATTTACACCAGCCCAGATCCACTCCCTTGGTGTCCTGTTGTGACGGGATCCCTGGGGTATGACCTGGAACTGTGGGATTGCTGTGCCTCCTTAATCATATTTTGCCAACCCCCCGCCCCCCGTGCTGTTATCATTCAGCACCAGCATGCAGAGACACACCCAGCTAACTTGCCTGAATGGTCTCCAAGCCACTCCTGAACTATGCAGAGGGAAACACCAGCACATCTCCCAAGCCCCCAGCCTTGCACCCCAGAAATATACCGTCTTGCACTCCTCAAGACCTATTCTTGAACCGTGCAAGCTCATTAATTAGTTTGCCCCTTCGTCAAAGGATAGGGGACATGCACCAGCCTTTGTAATCTGAGTAGATTCCCCAAGCACTTTAGACAAACTCATGGCTAAAGATAAAACATTAAAGTAAAATCTGTCTTCCTGTAGTTAATAAACTTAAGTGATTGTCAGTGTTAGGCACAGAGATCAAAGTTGGTTACATAAGAAATAAGAACAGACTTGCAATCTAAATTCTAACTTGAACAGACAAAGATTTACATCAAACAACTTTTCTCACCCCGCTGGATGTTGCTGGTAGGTTATAGTTCTTAATACACAGGCTGGATCGCTCTCTCATCCTGGGACCAGTCTCCTCAGTTCAAAGTCTTTGTCTTTCCAGCATTCTTGTTGCCTTCAGGGGAGGAGAGAGGACAAGTGATGATGTCACTGTCCCTTTTTTTAAATACTTTCTTCCAGGTGCTAGATAGATCCTTGCTGTGACATGGGGGTTAGGCCGCTTCCATTGCGTATGTGGCCTCTCTGAGGAGTCTTAGAGAGTGAATTCTTCTTGATGGGCCATCAACACATGTCTGGCTGGTCCTGATGTAAATCTGTCTTGTCAGCTGTTCCTTTGTTGCCACTGAAAGGCCGGCAGTGGGCGTTTCCCATTTACCACGTATCTCAGTTGTGACGTCGCACCCCAGAATGCTTTATGGAAATATGTTTGTAAATGTATATGTGACATAACTGGAATATGTTTTATGCTACATATATCATGTAACATGTCTCTGCAAAGGTTATGACCTACTGAATATATTCATCCTATTTGTATGCATGTATCATTTTTGTGTTCGAAGTTATGAATATTGGCTCTGTACTTGTCTGATTTTAAGTAGCCTTTGTAAGGCATTTGGTCAGCTTCTTAAGAAAGGAATTTGCAAGTTAAGTGCCCAATCAAGAAACACTTAACGGACAATGGACCTTGGAAGACTCTAATCCACATAAGAAGTCTATCTGGGGACGTTCAGGGTAGCATGTGAACATGCCGCCTGTAAAGTTCTGAGACATGCATGGACATGTGAATTGCCCCTGTGACTCCAAAACTCCAGCTTGCAGCTGGATTCCTCATAGGAGAGAGGAGGGGAGTCTCCACCCGCAAGAGAGAGCCTATTTAAGCCCCTGGGAAATCCCTCCATTTTGTCTTCAGATGGCTCAAGAGATAGCCTCTCCACCCCCAAGGATACCTGAAAGAAACTGGAACAAAGGACAGTAGCTACAGGGGTGTGAGTGGTTGCTGGACCCAGACTAGAAGGAGGCTAGTCTGTAAAAGAATCTTACTGGAACATCTCTGAGGGTGAGATTTCATCTGTAATCCCTTTCCTATGGTATTAGGCTTAGACTTGCGTGTTTTATTTTATTTTGCTTGGTAATTCACTTTGTTCTATCTGTTATTACTTGGAACCACTTAAATCAGGGGTCCCCAACGGGGCGCCTGTGAGGGCATCTAAATGCACTCGCGTACTGGCTGGTGGTCGAGTATCTGCTGAAATACCGCTGAATTTTGGCGGCATTTCGGTGGATGCTCGACTGCCGCCACGGTCCTTTGTCTGGCGCCCGCCAGATGAAAAAGGTTGGGGACCACTGACTTAAATCCTACTTTTTACATGTAATAAAATCATTGTTTACTTATTAATTAATCCTGAGTATGTATTAATACCTGGGGCTGGGAGAGAGGGAGGTGGGGGGACAGCTGTGCATATCGATCAGTGTTACAGAGGGTGAACAGTTTATGAGTTTACCCTGTATAAGCTTTATACAGGGTAAAATGGATTTATTTGGGGTTTGGACCCCATTGGGAGCTGGGCATCTGAGCGTTAGAGACAGGAACACTTCTTAAGCTATTTTCAGTTAAGCCTGCAGCTTTTGGGGGACGTTGTTCAGACCTGGGTCTGTGTTTGTAGCAGGCTAGTGTGTCTGGCTCGAACCAGGCAGGGCACTGGAGTACCAGGCTGCCAGGGAAAACTGGCTCAGAGGTAGTCTCAGGACATCAGTTGGCAGTTCCCAAGGGTTTTCTGTGATCCAACCCGTCACATCATTATCAAACAGAGCAATACTTCATAACTTCCCAAACAATGATTGTACGTACAGTTCAACAGGGTCGTAATGTTCAGTGGCTCTAGACTCTTTAAATGATACCTCACAAGACAGACTTTGTACCAAACGTAATCATATCACAGTGATGAATATGGGTGTGCCAGACTGCTACAGTGTCCCACCTGTCCAGCAACATATTTTGACCTCACCAGCCCAGCCCAGAATGTGGTCATGCCCTGACGTCCAGCGCCAGACACATGTTGATCATTGGCTGGATGCCGAATCCAGTTTGGCACCTGTCTGCCAACCCTAGGTCTTGAGTGTCCTCGTAACCCACTGGTGAGTGTGTGTTACAACATCTTCTCTGTGCTGATGCACAGCGGATGTGAGTTGTTATAGCCCCGTCCCCTGTAGAGGCTGGGCTTAAGCTGTAGTGGCTTATGCTGTTGGCTTGGGGGGTCCCTGATTCAATCCCTGATGCATTGGCCAAGAGGGTGGCCATCATCTTAGCATTCACAGATGCAGCCCTGTGTAGCTGGGTTTGCAGGCTGGCTGAGAGTGAGACTAACAGGGCCACCCAGAGGATTCAGGGGGCCTGGGGTCTGAATTGCTGCCGAAGACCCGGCACTTGGCCGGCGGATCCCGGGGCGGAAGGACCTCCCGCCGCTGAATGGCTGCCGAAGACCCAATCCTCCAATTTGTCTAGGTCACTCTGAGTCTATCCCTACCTTCCAGCGCTTCTACCTCTCCCCCCAGCTTAGTGTCATCTGTGAACTTGCTGAGGGTGCAATTCATCCCGTCATCCAGATCATTAATGAAGATGTTGAACAAAACCGGCTCCAGGATTGACCCCTGGGGCACTCTGCTTGAGGTTGGTCCTGAGGCTGGTTTTGTAGACTTTGCTGGGGTACTAAGCAGGAAGGGTGGATCTGATGCCCTTAAAAGTGATCTGAAAAGAGGGAAAAATAGGGTGGTGCCCCCCCCCTCATTTTGGCAGATGGCACAGGCCTTTATTTTAAAATGTCCTATTCCCTGCTTGTTGTTGCATTAACAAGTCAGTTCTTGCATGTACTCCTGTTCCTGCCGGAAGTCTCTGTTGCGGGCTGGGGAGCTGTGTGACTGCAGACATGCCATGCACATGAAACCTTAAGTGATTGGGAGGGGAAGCAATTTTGCTTTTTTGAATGCAAGTTTAATTTTTTTTGTTTGGTTTTGTCCAGACTTATTTAGCTCAAACAACCAAGGAGTGTTTGGGAGAAAAGAGGTCTCTGTTAAAGATGTCATTCAGAAAGCTCCCTATTCAACTCTCCAAGTCCTCCAGGAATGATCACACTGGACCTCTGGAGACAGGCAGCAGAGGTGAGTGTCTGTGTATATGGGGGAAATACATTCAGTCCTTTATAAGGACAAAGTCCGGTTTTATTTCCCATTCCAAGTCTCCTTTTAAAAGAAGCAAAGACAGTTCCTTGCCCTCAGGTTCCCCTCCCTCATTTCTCCCAAGTCAGTGTGCAATACATGGAAGATCTCCACTGGGTAAATTTGTATCCTCTACTTCCTTGACCTGTGTGTATACCGGGGAAGAGGGAAAGTATAATTTTCTGGAGAAAGGTGCCCTCCACGCCTCACCCCACCCATTGCCTTTGAAGGATTAGCTGCGAGCTGCACATGAGCCGGCTGTGGCGAAGATCGAAGGTTTATTCCAATCCAGGAGTATAAACATCTCTTCACTTAATAACATTTTCCAAGCTGTAATGTTGCAAATAACTCAGTGCTAAGTGCCGCTGCGCCTCTGTCTCTGGACCTTTAAGTGCTGTCAAGGCCCGGTGATGGATGGCCCGAGGCGGAGTGGACAAAAGCAATTTGCACTTTTCTGCTAACTTAATTCGCAGCCCGGGATCTGCTGGCGCAGCCGCTTAAGGATTCACATAACTTGTGGGATGTCGGATGCTTCTCTGCACCACCGCCTGTGGTGTCAAATCAAACATGGGGCTTTTGCTCAGAGGGGAGTGGGGGACTTGGGACAGACATGTCTTGCTGAACAGAGCCACGTCCCATTCTGGGAGTCTCACACCCCTTCGCTAGCCACTTGCAGTGGTAGAGGAAGCTTCCCTGTTAAGCTACCTCCCTCTGTGGCTTGTGGGTAGGGCACCAGATTGGACCTCAGGGCACATTGGTTCTATTCCTGGGTGTGACCTTGGGTAAGTTCCTCTCCTGTTTGGTGCCTCAGTTTCCCTTCCAGCCATTTGTCTAGTCAGACTGTGAGCTCTTCGGGGCAAGGCCCATCTCTCGCTCTGTATTTGTGCAGCGCCTGGTGCGATGGGACCGGTAGGTGGTACTTTCATGCTAATAAAGAATAGCTCAGTTCAGTATGTGGCCTTTTAGTGCCTGGGGGTTTGCGATAAGGATACCTGCACTGCTGGGAACTGACCCCCAAGCTGGCCAGCTGCTTTCCCACATCTAATGAGGCTGCTCGCCTTGTGCTGGCTTAATATCCTTACACTGTAATCTGGTGAGAAAGCGCTGTTGGAGGGGTGACCTGATGACCCAGAGATGAGCAGCACGTGGAACTATGTGAGCCTCTTAAAATGAACCCACCACTCCTGCTAAAATGGGGTGAATCTCACTCACTAACTCCGTCCCTGTCCCTGCCCCTTGCCGGCAGGCTGTGTAATTATGCATGTGGGATCAGACAGAAAGTGAATCGCAGGCCTCTTGGGTGATCCAACCTGTGCACAAAGTGAGGCTGGGGTCCTGTGGCAAAAATAGCTATGGGATCATGTAGTTAGACACTGTATCATAATAGAAATACACGAGGGGGGTAAGCTGAGGTTGCGCACAGGCCTCCTTTCCCCCTGCAGCTGGATGTGTGTGTAGAGCTGGTGCTGCGAGGCAGTTGATGCCCGAGCTTTGGACCGTGCCAGCATTAGAAGGTTAAACTCACGCAGGCACCTGGCTATGCTGCACTCGCATATGCTGCGGCCTTGCCTTGCCTAGGATGTGAAGTTGGGATGGGGGAGCGGCAAGCCTGTGAGCTAACTCCATCTAATTAAGACCTAAAACTCAGGTCAAGACAAGACAAATTGTACTGGAGCATCTGCTAAGTGGGTTGAGTTAGAGCCTCAGGGCAGGCGTTTCTCTACAGATAGAGTTACATGTGTTTAACTTAAGGTGTGATGTTAAACTCGCCCCGAAGGTGGTGTACACATTCTTATTTTGGTTTAACCCACTGTTATGACAGGAGTCACCAGGTGGCAATGTTGCGCAGTCTTGCCAGTGCTTTTTCCTTCATATGGGAGCAATGTTCAGTCTTGGAAGACATGCCGCCTTGTTGTTCTGCGATGCACAGTTCTTTTAGGGGGTGCTGTTGCAAGTTGCAGGCAGCTGCTGATGCATCGGCTGACCTACCCTAACTAGATGCAATTGCTGGGGTGGAGCTGCTTCCTGGGAACGGGGCATTGGCGTTTGGGTGGAGCTGCCGAGCAGATGGGATTGGCTGCCCGCCACTCAGGGCCACCTCTGTTCCCAGACTGGTGCATATTGTGTAAGTAAACAAATTACACCGAGAAAAAACCCGCTCTCCATGTCACCGATTTCTTCCCCAACAGAAAACTGACCAGCAGGCTCCCCCCATCTGCTTTGCCACCCGGCTCAGGGACAATGCCAGCCTTAATTCGATTTCTTTTAAGCCGCAATGAGACTGTCCACATTTGCCCTGGTTTAACTGCATGGGTGCCAGTTTGTGTAGAGCCCTGCCCTTCGACAGCTTTGCACCGGAAAGCATGGAATTTACTCCACTGAGCGTTCCATGTGGAGGCATTTGTGCAGGATGACCCAATGCCCCCTTTCTTTGTGCTGCCTCACCTCCGTCTCCGCTCCCTGGACAGGGCAGCTAGCGCCTGGGCAGTTCAGGTGCTGGGATCAAAGGCGCATGCACACTTTTGCTATTTGCACATAACCTGCTGTCGAGGGCTGCCTTGTCTGAAATGGGATCCAGGCAGGAACGCAGCTGCCGAGAGCAAATGTTCTCAATATTTTATTACAATGCCACCCACTTAACTGCGGTGCTGGGAGTCTGTTTAACGCTAACAACCCTATTCATCAGCTAAACAAATACAGCTGGAATTGAGATGGCTGGAAACAAATGAACCTCCCTGACAGCAAGAGCATGAGTCACCTTTGGTGCAAATCTTCCCAGCTAGCCCAAGGCAGGCTACCAGTGTGATGAGCTGGGCGGGCTCTGGCAGTCTGGAAGCTCGCCCAGAAGTGGAGGAGGTTGAGGGTAGTTTGTGGGCATTAACAGCTTCCAGATCAACCAGTGACCCAGCAGCTCATCCCTGGAAGATCATAGTATGTTGGGTACGGTCATCCAGGCTGGGAAGCAGGGTTTCATGGACAAGTCTAGTTCATCACGTGGCAGCTAGGAGAGTAAGAGTCCAAAGCTATCCTTGAAGGGCAGAGGTGTGGCTCTCCCAGAAGCCAGTGCCAGCCTCTGAAAGGGCACTGAGAGCCAGGGTAGCCGCCCTTCTCTGCGTTGGGCTCTCAGTCTGTCCATGCTGCAGATGTTTGCTCCCAATGTAACATGTAATAGGGCATAATTGTCTGGCAGAGGCATTGTATTGGCCGTGCCAGGGAAGCCCATGCAGCGATATCCAGGGCTGTGCCTGACACAAGCTGGCCCTGCCAGTGCCTTGTGTTTGTGGGCATAGTATGGATAGTTTGAAGGGGAGAAAACCCCAAAGAAGCTCATTTAACCCCATGTTTGCCAAGCCCCATGTTTTTTGTGGGTCAGCAGTGGGGCCACGTGCACGGTTCTTTCAGATCATATTCTGCACACCTGGGGGTGCTGGGGCATGGTGATGCTGGAGGGTGCATCTGCCGCCCACACAGCAGGCAGAGCATGGGTAGTATCATATTACCACCCACCCACTTCATCCATCACCGAGTCACAGACTCCTCTAGGTGTAAGGGTGAGCCTCTGGGGTCAGTCTGTCCTAGCCTCCCCCATGAGCCCATTGTGATGGCGGGTTGTGGGACATGGTCATCTGTCTGTGTGAGGACTGAGACCCAGCAAACTCATTGCACGAGAACCACCAATTGAGGCCAAGCATGTATTCCTGCCCCGGAGGTGAAAGGCCTTGTATCCTATTCCCTAATGCCCCCAAGCCAGCTGTCCCCCGACCTAGGGCTAGCTTTTAACCAATGCTCTAGAAGGAAAAGGCTCCATTCTTATACCCAGCTCCCTCCAGCCATCGAAGCCCAGTGACCTGAGCCCAGTTCAGAGTCGGCGCCCTCGAGACAGAAGCCCTGTATCTCATTCCCTGACTTGGACTGGATTGGAACTGGTGCCTCCTGTAGAGCAAAGGCCCCATATCCCATTCGCCTAACCCCCTCTCAGCCACCCAGTCCCCCCCTGGATTGGAGCAAGCGCCCCTAGAGGGGAAAGACCTCGGTCATACCTCATTCTGTGGCCCCTAAGCCAGCCAGTTCCCCCTACAGCTGGATCAAAACCAGTGGCCCTAGAGGGAAAATGCCCCAAGTTTCTTTCCTCAACAGCCTATGAGCCAGCCTGTCCCCCCTGGGGCTGGATCAGAACCAGTGCTTCCTAGAACAGAAAGGTCCTGTGCTCTTTTCCCTGATCCCTCCTCATTTATGACCCAGCTAGTCCCCTCTGCCACCAGTACCAATTGCTCCTGGTCCATCCTGCAGGCCAAGCTTGTTTGCCTGCCGTCTCCATTGCTCCCAGGGTTAGGTGGTTGGCACCACAGAGCCATTGGCCCGATGATGGATCCCCCGGGCTGGCTGCTTGCTCTGAGCTGAACAGTTCCCCATCTGGACCATGGCAGAGGATGGCTCCCTCCTCCCGCTCCTTCACTCTGCTCCTGTGCAGAGGCACGGAGCTGCCCTCTCCCTCGGTGCATATGGGGTAGCACAGTATAGTGAGCAGAGGGGCACATGCAGGAGGTGGCAGGGGGCAGGGATTAGGGGTGGGGATGTGGGTAAGGATGGGGGTGCTCAGGTGTGTGGAGGGGTACACACAGTATTCTTGCAAGTTCATGACAACCGTGTAACCAGATGTGTGGTCTAATCACACATGGTACAGGTTCATACACCCCGACACACAGGTAGCATGCGCACAGCAGCCCCATATACCCAGGTACAAATAAGCAGACAGTCACGGGGGAATATTGGCTAGTGGTCAGAGTGCAGGGCTGGGGTTTGTTCCAGGCTCAGCCAGTGACTTGCCGGACGGCCTGCAGCTAGGTGAGATTTCAGGAGCATGATCTGGTTAGTTTGTCGAAAGAAGATCGCAAAGTCACTTGATGACTGCGTGAAGGACCTTCATGGGGAGAAGCCACCAGATACTGATGGGCTCTTTGAGCTAGTGGAGAACAGCTGAACAAGCACCAATGGCTGGAAGTTGAAGCCAGACCAAGTCAAATTAGTTTATCAGTGAGGCGGAGCAACCATGGGCACAAAGGTGGATTCTCTGTCTCTTGATGGCTTCAGAGCTAGATTGGAAAAGCTGCTTTAGCCAGACACAAGCTTTTGAGTAAGGGGGTGGTTTAATGTCCTGTGTTATACAGGTCAGGCTGAATAAGCTAACGGTCCCTTCTGGCTTTACATGCTACAAAGCTATCCGGTCTCCGGCCTGTTAGGCGAGAGTTCAGGCTAGATCAGGGCTTTTCAGCCTTTTCCCATCTTCCAGCATAAAATAGTTCTGGGACCACCAGCCACCAAGCCATAAGGACAGGGACTTGGACCCCCAGGATGAGAACCGCTGGCCTACGTGAGCAGAACAGGCCCAGGTAGCCTTAAAAATCTCTGAAAGCCACATATGGCTTCATCTCTTCGACTTTGGGGGCATCCTGCCTGCTGCACAAAGGCCCCCGATTTCCAGAGATGTTGAGACCCCTACAGTCCCAAACAAAGTCACTGGGACCTGCAAAGAGGGGCTCAGTTACTCTGGGGTGTCTGAAATCAGAGGTCCCCCAAATAATAGGCCACATGGGGTGAGATTTCCCAAAGAAGCCTGTGGGCGTTAGGAGCCCTGATCCCATTGAAACTCTGGTGCTTATATGGTCCCCCATCACCATAGCATTTGGGCAACTCAGTCTTCCAGCCTCATAGCCAGGGGTGGCTCTAGCTCTTTTGCTGCCCCAAGCACGCAGGCAGGCTGCCTTCGGTGGCACGCCTGTGGGAGGTCCGCCGGTCCTGCAGATTTGGCGTACCAAAGCCTCCCTGTCTGCCGCCCTCACGGCAACCGGCAGGCCGCCCCCCGCGGCTTGCTGCCCCAGGCATGAACTTGGAGCGCTGGTGCCTGGAGCTCATAGCACTGCTGTGCTGCTGGGCCACACGCTTATCCCAGTTACAGTCTGGATCTGAGGCCCAGAAACTCAAAGATAGTGAACTGCCTAATGCCCGTTGATTCAATCATTTCATAGGAGTTAGATGGCTAAATGCCCATCAGGCTCTGGGCGTAAGGGTGTGTCTACACTGTAAAGCCGGACATTTGGGATCCGGTTTGTGACTCTGACTCCTCCCCCGCCCCCACCCCCCCACCCCCCAGCAGGGTCCTAACTCCTGGGTACTTGCTGAGCTGGATCAGAGTGATTTGGGTGTGGATGGGCAGGGGACTTGGGCTCCAGCCAGAGTCAGAGGCCAGGCTTAGCGTGCAGTGTAGGGATACCCAAAGGTTACGTCTACACCGCAAAGTAGCCCCTTCAGCAGTGAGACTTAGCGCCTGGGTCAACTGGCTCAGGCTCCTACTACAGCAGCAGTGGGAAACTTTTTGGCCTGAGGCCCCCATCGGGGTTTCAAAACTGTATAGAGGGCTGGGTAGGGAAGGTTGTGCCTCCCCAAACAGCCTGGTCCCTGCCCCCTATCTGCCCCGTCCCACTTCCTACCCCCCACAGAACCCCCGACCCATCCAACCTCTCCTGCTCCCTGTCCCCTGACTGCTCTCCCAGGACCCCCTGCCCCTTATCCAACCCCCCACCCATGCTCGCCCGCCCGCCCGCCCCCTTACCATGCTGCTCAGAGCATCAGAACTGGCAGCCACGCTGCCCGACTGGAGCCAGCCCCGCTGCTGTGCAGTCCAGAGCACCAGAGCAGGCCGGCGGCTCCCGCAGCCTCGCGGCCTGGCAGGAGCTTGCAGCCCTGCCGCCCAGAGCACTGATGGCACGGCGAGCTGAGGACTAGCCTCCCTGGCCAGGAGCTCAAGGGCTGGGCAGGACGATCCCATGGGTCGTAGTTTGCCCACCTCTGTGCTGCAGGGCTAAAAATAACTATGGAGACATTCCTACTTGGGCTGGAATGCAGCTCTGGTCTCACAGCCCAAGTGTCTACAACTGCTGTTTTTAGACTCACTACTGCACATTTTTCTTTTTTTGCTGTGTAGTTGTACTCAAAGTTCCAGGGCAACTTTGCATCCTAGGAGACTCAAACCCAGGGCTTTCCTCTACTTGGGGCCCCAACCATTAGACCATCCTGCCCCTCTAGGCCAGTCAGCTGCCTCAACTATTTGAAACTCTAGTTCCGAGCCTTTCCCTGTCTCTGCCACAGCTGCCTCGTCTGCAGAATGAGGTTACTCCTCCAGTTCCTACCTCCAGCCTCGAGGGTGAGTGGCTTGAAGCCCTTGGAGGTGGATGCAGAGAATTACTGAGAGGGAATGTGGAGGATTATTCTTGTGGGACTTTCACGTGTTACACTGCGTCCTGCAGATGTGCACACACAATCCACACACACACACACGATCCACACGCACACGCAGACCCCTAGATCAAAGATCAGGTGCAGCAAGAGTGTTCTTGCTTTCTGCATCTGGAGGTGCACACTGCACCTTGGGCCTGAGTGGTTTAGCCAATATTCGGGGCCTTGCCGGTTATTTACATTAAGGGAAGAAATGGATGATACGGAAGAGTTAGGTCTGTTCTTGGTGCAATTTTGTTTATGTACAAAGAATGCGCACAGAGTTCTGGGCCTGAAACGCAGCAGGAACAAACAGCAGCAGGCAGCTGGCTTGCTCAGAAATCCCCAAGCCTGCCTCTCCGGGCAGTCCAGTGCTCCAAGGAGCTCTGTCCTTCTGCTGTCTGTCAGGGCCAGGCTCGCGACAGCTTCTCTCCATTTCTGTTGGCTTTCTCCGCTTCCTGCCTCTCTCCCATACAGCTGGCCACACAGCCCCTCAGCCACTGCATTTGCAACCAGGGAACCTCTCTCAGCCCACACCATTTAGCTTCTGATCAGGCCTTGCCAGGCAGCCCTATGCTTTGGGCAGTGGCTTCTATTGTTTCCAGTTATCACTACATACATGGAGCTTAACTGCTTCTGCCAGTCTTCTTCTTTCCTATGGCAATAGTGAAACACTAAAAGCAATGGTGCAACTACAGGCGGATCTTTAGGTCTCTTACCCAGTCCAGAGCAAAGGGGGTAGCCATGTGAATGGCTGCGACACCTCCAGGATGAGCACAGATTGGACAATCACCCGTGATATGTCCACCAGTTTGCACCATGCCACTATGTTCTCCCCTGGTACATGCATGAGCACAACGAATGTCATCAAATTAGCACCCGAATGTCCTGAAAAGGCCTCCTGGTCAGCAAAGCAACAGCCAAAATGGCCCCTTCTGCTAATTAGCCAGAATGAAGGGTGTTTAGCACACCCATGGGGATTAACCAGGTCTGGGACAGTCTAGAGAACAAAGACCTGCTTGATGGCAGCCATTAGCACCCTGCAGCGGAAACACACAGATTCGTTTCAGGCATCCCTCACTCCAGAGGTGACGCCCGGCTCCAGGGGGTTGCTCGAGCTGATGGTAAATGCCAGGCAAACTTTTGCAAAATTCAGAATTTTGAACCAGCTGCTCAAAGGTTGGGCCCGGTCTGAGGTAAGGTTTTGGTTTGGGCCTTGGAAATGAATATCCAGCAGAAGCCTGTTCAAGGAGCGTAACAGCCCGACGGAGGCAGATTCTGAGTCCCAGATTAAGGAATGTGACCCAAAGGGCAATTTCTTTTTTGCAGCTAAAACGATGCATTGTTTAGTACTAAAGTGCTTTAAGGCCTAGATCAGTGGTCCCCAACCTTGCAGTGTGGCGGGCGCCGGACGACCAGCCGCTGAAATGCTGCTGAGGAGCACGGGCGCCGGACAAGCAGCCACCGAAATGCCGCTGAGAAGCGCCAATGCCAAGAAGCGTCGCTGCCGAGAGGCAGCTGCATTTTGGCGGCGATGCTTCTTGACGTGGCTGCTTCTCGGCAGCATTTTGGCAGCTGCTTGTCCTGCGGCCATGCTCCTCGGTGGCGGGGCGCTCCCTTGTCGGTAGGTGGGCGCACATAGATGCCCCAGCGGGTGCCATGGTGCCCACGGGCACCGCGTTGGGGACCACTGGCCTAGATCATTAAAGGTATTAAAGGACCTAATTCCCACTGAAATCAATGGTAGTTAGGTGCCTAAAGACATTTGAGGCTCTGGGCCTAATCTGCTAAAGGAGAAAATCATTTCCTCCCATTCCAGCTGCACCCGGCCTGGGACAAGGGAATCAGCGTATCTTGGTTCTGTTGCTAACTTGGGGGGTTGACCTTGGGCAAGTTGCTTTCTGCCTTGTCTGTGGAGACTGTAAGCTCTTCAGAACAGGCCTTATCTGATGCTCTGACTGCAGCGCCTGGCACAATGGGCATGAGAGCAGGCTTGGGTGCAGGGCTGGTGCAACCATTTAGGTGACCTAGGCGGTCGCCTAGGGCGCTGGCATTTGGGGGGCGCCATTTTCTTCAGCAGCAACTGTGGCGACCGGATCTTCAGCTGCCCTGGTCGCCGCCGGCATTTAGGCGGAGGGGGCTGGGGCAGGGGAGTGGAGGGAAGGCCGTCTGCAGCAAGTAAGGGGGGAGGGCGGCATGCAGGGGAACTCCCCGCCCCAGCTCACCCCTGCCCCGCCTCCTCCCCGAGCACGCCGTGGCCACTCCACTTCTCTCGCCTCCCGCCAATCAGCTTAGGCGCTGCAAGCCTGGGAGGTGGGAGAAGTGAAGCAGCCACAGCATGCTTGGGGTGCTCGTGCATGGAGCAGGGGTGAGCTGGGGCAGGGTGAGGGGTGCCTCAGGGCGGAGAGTGGGAGCTGCCACCGGGGGGGGGTGCCTCAGGGTGGGGAGGGCGCAAGGTGGAAGTTTTGCCTAGGGCGTGAAACATCCTTGCACCGGCCCTGCTTGGTTGGCTGCTGTCATGTGAATAACACGGGGTAAGCCCAGCACCCTAAGATTTGACCTACAGCACCCGTGCTACGTCAGTTTTGCAGCCTCTGCTCCATGGATCATTTCAGCTGGGATCGCTCCTGTCCGGATGCTAACGCTGTTTGCAGAGATCGTGGCTGGAGGCCAGTTTCTTCGAGGCTTGGCAGCCACTTCTCTCGCTCGCGCCAGCACAAACTGCTTGTGTTGTTTCCCCCTTCCACGTCCTTCTGTTCATCTCGAGGCGACAGACTTCACATTAATGGTTATGCCACCAAGGCAGGATGCTTTCCCCAGAGCCGGAGGAACAAAACGTCTCTCTCCGCCGCATGAAATTTACATACTCATTAATGGGAGCAGCTTGGATTGGATCATTAGCGCCGGCGCTTCCGTCTGCCGATTGGAACTGGCGCGGCGCTTACCAAGCAGTGCCCTCGCTTCGGGTCCTGGAGGGAAACTCGCTCACCACCCTGTTTCTCTGCCTCTGAGGCTCTTCTGAACCCAGGAGCTGCTGCAGTGCTGAGAAGCGCTAGCTTTCTGGCTGGCATCAGCTGGTGGCAGTTCTCCTGTGATCAGAATGCAGTGGGGAAGGCCCGTGGGAGGGCCAGCCCAGGGGACACCATCCCTTTAGCCGCACAGTGAAACCAGCCCAGGCAGTGATGGTGCACACTTGCTTCCCTCCCATATGCATACAGAGCATCCCCTGCTGATCTGGACTCAGGGGCTCTCTTTAAGCCTTGCCTTAAAGGGGGTGGGGGCAAGTGGGGCAATTTGCCCCAGGCCCTGCAGGAGCCCCGTGATCCCTGGCCCGGCTGCAGTCCAGGTCTTTGGTGGCACGTTGATGGCGGGGGGCACTTCAGTGCTGCCGAAGACCCAGACCGCTGCCGGGTGAGTACAAGCGCTGCAGCTCCCCTGCTTTGCCCCAGGCACCCTGAATCCTCTGGGCGGCCCTGCTTTAAGGAGATGATTTAGTTGGGGTTGGTCCTGCTTTGAGCAGGGGGTTGGACTAGATACCTCCTGAGGTCCCTTCCAACCCTGATATTCTATCATTCTATGAGAGGAGTCCAAGTTCCTCAGCCCACCTCTCGCTCCCTCTCCCTCAGCAGTGCGGTCCAGCGACTGGGGCCCTAGACTGGTGTTCGGGAAATGGGGGTGATATTCCTGCCCCTGGGCTGTTGAGTGACCTAGGGCAATTTCCTTCGCCTCTCTGGGTCTCTTTTCCCACCCTGTGTCTATTTAAACCGTCATTTGGGGCAGGCACTGGGCTTCACTAAGTTTGTACAGCCCCTAGCACAGTGGACCCTGAGCTTGGTGCTTCTGTGACTTGACTAATATCTGCCACATGTACAAATCGCCCACAGCATATTGCCCTTGAAGGGCACCACTCCTCGCCCCACTGCTGGGAGATCGGTGGGGGGTGTATGGATTGTGCGGCTGAACGCCAATGCCCCTAGGAACTGGGCTGAGACCCACCCAACTTATTTCACACAGGCCACTCGAGAGCCATACGATACCACCAATAACCTCCAGCAGATCCGCTCTGATGCTCCTGGGGTGAACAGCTCCCTAGCCCAATCTCCCTGCGAACCAGCCAGTCCCCTTTTGCCACCGTTCCACCACTCCTACAACTAGTTCACACGTCTGCTGGGCTTGTTATTGGAATGGAGGAGTGGGTGCTCATTCCCGATCTCTGAGTGGAGATATTTTAGCCTCCAAATATATGGACTAGACAAATTATTGTTTTTAAGCATCACCTCCCAATTTTGGAGAATAATTAGATCCCCGTGTCAGGTCACTGAAATGTAACAGCAGGGCCTGCTCATTGCAAGCTACTGTTTGTCAGGGGAAATTGTTTACTTGCAGAAGGTAATTTTGCTCCATGCACTGCAAGTTGTAAAGTGATTAATGCTCACAATTGGGATTGTCTGTGAAGCTCTACACTCCCGTCCCTGCTCAGGCAGGGAGGCCAGGTTGGGGGAAGTTGGCTGACCCTATTAACGCCAACCAAGGACCCCTTTGATGGGAGTTCTCAGCACAAACTAATTGGGACGGCTCAGCATCAGTGCCCATTGAAATTGTCTAGGTTGGGTGACTTGTCTTTTCAAATTCATCCACCCCCTCTTGCTGTAGGTGTCTTTTTTTAAACAGGAATTCAGAGTCATTGAATGACAATCCCCTTTCAGCGTAGGAAATTCCCAGCCACTGAAGCCACCGAGTCTGTATGTATTTATGGATTCAAATTTATCCTTTGCTCTGGGCTCCTTAAAATAGATAAATATAAAACCAAAAATATTGCCTCCGCCCCCTCTCCTCAGGGGCGGCTCTTGCGTTTTTACCACCCCAAGCATGGCAGGCAGGCTGCCTTCAGCGGCTTGCCTGTGGGAGGTCCCTGATCCTGCGGCTTTGGCGTACCCGCCGCTGAATTGCCGCCAAATCCGCGGGACTGGTGGACCTCCCGCAGGCGCGCCGACGAAGGCAGCTTGACTGCTGCCCTCGCACTGACCGGCAGGGCGCCTCCCGCGGCTTGGCACCCCAGGCACGCGCTTGGAGCACTGGTGCCTGGAGCCTCCACCCCCTCTCCTCACCAGCTAGAGGAAGATGATGTGCTACACACATGCCTGGGAGGTTAAAAAAATCCAGGATCAAGTGGAGGAGAGTTCTAAAGTCCATCCCAGTATCCCCCTCTATCAAAGGAGAAACTTGAAGGATTTGTGCTGATCTTACCTGCAGCAGTATGGCTTAGGGAGAGAGGGGGATTCCAGTTACATTATATTTACACTCCTAAGCATATTTCCATAAACATATGGAGTGCAACATCACAGCAGTGATCCACCCCAAATCATGCAGGGCTTTATTGGTCAAGTCAAATCCAACCTTTTAGATTCCATTTAGAAGAGACGCCACATTAAGGTGTCTGAGTCAAATGATTGGTGCCATCAGTTTTATTATTTGAATGTATGTCACCATATCACAAGCTGCTGATCTGACGTCCTAGATGCTAGAGCTGTTGCAAAAAGCATTAATTGTCATGAGGGGGGGTTCAAAACCTTTTGTTTGAGCTGAAAATTCCCATGCAAGTTTTTCAGTTTTTCTTCAAAAAAATGAAACCTGAAAACTTTTTTGGATTCTGAACTGTTTTAGGTTAAAAAAAAACAACCCAATCAGCTTTTGGTAAATATATTTGGTTCTTGCATACCATTTTCAGGAAGACCATTTCAGTTTTCAGTCAAAATATGTTGATTTTTGGTAAAATTTGGAGGTTTGGTAAAAATTAGTGTTTTCAGTAAAAAAAATATTTTTTTAATTTCTGTTTTTTTAGAAAATTTCATAAAATATGAAAATTTCCCATAAAACTGTTGTCCCCCCTCTTCTTTCTTTCTTTCTTTCTTTCTTTCTTTCTTTCTTCCTTTCTTTCTTTCAAAAAAGCCATTTTTCATTGAAATTTTGTTTCAGTGGAAAAATGTCAACCTGCTGGCCTAGATGCCCACTAGTTCCTGAGGTAACTGCTTCTCTGACCCCCTCATGCCCTTGCTGAAGGCACCCACTTAGGTGTCAGGTCTCTAGTGACCACCTCTCTCAGGGCAGAGTCTATTGACTTTCTTTCTAAACCAGGAATTTACGCTGCAGTTCACTGAGATCCTCTCAGCGGGTCTGACTTCATTTAAGCACCTGCTGTCCTGTTCTCTCAGGGGCACTGACAGGGTTAACCAGCGACCAGCCTTCCTAACCCAAAATACTATTTAATCAGAACAAAAACATTACAGAGAAAACAGACATTGAAAACAGTAAACAGCTCAGATGCAGGTCTTAGCTTACCAGGATCCATCTATCTTCCTCCTATAGATCTAGGCAGATTTCAGATCATCTGTCGGGTGTGTCCCTCTTGGGTCTCACACTGACACAAGGGACAAGTTCCATTTGCAGCTGGCCCCACACCTACCAAACCTGCTGCCCCTGTGGCAGGCAGACCTCCCACCCCAGGCAGGTCTGATCCCATCAATGCCTGCGCTGCAGCGCACTGAGCAAAGGGACGCTCTGTGCAGCATACTTGAAAGTTGGACAGATGTGGGCTGTTTTGGTCCAGAACAGGGTTCTGAAGCAGAGAACACACTTACACTCTGCTAAAGCCAGAGGAGGGGGTCCCTCCAGGGTCAGCCCAAGAAGAGGCAATTGGTGGGCATGAGTTGATCAGCAGATAGGAGTGTAAGTCAACTTCTACCCTGGGTTGGCGTCAGTACGGGGTAGCTGGGTGACCCCATCTGGCAGGCCCTGGGGACCAAGTCCCTGTAGCATGCAGGGCATCTTTGGGGATCAGCTGTATCCTCCCCTTTTGCAGTGACCCTGCCAGCTCCTGGGGGCTCACTTTATGCTCCCTCTAACTCCTGAGGTGGGGAACAGGCTGTGCCCTGGCTCTGGGTTTATAAAGGTCTCCTACCCGCTGGTGTCTGTGAGTCCATCCAGCAGCCTGGGGACAGAGCATGAGGTCAGCTGTCTGAGGTCTTGAAATGGTCACTCTGGGCTGGATCCCAGCACCTCATAGGCCATGGCTTTATCTGCCCAAACAGCCTCCCTCTCCAGTGAGACACAGCGGGGAGTGGGAGGATGGTTTGCTGGGTCTGTGTATGCAGCTGTGTGAGTGTGGGAGGGCCTGCATGTGTGTGTGTGTGTCTGTGAGTGTTGTGCGTTTCTGTGCTTGTGCATGTTGTGTGGATCTCTGAGCATATGTTGTGTATTCTGTGTGTGTGAGTTGTGTAGTTTTCTGTATGAATGTCTGTTGTGCATCTCTGAGAGTGTGTTGTGTATTCTATCTGAGAGTTGTGTATTTTTCCTTGTGTGAATGTGTGTTGCATCTTTGTGTGTGGAGGGAGTTTAAGACCAAGGGAGATAACATTAAAAGGGGGGGAAAAAAAACCCTTAAGAACTTGTGACTTAAAGAAAAGAAAAATTCACTTGCTGGGAAGAAAAATGTTCCCAATCAGACAGGATGCGCTGCTATTTGGGAATTTCGATTACCAGTTAGTGGCTATCAACTTTACGGCTTGCGCTCTGGCCTGCAGCTACTCTGCAATCCAATTAAATAACATTTAAATGCATAACAATCCAGTGAACATCCAACGATGATGAAAATTGTGAGCTAGCAAAGTGTGATCCTCTGCTGGCAATGGGTTTTGTGCACCTCAGCGATTCTGGCAGCAATTTCTCAGCGAGGGAACGTGACAGCTTTTATAGTCCACCGTTGTTGTTGGTTTTTTGGTGGGGGGAGGGGGACGTAACTTTGAAGATCATCTGGTGCTTTGCTAATTACTTTGGAAAAGCTGGCTTATTGGATTCTTTTCTAAAATCATCCATTTGTTCTTTCTGCTTTCTATCCCTATACTCACCAATCTATCTGTGCACACACATCACACACCAGACTTGAAAGATGACCAGCGATGATCCCATCCAACATTGTGGGGTTTGGGTAAATTGGACCCAAATCTGATACGCTGAATCTTGTATTGCAAACTCTAAGCGCCCCATTGTGGCTTCAAAACACACCCTCTTACCCCCACCATTCACCCCCTTCCACATCCTCTTCACTCCCCGCCCACTCCTCAGGAACAGACCCTAGCTACTGGAGTTATATGGGCTAGTCCATTGTCATTCATAGCGGAAACTCCTAGTCGTTCATGATGACAATGGTTTGTCATTAAAGCCTCTATAGCTTGGTAGTCCGGGTACCCGCTAGGGCTATGGGAGGCCCAAGTTCAAGTCTGTGGTTCCTTGACTCTTCAATTAGCTATAAAAAACAGAACAGTTGCAAGAAGAGAGATTCCTACTGTGGAGTATCCCATAGTTCAGGCAGTCTCCTGCAAGGTGGGAGACCCACATGCAAATCCCTCCGATGCAGCAGGCAGAGAGGGGAATTGAACTGGGATTTCCTAGGTCTCAGCTGAGTGCCCTCACCACTAGCTGAAGCGTATAAAGGAGGCAGCTCAAGCTCTGGCCCTGGGGTGGATCACTGCTGTGTTGTTGCACTCCATATGTTTATGGAAATGTGCTTAGAAGCATAAATATAATGTAACTGGAATATGACTTAAGCAAAAGGTCTCTTGTAAGGTATCATTGCAAAGCTTATAATCTACTGAGGGGATTCATCCTATTTGCATGAATGTATCATTCTTGTATCTGAAGCTAGAAATATGAAGTATTTCTCTAAAGTCCTATTGTAACTATGCAAAGTGTGGGCCATTAGTAATGGCTTGGAAACTTGATGGCTCCCATTAACCAGGGCAATTGGTTGGAAATGGCTCTGTTTACTCGCAAACCTTCCTAGGTACGTGCAGGCCAACCTTGAAAGAATGGAGAACGAGGTCTTACAGTGACATGTGATCATGTCACCCGGTACTGGAATCATCTGAAACCTGGTGCTTTTCCATTTAGAAGGAAAGGTGGGAACCCAGAGAGAGACAAAGGATTCCCGCCTTGTGCCAAAGCTATAAAAGGGGGTGAAACAGAACAAAGGCTGTGACAATCATGAGACATCCCTGAGTTACCACCTGAGCTGGAACTAACAAGGTCTGTACCAGGGGAAAGGGTTGGGCCCAGACTAAGAAGGAGTCTAGTCTGTGAAAGAAGCTTATTGGACCATCTCTGAGGGTGAGATTTACCTGCATTCAGTTTCTTAAATGTATTAAGCTTAGACTTGCACGCTTTTGCTTGGTGACTTACTTTGTTCTGTTTGTTATTCCTTGGAACCACTTAAATCCTACTTTTTACACTTAATAAAATCACTTTTGTTTATTAATTAACCCAGAGTAAGTGATTAATATCCCGGGGGAGCAAACAGCTGTGCATATCTCTCTATCAGAGTTATAGAGGGTGGACAATTTATGAGTTTACCCTGTTTAAGCTTTATACAGAGTAAAACAGATATATTTGGGGTTTGGACCCCATTGGGAACTGGGTGTCTGGGTGCTGGAGACAGGAGAACTTGCTAAGCTGTTTTCAGTTAAGTCTGCAGATTTGGGGTGCGTGGTTCAGATCCTGGATCTGTGTTGCAGCAGGCTTGTGTGTCTGGCTCAACAAGGTAGGGTTCTGGAGACCCAAACTGGCAGAGAAAATGGGCTCAAACGTAGTCTCAGCACATCAGATGACAGTCCCAAGGGGGTCTCTGTGACTGAACCGTTCACAATCTCCTCCTTTCTTTTGCTTTTGTCAAAACACCTGCAAACTGAAAAGTTTCATTTTGACATTATTGAAACACTTGGACTTTTTCAGTCTGGTCGAAGCAGTTCAGGGAACTAGACACAGATTCATGAATCGTTGCCAACTGCATTTCTTGGCAAATAAACTATTTGTCCACAATTCCAGCCTACAAGGGCTGAAAGCCATGGCAAAGCCTCTCCTGCCTTCAGTGAGACCAGGATCCAGGGTCCCTAGGTTGGATTGTGCTTTGAGATCCTTGAGTGCCAGACCCTAGAGATGGGCAAAGCATTATTATGTTACCAGGATAACTGGCAGCATGGCACATGCGAGGTCTATGTGCCCTGCAGCCGTCCACCTACCCAGCCAGGGTCTGCTATGTCAAGTCTTACTGGGGACAAAGCTGGCAGAGATTCTCACTGACTCCCTGAGATGGGGGCGGCAGGGCGAAAGCACCCATTTATAAGCTGCAGACAAATATCTGCAAGGATCGTTGTGCTAATTAACAGTCTGGTGCTGGGGCTTAAATTCTCATAGAGTATTGCTTGGGGCCTCCCACGTCCCTCCCCATTCGAGGCACCAGTCTTCAGCTGTGGGGTGGGGAGTCTTGGGGCTTCAGCCCTGTAGGGTGCACTGGGATTTGGAGCTTCAGCCCCATGGGTTGCACTGGGGCTCTGGGCTTCAGCTGCAGGGCCCCATGGACCCCCTAAAGCCAGCTTGTGGCCCCCCAGAGGGCCATGCACCTCCAGCTGAGAACCAACAGCATCAAGCTGGAGTCAAGGGGAAATATTTACCAATGCTCCTGTCTGGACAACTCCAGCTGAATTTAAGCCCTGCCTGGCGCAGAGAAAAACCTGTCTCATTAGGAAGCTGGATGGGTTTAGCTGCAAACAGGGAGGGAAAGGGACAGACACACATCATGGTAAATGTAATGGAGGCAGTGTTTCTTAGCGGGTCCATTTTGGGAGCTGGGGTTGGAAGCAGTGGGCCAGGGTTGGTCTACATGGCAAAGCTGCACCCGTAAGACCTATGGCGTGAATTAAAACCGATGCTGACTGCAGTATGGACGTTCTTAATTTGGTTTAAGGCAGGCTGGTTTCAGCCAAGGTCTTGTCTGCATCATGGAAATGTGGCTCCCGTTTAATGGAGATCAGTTTCGGTTCACATGCAATGTTCCCCTAGAGACAAGGCCGAAGTCAATTAGGAACAAGGTTAAAGAACCTGAAATGAGCCGCTTTTATATTGAAAGCGTGCACCTTTCTGCCCCAGGGTAACAGCCCCTTCCATTTATACCAGGGAGACATGCTCTGAGTTGTTGAGCTGGGGCTCAGTCGACTTCCCCCTGGTGTTAGGGTCCCTCCACAAAGCCACTGGCAGGTGTATCCGTGTGGATGCTGCGGCTGGGGCTGGCCACCCGAGTCCAAGCCCGCCTAGCTCCCGGGTCCAAGCTCCGGTGGCCAGCCCGAGCCACCGCCCCATGCTGCATCAGCCACACTGCTATTTTTAATGCACTCGCGTGAGCGGCGCTAGCACAAGTCTACCTATCTGGGCTGTCGTTCCCAGCTGCAGTGTAGACATCCACCAAGGGGGTGGGCTGTTGCCCTCTGCTGCTTGAAATTGGTGCTGCTCAGCTGTGTGCCATAGGCCCTGTAGTGCCCACGTGCTGATGGGAGGTCTGTCAGGAATGAGGGCCTGCAGCTGCGCCTGCCCAGTCGTCAGGCAGCCAGTGAGCGCAACTGGGCCACAGCACAACCGCCTGACAGGCTCAGGCCAGGGAGATTGCTCTGCCGCCCAGCAGCTGCAGGGGATCAGTGGCTGCTCAATGAACATGCCTGGGGATTCTCTCTCTGTGCTCACCCTGATCCAAACCCTGTTCCTGCCTTGCCCCAGTTTTGACCCTGCCCTGCATCCAGCCATGTGCTAGTGTCTGCCTTGGAACCAGCCCTGCTGGCGCCTTCCCTGACTCCACAGAATCCGGTTCTGACCCTCGGCCCTGGTTCCTGATTCCGACTCTGTCTTGACCCTTGGCTCTGGCATTCACACTCTGACTTTGGCTCTTACATTTGACTCTGATCCCTGGCCCAGACTCTGACTTGACCTTGGGCTCTGGCATTTGGACTCTAACCATTAGGCATGACCGTCTACGATCTGTTCTCCCTTGGATCAGGGAGCCCAGGCTTTGAAAGACGATCTCTGGCTAAAGGCACGAGGCTGGGTGATGGGCAGGAGCTGAACTGTGCCTAACACAAAGATACAGTTTCCCAATGAGCTTGAGCCCAGCAGGGGTGGCTCTTGACTGTGTGTGTGAGTGGGGATGGCACCAGCTTTATCATAATCTCCCAGCCTATCTCCGATTCAGAAAGGACCTGGCTTCTCTGCACCCCATTCTCCACCTCCCACTCCACCCCGTGGAGTGCACTAGACCAGTGATTGCCCCTGAGACCTAGTAACACTATAACAAATTTGCAGCCACTCAGAACTTCTCAGCAGCAAGGAGAGAAGCTAGATCCTCCTGCTCCCAAAGCCCAGGCCTCCCAACACCTGAGCTAAGGGTGAATCCCCATCAGTGCATTGCACTGCAGGGCCCAGGCTGCATAGCTGAACAGAGCCGGTTCCATCCAGCAGAGGGCAGCGGTGCACCGAAACTACTCAGTTCCTTAAAGAACAAGCCACTGGGAAATCCAGGAAGAGGAGGGTCGTTATTGGAAGATTTGAGCTGGGGAGCAGATTGTGGAGGAGGGGGTGGGAATGTCCCACTCAGACCCCCACTAACACTGCCAGACATTGGGAGAGAGGATGGCTCAGCCCCCTGCAGCACCAACAGTCGTCTCTCATCTTGCAGGGCTGTGTTATTTTACACCCCAGTTGGCAGATTTACACCACTGGATATTAAGGCTCTGATAGCACAGCATCCATGCAGCCAGTAGAGCCGGGGCAGGGAGCATGTTCTAATCCAAAGGCACTGGCTGAGGTGTGGGGGGGCACAGGGCAGGATCTCGGTTTCCCCCGGGCTGGTTTTTCCCCCTGCTGCCCATCACCCTTTGGGACAGAGAAGCCTGGGACTAGATTATTTTTTCCTTTGCAAGGGGCCTGTCTCTTTCTCTGTGCAGCCAGATCAGTTTCACTCCGGCCACAGCACAGAGCACCGGCACTCAAGCTGTTCAGCACGGGGCTCTGTTTTCTTTCACTGAGACCCACATGGGACTGGCTCAGCAGGGAAACCTGGGAACAAGTGCTAGTCCCCAGCTATTTAGGGGAGTGGGCTGTGGGGGCGAGGAGTGCTGACAGGTCAGGAGCAACATTTACAGCTGGTCAGAGACTAAATTAAAGTTTTTTTTTGTCCGAGGAGCATTCGGGGGATATTTTTATTGCAGTGCAAGCAGCTTAATGAGGAAGAATGCCTGGCCTGCGGGCTAGGACACCTGGATTCTTTTTCCAGTGCTGCCACTGTGTGGCCTTGGTCAAATCGCTTTGCCGCTCGGTGCCTCAGTTTCCCCCCCATGTCTCTTCAGACTCTGAGCTCTGCAGAGTAGGGACTGCCTCTTGCTCTGTATCTGTGCAGTGCCTGGCAGAATGGGGCCCCTGATCTCCATTGCATGCTCAAGTTCCTACTGTAATATAATAACAAGAATCATTTTTTGGAGGAAGGCAATTAGATTAGATTCTTTCAGGCATGTTTGGTGATATTATTGTATAGCTTTGTTCCCTTATTCAGATTCATTCTCCGCCATCACTGCTATTTAGGACTCCACGGCCTTTAATTGTTTGATCATTCCTTTATTAGGATATATTAATAATTAATAATAATAGCTCTCCCCGCCAGCCCAATCCTCAGCAGAGTTGGAGGGGACTGTTCAATCTTTAGTCCCCAGGACAGCCCAATGTCGCAGGTCGATCTCTGCAGAGCAGCATTAGGTGCAGGCAGGGCTGGACTGCAGGATCGGGCCCAAAGATCCCCCCACCGGAGCTGGTTGGAAATTTTCAGGGGAACGACTTTGCGCCAGCAAAGGTCGTTTTGACAAACCCACAATTTCTCACGAAATTGTATCGGTTTTGACCCACATTCCCGCCGAGGGACAAAACTTCAACGCGAGGGGGCGGGAATCGTATCGGCAGGATTTCGAAATGTTCCACCCCCACCCCCACTATGGGAGGGAACTGGGTATAAGAATGGAGCCTTTTCCTTCTCATTAGATTTGTGCCCCTCCCCTTGTGGATTGATGGATGAGCATGTAAAACCTTTCAGTGGCCTGGTCCCAACACACCAGCCCCTTCCGTCCCCCGTCAGCCACCTCATTCCGGTGCGTCACCTGCAATGATTTACCTCGACGGGTCTGGGATTTACTCCCTGCTCCCCTTGCTGCCATAAATCCCCTCTCAAGTGGCCGGCCCTGCATCACAGCTGCAGACAGGCGACGGAATGAGCTGCCATGGCACAGTAATCGCCGTGGCAGCGGGCTGGGGTATTGATGGGCCTGCTCCAGGGTCCCCCTCCCTTCCAGGGATGCTGACTAGGGACACGTAGCCCCCTGCGAGCCAAGGGCTGCAGAGGGTCCCAAGCGTTAAATAAACACTGATCCAGAAATCAGGGGTGCAGAGAGGTGGGATTGTGGGACCTGTATGCGGCAAGGCCTTGGCTACTGTGGAGTCTGTGGCAAAACTGGTTCCAGGCAGGTCTAGCAGATAGACCAGTGGACTTGGGAATCAGGACACCTGGGCCCTCTTCCCATCTCTGCCACTGACTTACTGGGTGACCTTGGGAAACTTACATTCCCTCTCTGTGTCTCAGTTTCCCCTCGTCCCTTCATCTGTTCAGATTGAGTCCCTTGGGGCAGGGGCAGTCTCTTGCTCGGTCTCTGCAGCACCTGGCGCAACAAGGGCCCAGATCTAGGTTGAGGTCACAGATAAAAGGATGAGCAGGTGCTCCTTGGTTGACCTTGCATAGTGGGGAGTGATGTGCAAGGTTCTGGGACATCAGATGGCAGGGCTGACCCAGTCTCCTCTTCGTACATTGAAGCAAACCTGGGCAGGGGTAGTGGAACCAGGGACACAGGGTGGTCTGGTGCTCCTGCAGGGCTCTGCCCTAGTGGAAACTCCTGCATGACGGGGGGTGGGGAGATGAGAGTGGGCCTTGAGGGGTGGAATGGGTCCAGGAGCAGGTAGGAATTCCAGGACCTTCCTTCTGCACCTTAAGCCAGCTGTCCCCTGCTGATTCTCTGTACCTTCCTTCACTCCCCTTCCTATGCCTTGCCTTTGCTCCCCACATTTGCGGGGAGCATCCGATCCTCCTGAATCTGGGGCCTTCATGGTGGGCTCCAACCCATTTCATCCTGCTTCAAAAGCCCAGGTCCCTGAGCCAAAGGAGAATCCCTCTTTGGTTCTGGCAGTGTAGAGTCTATGACCTGAGCAGTTCCAGCCAGCAAAGGATGGGGTGAAACCAGACCCTGCCACTTCTGGACAATAGGGCTGGATGCCCTAGGGTGGTGATGCCTAGATACTTAGGGTTCTGCTATCAGGATTTTTATGGGACCACCCCAGCATCCAGGATGGTCCTGAAATACCTTGTGGGGTCAATGCAAATGTCACAACAATGGGCCCCGATGAACACAGAGGCAAGAAATGCAGGAACAGTTTTTGGGGCTGAGGTTTTTAGCTCTAGAACTAGCCACACACTCCCTGCCCTATGAGAGCCTGCAATCTGAGCAGGCCAAACGTGGGAGGGGAAACTGAGGCATGGAAGTAGTGACTTGCCCAAGGTCACCAGCAGAAGTGGAAATAGAACCAAGGTCTCTTAAGACCAAAGCTAATGTCCCAACCACTGAACCAAAGCAAAGGACCTTTTGTCCCATCACTGGGCCACGTGTGTGGAGCCCTCTGCTCTGTGTTGGGATCACTGATGATTCAAAGAAAGCCACTAGATTCCCCTTCCCCAGGGCTGTTCTGCTGTGCCTCCCCCAGCCCAGAGGTGGCTGCATTGCAGTGGCTCTTGGCTAGGGAGGATGGCAGCGCACGGCATTAGCATGGGATGATATTGATAGCTGTGAGTCATGGGGGAGAGCAAGTCCCAGGCACGTCTCTGGCGGGGCCGCTGCAGGTGATGTCTCCAGTGCGCCATACAGCTTGAAGGATGCCCTCTTTAGTGCTGCTAAGTCACTGCGCTACGACTGCATCTATTAGCCAGGGTATCAGAGGAGATTTCCATCTCAGGACCGTTCACTCGCTGGCTCCCGTCCATCACTCATCACCATAACTCAGGTCCCCCATTAGCCATGCATTCCTCATTAACTCTCCACGTGCCAACCCCTCCAGGAGAGCTGGAAATTTTCCCTGAGACTCAGGCCTGGATTATATCCTCAGATTCACCAGAGAGAATGGATCACACCTGAGCGCCACCTGTTATTAAATCGTGGTTATTATGCTAGTGCCAAGGGGATCGGGGCCCCACTGCGCTAGGTGCTGTACAAGCACGGCGGTCCATGGTCCATGGAAATAGACACCCAATGGGGGAAGGCGTAGAACATACCAGCAGGGTGAACAATATGGCAGCAAATGGCATGTTAGCTCCATGGTTTATTTAGATGGGGTGGGTGGGGACTCAGCTGAATGAAAAGGGAAGGGAGGGAAAGGGAGTGTCAGGGGCCAGGGAAGAGAAGGGGAGAGAGGGCAAGTGTGGGATGAAGCTGAAGCAAAGAGACTGTGAGGGAGTGGATTGGAGCCCATCAAAATCCAGTCAAAACGATAGGGAGTTCTCTGAACGTCCACTTCTGCCTCTGCTCCAGTAGCCTGTCTTGGACAGTGACTGGTACCGGCAGCGTCAGAGGAAAGTGTAAAGGCCTCACAGGAGGCTAATCTGCTTCATGAGGCCCCACCCAGAGCTCTAGCAGTTAGAATTTCATGTATGACCCCAAGCACCTCTCTTCCAAGGCTCTTTGTAACATTAACAATTCCAATTTGGGATATTCTTGTTAGCCACAGAAACAGCCAGTCCCCCTTTGACGCTCAGCTCAGCTCTTGGTCTCAACAACATCAAATGGCTGTGAGTTCCACAGGCTAACTCCATCTGGTGTGAAAATACAATTTTCCTTAGATCGCTTTTTGAAGTTGCCACTTTTCAGTTTCACTGAATGTCTCCTTTAAATCTGAGATGGGAAAAACACAAACTCCTGATCTCTCTTCTCATGAACGCCCTATAGTTTTACAGACGGTTGTCCTGGCCCCTCTTACTCATATGCTTGCTAAGGTTACAGGCCCACGGTTGTCAATCTCCTGTCACGTGAGAGATTTGTGAGGCCTTTAATCATTCTCATCACCCTCCTCTGACCACCCTTCTAGTTCTGCAAGCTCCTTTTGGAGACTGGGTGACCAGGGCTGCACACAGTGTCCACAAGAGGCCATGATACCACGGCACTGATTCATAGGCTTATCCTCCTTTTGCCATTATCCTCCACCTCTGTCCTGGTGCCTCCTAACATTTCCTTTGCTTTCTAGATCTCAGCTGCGCATAGAGCAGAGGCATCCATCGAGCTGCCCGCAGTGACCCCCGAGTCCCTGGCCTGAGATAATGCAGCCAATTTAGAACCCTGTAAGGGGCTCCATGATTCCTTCTTGATGGGCGTGGCTTTGCATGGCTCAGCTCTGAGCTCCACCGGCCAGCATCTTCCCCATTCCCCTGGCTCTGGAACTTGGCCAAACACAGCCTGAGAGGGGTCTCAGTGCTCTCTCTAAATACAGCGAGGGTGGGGGGATGAACACCGGGGAGGGAGAAGAGCTATTGCAACCTAAGGACAGTGTTGGCACATGGACAGCAGACTAGCAGTAAACTGAGGCTGGAAATGAGATGGCTTCTGGCCATCAAGGGGCGGGGGGACTGATTCTGAGATGGAGCTTGCCACATTTCTGATCAGGGTTCTAAGATGGGGTTGCCTACAATAACAAGGGACTGGATTCGATGACCTAGCAGGTCCCTTCCAGTCCTAAAGTCTTAGGTCCCCGTGAGGTTCCTCGCAGCCCTCTTGGGACTTGGCTCACCTAAATCAGGGCATGTCTTCTGGCTGTTTTGCCACCGCTCTGCTCACCCCTCTTATGGGGAGTAGTCGCTGTCACTAGTCCTAGGACAGAACCAGGCCTGCCTGCTGTTTGCCGATGGCCTGGATGGAAATAGATTGAGTCAGGACTCCTGGGTTCTATTTCCAGGTCAGGGAGGGAATGGGCTGTAGTGGTTAGAGCAGGAAACTGGGTTTCTGGATTCCTTGTTTCTATGCCCTGCTCGGGAAGGGGAGTGGGATATCTAGTGGTTAGAGCAGAGGAAACACGGAGTCCTGACTGCTGCAGCCTCAGGGATGGCCCCAGCTGGAAATGGCACATTGGGACAGGGTTATGGGAGTGTCTCTCACTTAATCATTTCCTTACATTGCAGGGGCACGGTGCATCTTGGTCCTTCCTGTTCTCAGCCACTGCTTGAGCTGGTGATGCTTTGGTCTCATTTAGGTCGTTGGGTGCTGGGTGGTGTCGGTGGCCTGAGATATACAGGAGGTCAGTCTAGATGATCTGGGAGTCCCCTTCTGGCCTTAAACTCCATGACTCAGGGATGGGAGTGGGGTTGAGTGGATTAGAGCAGGGAGTCAGGGCTCCTGAATTCGATCCCTTTGCGTCCTCTCCAGCCCTTCCTCCACACGCTCCTGCTGCTAGAACTCCCCTCCCTGCCCCAGGCCTCCCCTCCTCTTCCCTCTCCTGTCCCGCACTAGAGCACAAGCCCTGGACCTGTGAAGCCTGCCTCTCCCTGAGTCTTCTCAGGGATTCCTGCATGGCCACTCTAGTATTGGAGGCAGCACATTTATCACTGTGTCCTCCAAGGCTGCTCAGGCCATGCTTGGGGCACTCTCCCCCGGGAGGGCTCTGTGCCACATGGGGAGAATTCCCAGCTGCACACGGGATAGGGGGCCCTTCCACCTGCAAACGACCCCTCCTCCTCCCCGCCTCCAGTACTCCCCCAGGGCCCAATCCTCTGTGAGATTTCCAAAGCTTCCTTTAGAGACCAGTTCTTATTCCAGTACCATTTCGAGGCCTGAGTGCAATCAGGGTCAGGGGACCCGGGGCTGGAAGAGCAGGGGAACTGGGGCTCAGGATTGAGGGGCATAGCTCTCTCCATAGGGAACCCAGGATTAGAACAGCAGGGGGTGCAGTGAATCAGGTTCTGGACAGAATCCAGGTAGAACAGAGGATGCTTCCCTTTCGCTAGCCCTTCTTGTGCCCAACTCCGACTGGCGCGTTCCTGATCTCACCACATTGGGATAAAAGAGTAATCAGCAAATATGGACACTGAGAGAAGGGATCTAAAGTACCCCTCCACCCCCACCCCCTCTGCTGTCAGCCAAACAAAAGAACGTGGTGGGACTGCACAGACAGCACCAAGGATGGACAGCTGGTGCAGGGACACACAGATGGCACTGGGGATGGACAGGCGGTGCTGGGGACCCACAGACAGCACTAGAAATGCACTGACAGTGCCACAGACAGACAGCACTGAGGATGCACAGACAGTGCTGCAGATGCATAGGCAATACAAGGAACACATGCAGGGCCTCAGCGGTGGGAGGGGGAGTCTGGATGTGGAGGGATTCGGTACAAATTACTGGGACCCAGCGGTCCAGAAGGGGGCCTGGCTTCCCCGGCTTTGTCGGCCTGGTCCGCCCTTGCTAGGGGGCCTGAAATTTTTTTTTTCAGTGGGGCCCGAACCCGCTCTCCACAGTCCTGAACACATGGACAGTGCTAGGGATGGACAGACATCACTGGTGAACCACAGATGGTGCTGCAGACAGGCAGATGATGCTGGGGACGCATGGACAATGTTGGGGATGCACATACAGCTGCTTAACCTTTTCTCCAGCCAAGCGGGGATCGTACAATTCTCCGGCAATTCTAGATCCCATGGTGCTGGAGGGGACAGCACAGAACACATAAGAATGGTCATACTGGGTCAGACCAGTGGTCAATCTAGCCCACTGTCCTGTCTTCCAACAGTGGCCAATGCCAGGAGCTTCAAAGGCAATGAACAGAATAGGGAAATTATTGAATGATCCATCCTCTGTTGCCCTATCCCAGCTTCTGGCAATCAGAGGATCAGGGACACTAGAGCACAGAGTTGCATCCTTGACCATCTCAGCCAATAGCCATTGATGGACCTGTCCTCCAGGAATGTATCTAGTTCTTTTTAGAACCCAATTATACTTTTGACCTTCACAACTTTCCCTGGCAATGAGTTCTACAGGTTGACTATGTGTTGTGTGAAGATGTACTTCCTTTTGTTTGTTTTAAACCTGCTGCCTAATAATTTTGTTGGGTGAGCCCTGGTTCTTGTGTTATGTGAAAGGGTAAATAACACTTCCCTAGTATCAGAGGGGTAGCCGTGTTAGTCTGGATCTGTAAAAGCAGCAAAGAATCCTGTGGCACCTTATAGACTAACAGACGTTTTGGAGCATGAGCTGTCGTGGGTGAATACCCACTTCGTCGGATGCATGCGTATTCACCCACGAAAGCTCATGCTCCAAAACGTCTGTTAGTCTATAAGGTGCCACAGGATTCTTTGCTGCTTTAACACTTCCCTAGTCACTTTTCCGACACCATTTATTACTTTATAGACTTCGTAGCCCCCTATAGCTGTTTCTTTTCTAAAATGAACAGTCCCAGTCTTTTCAATCTCTCCTCATATGGAAGCTGTTCCACACTCCTAATAATTTTTGATGCATTTCTCTCTACTTTTTCCAGTTCTAGTATATCTCTTTTGAGATGGGGTGACCAGACTGGCAGCAGTATTCAAGGTGAGGGCACACCAGAGATTTATACAGTGACATTACAATATTAACTAGCCCTTTCCTAATGGTTCCTAGCATTCTGTTTGCTTTTATGACTGTTGCTGCACATTGAGCAGATGTTTTCAGAGAATTAGCTGCAATGACTCTAGGATCTCATTTTGTATATGTAGTTGGGATGATGTTTTCCCATGTGCCTTACTTTGCATTTATCCACATTGAATTTCATTGGCCATTTTGTTTCCTAGTCACCCAGTTCTGTGAGATCACTTTGTAACTCTTTGCTGTCTGCTTTGGCCCTAACTATCTGGAGTCATAAAATATCAGGGTTGGAAGTGACCTCAGGAGGTCATCTAGTCCAACCCTCTGCTCAAAGCAGAATCAATCCCTAAATGGCCCCCTCATGGATTGAGCTCACAACCCTGGGTTTAGCAGGCCAATGCCCAAACCACTGAGTTATCCCTCTCCCCCTCACTATTTGCCCTATTTTCCAGCCCATTTTTGAGTATATTGACCAGCACTGGTCCCAGATCCTTGGGTGACCTGGCTATTTAACTCTCTCCACTGTGAAAACTGTTCATTGTTCCTACCCTTTGTTTCCTGTCTTTTGACCAGTTACTGATCCATGAGAGGACCTTCCCCCTTATCCCACACCTGCCTACTTTGCTTAAGAGCTTTTGGTGAGCGACCTTGTTAAAGACTTTGCAAAGGTTCAAATACACTATATCCACTGGATCACCCTTGTTTACATCTTTGTTGACACGTTTTCCCAGGTGGTCCCACTGCTGCATGTGCATCTCCCCAGGTGTTTAGCAATTGCCATCCCAGGGTGCTGGCTAAATGGGTGGCAGTGGGGTTACGGATGAGGTAGAACCCTGTTTCCTTGCTGCTCACCAGGTCCATGCAGGGGGGCTATGCGGAGAGGAGGGGTGGTGAGATAGCTAGTTCTGTTCTTCACGTGGCTGCTGTACTTCATCTTGCTTTGGAAATGGCTCAGTGTGATCGCTGAGTTTAATGGTGTGTGTGGTTATTTATAGCCGCACGGTTGGAGAATCACAGTGGATTTATCATCTGCTTCTGTAAATAACACAGCAACATGCTCCACAAGGGAGGCGATTTTGGGGGAGGGGGAAGGAGACTGGGGAGAAATGGGGAGCTTCAACTGTTTCTCATCAGGATTTTCTCCTAACAAGTCTCCCTCCCCATTCTCCTCCCAGGAAGTAACCCCTCAGAACAGGCAACTAGTGCTGCAGTTCTAACAAGTTCTAGAGTAGTCTCTTGGTCATGTTCTACACCAGTGTCCGGGGCAGATTAGTCCTGTGTATATAGGCGTTCTAGGTAGTTCTTACATGTGAGTTCTGGATCACTTCTTGGTGCATGCCCTAGAACAGTCTCATGCAGATTCCAGGCCATTCACTGGGGACCTATATCATTATCTTGTGAGAGTTCTCAATTAGTTTTACTGCAGGGGTTCTAGATTAGGCATGTGGGTGCACACTAGACTAACCTAAGGCCCACTCAGTGTGTGGCTGATCTAGAACCAGAAGCCTAGATTACTCTAGATCTTGCCTGGAAAAATTCTAGAAGCCATACCAGCGACTAGCTACATGACCGTTGTTTGTCCCATGTAATTCAATCTCTCCCTCCACCAGGGGGAGCGTTATGTGTGTGGTGGGGAGGGTTATTTTGGTAGGGTTTTGTTCTCTAGGTATAACTGCTCTGTGCTGATATCAGAGAAAGCAGGTGGCATGGAAGCTGAGGCTGGTCCTTAGTTCCCGGGGAGGAGTTCACACCACAGTCGGGGACCAGCCCTCGAGAAAGTTCTGTCTCCTGCACAGACAAGCTCCCTTTAGAAAGTTATAGGGTACTTGAGACGTGGAGCTGTCGACCAGGATTTCCATCTGGGACCATTCACCGATATGCTGGGCCCAGGCAATTGAGAGCCTTGAAGATAAGGACTGAGACTTTGAACCTGATTCTAATGTCCAAGGAGCCAGTGGAGAGAGACAAAGGTGGGTCTGATGGGCTCCTGGGAGCCTGTGCTGCTGAGCAGATACTGTCAAACTGTCTGGAGTGATTTGTGAATGAGTATCAACCTCAGGGCCCACAGTTAGGAGGCCGGGCAACCCCCCTAAATTGGCTGTGAGTTCTATACTTAGACTTCATCAACCAATGATGACATATAAACTGCTCAGGCATTGTAACTGCCTTCACATGAAGTCTCCTGTGGCTCTCCTTTTTATCTTGCCACCCAGGCAAGACGGCTTTTGTGATAGATGGTCCCTTACACCAAGTATCAGAGCAATATTCCGGTTACTCCCAGGCCCAAAGAACCAGTCACTTACCTCAGGTCAGTTGGAGTTTAGACCTCATGCAAAAGACGCTTGTAGCCAATCCTATAATCAACTATCTAAAGATGTATTAAATAGGAGAAGGAAACAAGAGAGTTATTTACAAGGTTAAAGCAGGTAAACATATGAGTTACAATTTTCAGGTTGAAAAGGTAATAGAAGCATCTATCATTAGCATTTTATAAAAAGCTCTATATGTCCTTTAGGGATAACCCCGACTAAGCACTGGGAATCCCTTGCTTATGTCTAGAAATCTTACCTCCCAGAATTCAAGCAGCATGAAGATCCAAAGTTTTTTTCTTGTTAGGGCTTTTTTTCCCCATCTTGCGCTTTGAGTTGCAAACTCAGACGATGGGAGGAATTCACTTGCATGACTCATCTTTCAGGGTGGTCTTTTGTCCTCTTTAATCTTCCACAATAGTTTGTCTGGTGTCGATGGGCCTTCCTTGTTGGCCTGGACATGACACCTTCTGTTGGAGTGCAGCACCTCACTCTAATGAATGTCTCTCTCCTGGCTGGTAATTTACACAGTCATGGAGGCTTGTAATACAAACCCTTAAATATTACCTTACAATATAGGCTACAGATGCTTTAAGTGAGATTAATGCGGGCAGCAACTCACAAGCATTCAATACAGTCTAAACACTAAGCATATTTTTATCATTCTAATACCTGTTATGACAATACCGACGCACAGGTGAGCCAGACTGATTCCAGCTGTGTATTTGTCAGTGTTCCACTGAGCCCTGGGGACCTTGGCATGAGCTGGCACCTGGTTTCCCAGCATCACAGAGGCGTTGTAGCAGAAATAGCACATTTTGGCTGAAAGAGAAGCTGGAACCCAGGGTCTCCAGAACTAACTGCATGAGCCCCTCCAGCTCGAGCAAAATAGCTAGGCTCACTAGCTAAAAGCAATAACAGACTCACATCTCCTGGAGCATAGGCAAATAGTGGGCTGTGTATCACACACGTACACCGGTAGGTTACACTGGGAAGGGGGTCTAGATTGTCTTTGAAAACTCATGGCAATTGGGGGAGGTCCCCGGATGACTGGAAAAAGGCTAATGTAGTGCTCATCTTTAAAAAAGGGAAGAAAGAGGATCCAGGGAACTACAGGCCAGTCAGCCTCACCTCAGTCCCTGGAAAAATCATGGAGCAGATCCTCAAGGAATCAATTCTGATGCACTTAGAGGAGAGGACAGTGATCAGGAACAGTCAGCATGGACTCACCAAGGGCAAGTCAATGCCTGCGTAACCTAACTGCTCTATGATGAGATAACTGACTCTGTGGATGAGGGAAAGCAGTGGACGTTATTCCTTGACTATAGCAAGCTTTTGATACGGTCTCCCACAGTATTGCTTGCCGGCAAATTAAAGAAGTATGGCTGGATGAATGGACTATAAGGTGGATAGGAAGGGCTATCATCGGCTCAACAGTAATGATCAATGCTCGATCTCTAGTTGGCAGCCAGTATCAAACGGAGTGCCAAGGGTCGTCCTGGGGCTGGTTTTTCAATATCTTCATTAATGTCTCGAGATGGTGTGGACTGCATCTCAGCAGTTTGCGATCACTAAACTGGGAGAGTGGATAGATAGCTGAGGTAGGATTAGAATCAGAGGACCTAGACAAATTGAGGATTGGGCCAAAAAGAAACCTATGAGGTCCAACAAGGCAACTGCAGAGTCCGCACTTAGACAGAAAAATCCATTCCTGCTACAGATTAGGACTGAGTGGTTAGACAGCAGTTCTGCAGAAAAGGAGCTAGGGTTACAGTGGACAGAAGCTGGATATGGGTCAACCGTGTGCCCTGTTGCCAAGAAGGCTAGCGGCATTTTAGCTGTATAAGTAGGGGCATGCAGCAGTCGAGGACGTGGTAATTCCCCTCATTCAGCATTGCGAGGGCTTCATCTGGAGTATGTGCCAGTTTTGGGCACACTACAAGAAGGATGTGGAGAAATTGGAAAGAGTCCCGCGAGGCAACACAAATGATTAGGGGACTGGAGCACATGACTTATAGGAGAGGCTGAGGGAACTGGGTTGTTAGTCTGCAGAAGAGAAGAATGAGGAGGGATTATAGCTGCTTTCAATTACCTGAAAGGGGGTTTCCAAGAGAGATGGATCTAGACTGTTCTCGTGGTACCAGATGACAGAACAAGGAGTAACGGTCCTCAAGTTGCAGTGGCGGAGGTTTAGGTGATATTTGGAAAAATTTTCACTAGGAGTGGTGAAGCACTGGAATGGATTACCTAGGGAGGTGGTGGAATCTCCTTTCTTAGAGGTTTTTAAGGTCAGGCTTGATGAAATCCTGGCTGGGATGATTTAGTTAGGGATTGGTCCTGCTTTGAGCAGGGGTTTGGACTAGATGACAACCTGAGGTCCCTTCCAACCCTGATATTCTATGATTCCATGATCTGCTTTAGTTCAAACAGGAATTAATTCAGGGAAGTTCTATGGCCTATGTGATGCATGAGGTCAGACTAGGGGACCACAGTGGTACCTTCAGGCCTTAGAATCTCTGAATCTAGCTTTAGAAGAAGCTCGTCGGGTTGTTAGAACAGAGCATGGTACGAGGCACCCAGGTGTCAAATACCATATGCCCTGATGTCAGTGGGACTGCACTGATATTGTCAGGACATCCATCCTGCTCCCTCAAACATCTCCATCACTGTGATGTGGGAAGCTCTTGAAATTGTTCTGGGACCATTTGAGTCAAAGTCAAGGTCATCCCTGAAATGGTAATAGGTCATGGGGACCCATTGTTTCTAAATCCGACCGCAGTGCAGCTGGGATGGGTCCTGTTTTCTGTACCTTCAAGCTCTGTTTTGGACTGTGTTCCTGTCGTCTAATAAACCTTCTGTTTTACTGGCTGGCTGAGAGTCAGGGTGAATCTCAGGAAGTGGGCAGTGCAGGGCCCTGACTCCCCCACCCTCGTGACAGATGTATAAACCCTGTAACTGGATGGGGATACGAATGGGATAAAAACTTGGCTAGCTAGTTGTGTCTGGGAGTGGATGGATAGACTGATAGGTGGGAGTGTACGGAGAGAGAAAGGGGGTGTATGGGGATGGACAGAGGCAGACTTCCCGTATTCCTCCCCTCCTCTACATGGAACTGCCGGTGGCAGCAGCGTCTGGCACCACTGAATATGGATCCGCCCCAGGGGAGCCGCCTGGCAGGGAGGGGGCCCACTGACCAGAATCAGGGCCCTGACCACACCCTGCTCCCTGCTTCGGCCTGCGTGGAGGCCGCCTCTGTGTGTGAAAAGAGGATCTAGCTAAGCTGTTCCGGAGATGAGCTCAGGAGAGGAGCCTATGTGGAGTGGAATAGAACAGAGCAGGCTGATGGAGTGAGTGGTGGACGGGAAAAGACAGGCAGCTGGGAAGAATGCCCTGCAGCTGTGCATGTATTTGGGGGGTGGGGGAGAGAACAAGGTCACCTCCAGGTCATCCCAGCATCCTCCCAGTACCACTCAGCCAGCAGCCTATCAGCTCTCCCCCCTCCCTACCCCCCTCCTGTTGGCCCAGAAAGATCATGTGATCTGGACACCCTGCTCCCCCCTCCCCTGTTATTTTTTAAGCATCTGCCACCCGCCCTATGATGGATGGCCTGCCTGATACCTGTTTCGAGGCAGCGCTGTGTTCCAGATGCCCCTCCCTCCCCCAGCGCAGTCTCCACTGTATAATTGCTGTGCAGCATCTGACCCTGGAGGTATAAAAATCTCTCCTCCTCCTCCTCCTCCCCCGCCCCGGGCCAACAATGCTGCTGATCATGCTGCTAGCATCGTTATCCCAGAGATAATGGCGCCTGGACCAGCAAATGCTCCTTTGCTGAGTGCCACTCCAGATGCTGCAGAGGGATGGGGGGCTCATGGCACATTGGGTCCATGCAGAGATGGGGAACCAGGCTGGGATGGGAACCCAGAGCCTTGCTAGTGTATGGTGGAGGGGGGCTTTCTCCCGGGGGGAATACAGCCCTGTGCATTAGAGACAAGTGAGGTTTGAAAGAGAGGTGGGGGCAGGAAGGCCTCAGGGGAAAGGGGGTATGTGGGATGTGCAGAAGGAAAAGAATGGAGATCTTGATGTGATGGTGGAATTGGACCATTTGGGGAGGGGAGGTGGGGAGGCGGTTAGGGGTCTTTGCAGGAGAATAAAACCAGTGCCTGCCAGTGCATTCATTGTAAGCTCTTGGATCTGGGTGGCTTGGAGCCAAGCATGTTATTTTTGTTTCACTCATATGAGTAATAACTGCCTCTGATCTATGAACTGACTGGAAAAGGATGAAGTGTCTGATAAAGTGCTTATAGGTGCCCAGATGAAAACCAGGATGCAGGGCAGGTGAGAGCCAGGCACGCACAGAGGCAACACAGGTGAGCACCGATTGTGGCCGCACAGGCAAAGCCCAGGTTTCTGCACAGGTGAGCGCTGGTGATAGCTGCTCAGGTGAACTGTGGGAGCTGTACCCACCCTTCCCGGCAGGAAGCTCCCCCGGGAAATACAGCTTCAGACCCCCGGCTTTCCAAAAGCATGGCAGTGTCTTAGAAGTCCCAGTGGGGACTTTGAGGAGTCCAGCCTTAAATCTTTGCTCTTGAGCTGCAGCCCTGTGGGGCAACTTTCGGCTGCAGCACTGAGCGCCCGGGTGAGGCTGTCGAAGAGTCAGAGTTCAAATCCCACCTTTGCTGTGCCAGCTGCTGGGATAGTTCCCCAGTCTTCAGTGCAGGGGGAAGTGGGGGAAATCCTAGGGCTGTCGCCATACGGTAGGTCACAAGAGGTGACTGAAAGGCCCCTTCTGGCCTTCAGCTATGAATTGGAGGTGTAGAAATGGCTGCATAAGGTTAGGCTACGTGTTTCCCGTTAGGCACCTACATAAGTGGCTGGACTTTCAGAAGGGCAGAGCCCCCAGCAGCTCCCGCTCAGCATTTCTGACAATTTGCCCACTGATTTAATTGACCAGTTTAGAGACTCTTGACCAAGTTTCAGCTCAAGGCAAAGCTAAGCTACGTGCTATTGTTAACATGCCTCTTGGCTGGCACCCCAGGGACTGACCCATGGACATCCATGGCTAAATGCATGAGCTGCTGCAGCCCGAGCTAAAGCTCTGCAGACCCTGGCTGTTACACCCTCATATCCCCTGTGGATCAGAGGGGGACCAGTGGAGTGCCTGGGTGTCTATAGACCTCAACCAAAACTGGGGTGACCCCATTGTGTCAGGGATTGTACAAACACATAATAGGAGAGTGGTCCTGCCCCCAAAGAGCGTATGCTCTAAATAGGCAAGATCAGGAATGGAAATTGGAGCACAGAGTAGGGAAATGGGATAGAGCTGGGATCAGAATTTACCTCTCCTGAGTGCCTACACCTACCCACTAAATCATGCTGCATTTTAATATACTAGCACCCTGGGAGGATCCAGAACCAAACTCAGTGGCTCATGCCCATCGCTGTCAGATGGATCAGAGCCTGCTCCAAACCCACTGGTGCTTTGGGTTCTGATCTAACTCCAAACATCGTTTCCCAGGCCCATCGTTAATGTGTTTGGCGCACTTCCCCCGGGCAGCATGCATTCTGCCATGGAGCGCTGCTCTCAGATGCTATGGAGCCCCACCCATATTTCCTGAAGAGACAGTAGCAGTTCAAGCGGAGGTGCCCTGGTTCACTTAGAACTGGCTGGAAAATGAAAACCTAGTTTTGCAAAAATGGTGCGGTTGCTTTCATTTTGAAGTGTTCAGTGTAGACACTTTAAAAAAAATTTCACAATTCCCCCCTACCACCAATTTTTTTTTTAATCAAAAACCTTACTGAAATGTTGGGGGAAAATGTCAATGAACGAAAACCCCATTTTTCTTCAGTGAAAAATTTTGATAACGTTTTTGATAGTTAAAAAAAAAGATCCCAAAGGCCAATTTTCAAGAGAAAAAAAACACAAAAATTCAACAGGAACAATTTTTGTGTGAAAATATCACCTTTTAGAAAAGTATAGGGTGATGGTCCCAGGATATTAGTGAGACAAGGTGCGTGAAGTAATCTCTTTTATTGGGACAACTTCTGTTGGTGAGGTAGACAAGAGCTGTGTTGCTCAAAAACTTCTCTCTCACCAACAGAAGTGGGTCCAATAAAAGAGATTATCTCACCCACTTTGTCTCACTCTTAAAAAAGGCCATTGCTCAATGAAAAAACCTTTATTCCAAACATTTCCAGCAGCTGTAGCCACTGCTGTTATTGAAGGCCCATTGAAGACAAGAAGATTACAAAAAATAAAAGACAGAAGGTGAGATTCCATGGCCAGAAGGAATCACCGTGATCATCTAGTCTGAGCTGCTGTCTAACACTGGCCAGAGAACTCCTCCAAAAGAATTCTTGGAGCAAATCTTTTAGAAAAAAACATCCAGTCTATAAAAATTGTCAGTGATGGAGAATCCACCATGACCCTTGATAAATTGTTGCAATGGCTAATTATCCTCAATCTGAATCTGTCTAGCTTCAACTTCCAGCCACAGATTATGTTAGACTTTTCATTGCTAGGTTGAAGAGCCCATTTTTAAATATTTGTTCCCTGTGTAGGACTTTAACCCAGTCATCCTTTAACCTTTTCTTTATTAAGCTCAAGAGACTGAGCTCCTTGAATCTCTCACTATATGACATGTTTTCTAACCCTTCAATCATTCTCACTGCTCTTCTCTGAGCCTTCTGCATTTATCAACATTCTTCTGGAACTGTGGACACCAAAACTGAACACAGGATTCCACCAGCAGTTACACCAGAGCCAAATACAGAGGTAAAATAACCTCTCTGTTCCTACTGGAGATTTCCTGTTTACACATCCAAAATCACATTAGCTCTTTGGGCCACAGTGTTGCCCTGGGAGCTCATGTTCAGCTGATTAGCCACCACGACCCCCAAATCTTTTTCATTCTTGCTTCCCAGGATAGACTCCCCCATTTTGTAAGTGTGGCCTACGTTCTTTGTTCCCTGCTGTATACTTTTACATTTAGCTGGATTAAAATGCATATTCTTTGCTTGCATCCAGTTTACCAAAAGCCACCCAGGTTACTCTGAATCAGTGATCTGCCCTCTTCTCTATTTACCCCTCTACCAATTTTTGTCATCTGCAAACTTTATCAGTGATGATTTTGCTTTCTTCAAGCTCCTTGATAAAAATGTTAAATAGCGTAGAGCCAAGAACTGACCCTCTGCAGGACCCAACTGGAAACACGCCTGCTGAATGATGATTCCCTGGTTACAATTACTTTTTAAGACCTATCAGTTAGTCAGTTTTTAATTCACTTATTTCCACTTTCAAGGACTGATGGGCATTGCACTGTCCAAGTGAGCTAAGCACAAGGGATTTTTTTCAGCAGGAGTAAATGGTATAGAATGAAGAAGGATGATCCAATAAAAGTAGGCAAATTACCCTGCCAAGGATGGTTTGTAGCCAAACTGACTAATTAGCTCAGGAGCCACAGGCAGGGCTGCCCGGAGGGGAAGGCAGGCAAGTAGGGCAATTTGCCCCATGCCCCAGGCCATGCAGGGGCCCCCATGAGAATATAGTAGTCTATAGTATTGCAACTTTTTCTTATGGAAGGGGCCCCCGAAATTGCTTTGCCCCAGGCCCCCTGAATCTTCTGGGTGGCCCTGGCCACAGGCCACAAAATAAAAACACTTTGTGTTTCTGCAGCTGCTTATATCTGAAGATCCCAAAGCACCATACACCAGCCCACAGCTACCTTTTCAGGAATTTCAGTACTATTATCTCAGTTTGACAGATGAGGAAACTGAGGCATAGACTGGTGAAGCTGCAGCTTGCAAGTCAGAAGACAAAAATCCAGGAGTCCTGACTGCCCCATTCCTCTACTCTAATCCCCTAATCATTATATAAAATGTCTGTATTTCTAAATGCATTTGGTTTCTGGTGGTTGCACCTCTTTATGAATTATCTCTACTACTGAGATCTAAGCTGGGGCTGTATTCTTCCTTTGATCTATTCTTGCTTCAGTAGAGATGTGCCCTGGATCTGAATCCAAATTTGCCCAGAATTCAGACAGGATCTAATCCAGCATTTTTGTTCAGTTAAAGACCGAGACGGGTCCAGTTGCAAAGCGTAGATGCGGATCTGAAAGTTGGGATTGTATAGATCTGGGGCGTTGGTCTGGGCCTCTGGTTTTCGGTTTCGCTGCTGCATTCACTCACTCTTCCCAATGGTTCTGGTGATTTTTTAGTGTGTTTCATTATTGCAGTTGAGGGCTGAATTGCTAAAGGTCTCCAGTGCTGCTCACTCCAGCCAGGGCATGAACCCAGGCTGTGTTTGTTAGAATACCCCTATGTTTTGTGTTTTCAGCCAAAACTACGAGGAAAGGTGTTTCCAGGGTAATTACAACTCCATGTCCCTGAAATCTCACCAAAATCAGCTTATCTCTAGAGATTCCCAGTTTTGATGGACCTGAGGAAGCATCTGAATTTTCCAAATCCTAGAAGATCCTGCCAAACTTTTGTGAGATAACCCTCAAACCTTATGACAAGTGACCTGGGGAAATTCTTGAGGTTCCAGGCCTCAAATAATTCTGGTAGCACTTTTCTGAGCCCTTTCCAATTTGTTGATGTTCTTTCTGAAGTGATGACTCCAGAACTGGACAAGGACTTGCCAAGGTCACACAGAGTATGTGTACAGAAATGAATCTAGCTTGGAACTCAGGAGATCTGGGTTCAAATGTCATCTCTACTACAAACTCCCTGTGGGTGTGTCTACACTGCAAAAAACTGGATCAATTGACCCAGGCTCATAGGACTGAGGGGCTAAAAATAGCAGTGTAGACATTCCTGCTCAAGGTGGAACCTGGGCTTTGGAGCTTTCCCCCTTACGGGGTTTCAAAGCTGGGGCAGGAATGTCTCTCCACACTGATATTTTCTGCCCCACAGCCCTAGGCCCACAAATCCAAGTCGATTGACCTAGACTCTGAGACTCACCACCGTGGGATTTTTCTTTGCAGTGTAACCACACCCACAGTTTGAAGTAGAGATGGCATTTGAACCTAGATCTCCTGAGTGCCAAGCTAGATTCTTCAGCACAAGATCATCCTATTTAATCACTTCTTGAACCCAAAGGAAGGCAGTTTAACTACACTCCCTCCATAAGCTATGGTGTTCAGAATTTCAGTGCAGTAAGTCGCGCTCATGAAGCAGGAAGGTTTTGATTAGTTGTTGTTTTAAATCTGCTGCTCTTCAGTGAAATCTCTGTCCTTGAAATCCAAGGGAAAACTTGGATAAAAACCAGTCTGCTAAAGGATGAGATGGCTCTGAGCCCAGAGCAAGTGTCCACACTCTGATTATTGCTCTTATTTTGTGTGTGTGATTTCAGCACTGGTAAAAAGTGCCAGTGATTTAACCCCTGTGTGTCATCTAACTCAGATCTGAGCAGTTATAGATGCTGTGGTGGTAAAGATAACCATACCTTGCAGGGCTAGGTTAAAGCATAGGTAGCATATTAGGAACCCAGCTTCGGAAGTCATATGATTAAATCAGAATGAATGTTTTCATTTTTTACATAAATTTCTAGGCCTTGTGGTTGCAAAGAAAAGCTGGAAAATACGAACCTAGTGTAACTGACACACCAACATCCTCCTGCGTCTACAGAGAGCCTGAAACATGTGTTCTGAGTGGAGGAACTGCTCTGAGTGCAACCAGTCCTATGGCGTCTGCCTGAGTCTGCAGAGAGCCTGGACCAATAGCTCTGATGGGGTGAGCTGGGCATCCATTTCTCAGTGGTGTGTCAATTCCAAGCCCCTCTGCTCTCAGATACCTCTGCCCCCCACCAAGCCCACTCCAGTTTAGGATTCTGTGTGCAAGAAGAGAAGAAGGCAGCAACCTCCTACCCTGGATGATGGGGTAAGTATGAGACCCCCCCCTGGCTGGTCCTGGTGGCAGAAAGGGGGCCCCATGCTGCTTTCCCTGCCTTTCTGGGAGGACCTGATTCCCCCTTGCCATTGCTACTTTAAATGTGGGGCCACATTTTGTTTAGACTGTAAACTGTCCAGGGCATGTTCTGTCTCTCTCTCAAGGTCTGTGGATTCCACCCAACTGGGGCCTTGATCTCAGTGGGGGGATGCGAGATGCTACCATAAAACCTATAATAATCACCATCAGCCTCTGATTTCTATGTATTTCTTGTAAAACTCAACTCGATATGCAAGTGCTCGGACACTGCCACTGTAAATATGGTACAGGGGCTTGGAGCAAGACCCATCGTTTCCTTTGATCCCTAACTAGTTCTGGGCTCAATTTTGTGCCTCTGGCTTTAATTTCTTTCTCCCACGTCTGTTCTTCTGTCCAGCGCGTGGGACTCTGGCACGTGACCTTTGACCCCTGCCAATCCGCTCCCGGATACCATTTTGCGAAAGCGCAAGCGTATGCAATAAAGAGCTGCCGACAGCTTGCAAACAGCCTGCGCTCAATTGTCCCTTCCGGAGAGAATTAAAGCAAATGTCTCTTTTATGGCGCTGTTTGCTTGAACCTCGTCAACGCGCGTCTCTCTGGAGCGAAGACGGTGTGGGGATTACGCCGGAGGGGGGCATGGGAAGTGCGCGAGCACCATCGGGCACCCATGCTTTGGAGCTACAGCTGGTCTTAATGCTTCTCGAGCCCGGAGAAAGAATGGGGCTCAGTGGCGTTGGAGAAGGAGGCTGGGCCCGGTGTTTTGTGTGCTTTGTCTGGGCTGTGAGAGATCTGACTTCAGTGTTCTACCCTGCTACAATCAGCCTCTGGGCTAATTACCCTAGTCTCTATGTGTCTTAATTCCCTCTCTGTAAAATGGGGAATATAGCCGCTTCCTGTGTTAGAGCAATGGGAACCATGGAAATACCTTGGGCAGAATCACACTGAGCGTCCGCATTGCCTGGTCCACAATGCTGCCTAAGTCCTGCTTTTGCTACTGACCTGTGGTGAGTGCCTCAGTTTCTCCTCCCACTCGTGTCTATTTAGACTGTAAGCTCTTTGGGGCAGCGGCTGTCTCTCACTCTTGTGCAGTGCCCTTGATCATGGTTGTGCCTCTAGGAGCTACTTCTGCTATTAATAAAAATGAAGATTCATCTGGTGTGTGTGTGTGTGTGTGTGTGTGTCTGAGAAGTCCCAGAAGCATGGAGTTGCTGACACTACAGGACTCTCTGTGGGCACGTTCAGTAGGAACATAGCAGTCAGGGGGCCAGGTGACACCAGTGGCCCAGCTAATCCAGTCTCTGACAGTGGCCAGTATTAGCTGTTTCAGAGGATAACTAACCTATCCATAACTTCTTCCTAACTCCTATCACTTAATGATGGCTCATGCTCTCAAGCAGCAGGTTTTCTAGCCTAAAACTGTATCTTCCCTAGTATAACTGGGGCTACTCTTGCTATCAATGCGCTTGTATCTAGTGTACTAATATCTCACTCTTCTACAGAGATTTCATATGTAGATTTCAAAGCACTTTACAAAAGGCCGTATGCCCAGTGGATAGAGCGCTGGACTGGACTGAGACTATTCCTAGCTCTGCCACTGATCCACTGTGTAGCTTTGGACAAATGACTGCTTTGCACCGTCCCTCAGTTTACCCATCTGTAAAATGGGGATAACATTACTGCCCTTCTTTGTAAGGTACTTTAAGATCTGTGGACGAGCTAGGTTTTGTTGATATAAAGGACATCAGCATTTCACAGAGCGCACAGCCAGGTGGGACCATCAGATAATCTAATTTGACTCATGTTTGACTAAAGCCCACCTTCCAAAAAGGCATCCAATCTTGATCTGAAGATGTCAAAAGATTATCTGCATTTTACATATGGGGAAGCTGAGGCACACCAAGGGAACGTGACTTGCCAAGGTCACACAGCTGCAAAACTGGGAACAGAACCAAAAACTCCCAGGTATGATGTTTGAGTGTTACTCACTAGGCTGTGCTGCTTATTACAGTTGATAGCTATCAAATCCTTTTTTTGAATTCTGGAAGCTCTTGAACTCAACAATAGAGCTGGATAAATAGTGAATTTTTCAGCTTCTTGGCAATTTCAAAAAGTAAAAATAATAAAAAAAAGTTTTTGATTGGACCAAAACTGAATATTTTTGAATTTTTAGGCAAACTGCAACATTAAAAAAATAATAATTTGGGGTTGCTTTTGACCATTTTTAAATTGTTTTGATTTTGTTTTTAATAAAATTAAAGGAAATTTTGAAATAAAGTCATTTCAAACCAAATACACACAACATAGTCAACATGTGGAACTCTTTGCATGGGGATGTTATTAAGGCCAAGACTATAACAGAGTTCAAAAAAGAGCTAGATAAGTTCATAGAGGTCCATCAATGGCTATTAGCCAGGATCAGCAGGGATGTCTCTGTTTGCCAGAAGCTGGGAATGGGCGACAGGGGATGGATCACTTGATGATTACCTGTTCTATTCATTCCCTCTGGGGCACCTGGAATTGGCCGCTGTCGGAAGATAGAATACAGGGCTAAATGGAGCTTTGGTCTAACTCAGTATGGCAGTTCTTATGTTCTAAAAAATGCAAATATTTGGAATTTTTTCAGATTTTTTCTTGTTTTTTTCCCCCCAAAACAAACAATTTGGCAAAACTGACATGAATCCCCAAAATGTTTCAATGTCACCAAATCTGCATTTTTTTTGCCACAAAAAGTTTCCGTTGAAGAGTTTTGCCCAGCTCTAGTCAACATCATGTGGCAGTAAGTTCCACAGCTCAATTATATATCATGTGCCAAAGTAATTCCTCTGTGCAGTTGGAAGCGTATGGCCTCAGTTCCACTGAATTCCTTCCTTGTTCTCATAGTATGAGAAAGGAGCAACCAGCTGAGCTCCTCTGCACCATTCGTTATGTTATATACCTGTATCTCAATGCATTATCTCCAGCTAAAGTGTATAGTCTTTTATACCGTGCAGCCTAATTGCTTGTGCCTAAGGCCGGCCTCTTCATTTCCACCTTTGTCTGGTGTGGAAAGTACAGATGAAATGTTTCCTGGGTGTGGGGATCAGAGGAGATCTATTTCTCTGGGGGGAGTGGGAGGCTCATAAATCATGCCAGCAGCCATGCTTATGCCCCGGACATACATCACCATTGCCTGCCGTGGCGGCTAAGGAAATGGAATAACTGTGGAAAAATTGGCCTGGGAAAAATCAGGCGCTTGGAAAAGGCCTGATCCTGCATGGTGCTGAGTCCCCATCTCTTCTCCAAATCCACAACTGAAAACCTGACTGCTGATTTTGGCACCTAGAGTGGGATTTTGATGCAGGACTCTGTGTTCTCAAGTTAGATCAAGTTAGCCTGAGCTACATTGCCCTGTGTCAGACACTAAGCCAGTGGCATAGCCACCTAGCCTGCTCAGCTTCTTAAGGTGCAATACTGAAACCAAGGAGCAGAACTGCAGGGGTCTGCCAAGCAACAGAGATCCCTGATAGATAGCAGGTCCTGGAGATGCAATGCAGGGACACCATGCACAGCCCCATTCAGACGCGTACTGACTTCCTGCCCCTCATGCTGAAACCAATGGAAGCAGTTGGCATCTACTGCTGCTCAGAGGGCTCAGGAGGTGCAGCCAAATGACCAGGTGCCAGTCAGTTACCACTGGTGGCAGCCAAAGGGTCTGGAACAGAGACAGGCAGCAGGGTCCCAGGTGCTCAGTGAAACAGCTGGCTTGGGGTCCTCTGAGATGGCTGTTCTTGATTCTGCTGGATTTCCATTCTCTCCACCTGCTGCATGCAGGGGGCAGATCTTCGACCGGTGTAAATGAGCACTGATATACACCAGCTGGGGAGCCGGCCTTGGCACTGCAGCGTGCGCACACTCTCGGTTATTTCCCTGCCTCTGGGCCCACATCTCCTTTGCTGTGCACCTTGAGCAGTCATGAACATCTGCTATGAAATTACTAGGCAGCAGGTTTAAAACAAATAAAAGGAAGTATTTTTTCACACAATGCACAGTCAATCTGTGGAACTCCTCGCCAGAGGATGTTGTGAAGGCCAAGACCATAACGGTTCAAAAAATAACTAGACAAATTAATGGAGGATAGGTTCATCAACAGCTATTAGCCAGGAGCAGGAATGGTGTCCCTAGCCTGTTTGCCAGAAGCTGGGAATGGGTGACAGGGGATGGATCGCTTGATGGTTACCTGTTCTGTTCATTCCCTCTGGGGCACCTGGCACTGGCCATTGTTGGAAGACAGGATACTGGGCTAGATGGACCTTTGGTCTGACCCAGTAGGACCATTCTGCTCTTATGCTATTACAATAGCCACAAGAAACCACAGCCAAGATTAGAGGCCTTTTGGGGTAGGGGCTGGCCGCTGGACAGACAGTCCCCAGCCCTCTACAGCTTACAATTGCAAGCCAGCCAGAGCATAGGAGGGGATAGGACTTGCCCAAAGCCAGTGGTAGAACCCAGGTGTCCTGGACTCCCTGTCCCGAGTCCTAACCTCTAGACGGTGCTGCTAATCTGGTTTGAGGGTTTGGTTTGGCAATGAACAACCAAGTTTCTCTCTGATAAAACTGTCCCCTCCCCACTTTGTCTTTCTCTCACCATCTCTCATTATCACCTATTCTCCGCTCCTTCCCAGCCCCTCCTCCTCCTCTTGCTCCCACCCCCGAACCTGCCCCGTCTTGCTCTGGCTGCGGGGCCAGACTCGCAGTGAGAACACTGCCTCTTGCGCTGTCATTGTCATTGTCTCGCTAATTTGTATTGTAACCAGCTGGGACGGCTGAGGGTTGATAGAAGCGATCTGTCTGCTTAATGCACAGGGCATTAATTCCCCAGCCGGGCCCTGTATGTACCTCATGAAACTGCGGCGCCCATAAAAACATGCTTAGATTTATTTTATTCCCAGCCTGTGATAGCACTGACGACCTCGGTGCAGCACAGTGTATTTCCTGGGGACTAATGACCGGCTGGAGTTAATGGTCCATGTGAGCTCCTTGGGCCATCAGTTCCTCCCAGCTGGCCATTAATTCCCAGGAAATACCTGGGCGTTTGGGTCATTATTGCTTAATTCCATCCTATTTTTCACTCATGTACATTTACCGAACAAAGATGCCTCTGAATAATAACCAGCGTCTTATATTTCTGTAGCATTGTCCCTACCAAGGTGCTTAAAACAGGGCAGCTGGGAGCCAAGAGATGTGATATCCATTCCCAGAACAGCCACTAACTTACCCGCATGATCCCAGGCAAGCCACTTAAACTCTCTGTGTCTTACCTTCCCTATCTCTAAAACAGGGGTAATTCATAGGTTCCAAGGCCACAAGGGACCATTATGATCATCGAGTCTGAGCTCCTGCATAGCACAGGCCCTGGATCTCCCTCAGTGAGTCCTGCATGGAGCTCAACAGTTTGGGGTTGAACTGGAACGTGTCTTTTAGCCAGAACCGCTATCTCGAGTTAAAAACTCCAAGCAACGGAACCCCACTTCCCTCCTAATCTTGGACAATGGTTAATTACCCTCACTGTTAAAAATCCATATTTTATGTCTTCTGCGAACTTTGCTGACTCCAACTTCCAGCCACTGGAAGCTGTTAACCCTTTGTTTGCTGGTCCCTTATTATGCTGGAGCTGGTGCTGTTTCTGATTTCAGTTTCGCAGGAGTTTTAAACCGTTATTTTGGAGACATCTTTATCAAAATCTCTTTTCTCTGTGCAGGTGATGATACTGACAGTACAGAACTGTGTATCTTTCTCTCATATTTACAGAACCCTGTATTATCTAGGTGCTAGATAGTATGACTATGCCTACCAGTGAAATGCAGCCACCTCTGGAGTGTAACGCAGTAACATCTTAGCAGCATACAGGAACTCTGCACAGTAGTGTAGGGCAGAAAGTAATTATTACTCAAGATGTTTGATTTGTTCAGGACACCTTTGTGTTTGCAACAAGTATCATTGGGATCTTTCATCACAGCTTCTCAGGACCTTGGGTTCAGCAGATGACACTAAGATGGGGGGAGAGATAGATATGCTGGAGGGTAGGGATAAGGTCCAGAGTGACCTAGACAATTGGAGGATTAAGCCAAAAGAAATCTGATGAAGTTCAACAAGGACAAGTGCAGAGTCCTGCACTTAGGAATGAAAAATCCCATGCACCACTACATGCTCGGGACTGACTGGCTAAGCAATAGTTTTGCAGAAAAGAACCTGGGAATTACAGTGGCCGAGAAGCTGGATATGACTCAGCAGTGTGACCTTGTTGCCAAGAAGGCCAATGACATATTGGGCTGTATTAGTAGGAGCATTGCCAGCAGATCGAGAGAAGTGATTATTCCACTCTATTCGGGACTGGTGAGGCCACATCTGGAGTATTGAGTCCAGTTTTGGTCCCCCCTCTACACAAGAGATGTGGACAATTTGGAGAGAGTCTAGCAGAGGGCAACAAAAATGATTAGGGGGCTGGGGCACATGACCTATGAAGAGAGGCTGAGGGAACTGGGGTTATTTAGTCTGCAGATGAGAAGAGTGAGGGGGGATTTGACAGCAGCCTTCAACTATCTGAAGGGGGTTCCAAAGAGGATGGAGCTCGGTTGTTCTCAGGTGGTGGTAGATGACAGAACAAGAAGCAATGGTCTCAAGTTGCAATGGGGGAGGTCTAGGTTGGATATTAGGAGGGTGGTGAAGCGCTGGAATGGGTTCCCTAGGGAAGTGGTGGAATCTCCTTCCTTAGAGGTTTTTAAGGCCCAGCTTGACAAAGCCCTGGCTGGGATGATTTAGTTGGGGTTGATCTTGCTTTGAGCAGGGGGTTGGACTAGATGACCTCCTAAGTTCTCTTCCAACCCTAATATTCTATGATTCTATGTCTCAGTGGGAAGATGGACTCAATGTTAAGTAGAATAATCTTAACATTGTAGCCAGCTGACAAAAGGCAGGAGTTTGGGCCATCCCAAGCTATGATGTGAACCATTCTGCATGGAAGATATAAATCCTAGTGTCCTTCCAATCATTTTATCTGTATTCATTTCCAGGTTTGTTTGGTTTATCAGGCCCAGTCAGAGCAGGCTATGGCTGCAAAATCCTTTGTGGCTGGTTGTAAAACCTTTGACTCTCCTGACACCAAAGCTGCTCATAGGACCTGGACTTGCAGACCATGCCCAGACCAAGCTCCTCTTGACTTTGGGGAACATTGCACTTGCTGGGTGGAGGAGGCATAAATACAGCGTCAGCCTCGGAGGACCTGATGCTCAAAGCTGTTCAGACAGCACAAAGGGGTGGCGATCAAGCCCCCAAATGCCCAGCAGAGAATCCTCCTGTTAGAGGGGAGCTCCCTGCTGGCAGATCTGCCTTGCAGCTGAAACGTGAGCCAATGCAGGGGGGCATGTCAGGGGTGAGTCACGAGCAGACACTGACCCTAAGCCAGTGGTGCAATTTAGACTAGAGTAGCCCAGCAGCAACTCTAAGTTGCGCTGAGGCTGGGGTGAGAATCAGGGAGGTACACATGGCTTCTCGACAGCCTCCGATCTCATCTTCTCTTGCCTAGACCAATGCTCTGGTGCAGAAGCAAATCTTTACCCTAAGTCTGCAGTGTCTTCCCCCATCTAACTTCTCAGGAAGGACAAAGCTGAGCAGCAGCAGGGGTGTGTGTGAATGTGTTCCTGATGAACTCATCTAATGAGCAATTTCTATTCACCTATCGACTGCAGCACAAGGGCAAGCAGGTAATCCTCTCGCCTGCATTTATTTTTTAATTTCAAAACCTTCTGCGCAGCACATTCGGTGCAGCCTTCAGGCGCCCGGCAGGTTATTAAAGTGGCCTCTGGAGTCACAAAGTTTGGGTGTCCCTGACCTACGTGGGATAAGAAGGACAGTTCTGTGGCTCAAGTCAAGGGGGAAGACAGACGATTATTATTAATTGTGGTATGGTAACACCAGCCTAGGTTCAGCACTGGGCAGACATAGAAAATATTTACTGGTGCAAGGGCTGGAAACTGAATCTCCCGGGTGAGTGCACTAAGCACTGGGAAATAGAATCGTTCTCCATGACTATTGAAGTGTTTTATACAAAGTGGAAGATCATGGGCAGTGGGTGATGCTCCCCCTTGGGGAGACTAGCCCCTTGCCCTGCCTCACCTTGCTGCTCTCAGGCCTCCGGAGGCTGAGAGCTCGGTTACTGCCACAGGGGCAAGGAGGGTTAAGAGCTTGGCCTGGCTGGGGTTGAGCTCTCAGCCTTGGTGGAGGCACCTCCACCATTCCACCCCTTCCACTGCAGCCACCTCTGTATTCTGCCCCTCCATCCCCTCCCTCCTGCCCCCAACCCTGAGGCCCCGAGACCAGAAAAGCTCTATGTCCCCACCACAGTCCTGGGGCAATGGTAGGGGAAGATTTTTATGGGGGCCCCAAATCTGCCACTTCCCCCACCCCCCAAGATGTGTGAGGTTTGGGGAGGCTTAACCTCTTCCAGCCTCCATTATGTGCCGCCCTTGTGGAAAAGCTTCAGCAGGAGAGATTCCCAGACCCCGCAGCATTCTGTCACCTAGTGATTTGGCCTCTTCCATAGGAGGTGGGTGAGCTAGGTTCTATCTAGTCCCTCCACTGAGTGAATGGCGTGGGGACTTGAACGTGTGTCTCCTTGAGTGATCGTTCCAGTCACGGGTTGCTAAAGGATGAGAGGTGGCACCGCCTCCTTGGCTGGGATTGGTGCAGGGCCCGATCCAGTAGGCATGTTCTTAGGCAGCCCTTGAAAATTCCTACTAGATCTGGCCCTGCAGACATAGTAGGCGGGGGACACGTTGCCAGGGTTTAAGTACCAAACTGCTTGGTGGGACAGGACTTAGGCGTCTTCGCACATGCCCAATTTTAGAAAATTAGGCATCGAAGGGACTTGAGTGGCAGAAACGTAGGTGCCTACAGGGTTAGGGCAGCAGCTGAGCAGCCATTTTGCGGATTAACATTTTAGACTTAGGCACCTAAGGTGGCAGTTAGGCGCATAAATACCTTTATGGATCTAGCCACAAGTCTCTGGAGTCATAGACCAGTTTCACCACAATGCCATTGTTCTTCTAACAGAGACTGCTAGATTTGGGGGGTGGGAGGAACTATGCTCATTGCTGCCACAGACTCAGTGGGGGGCCTGGGGCAAGTCACTTCCCTGCTTTCTGCCTCAGTTTCCCCATTCTGTACATCTTTCTACACAGGTGAGCTTCTTAGACTGACTTCACCAGGGCGGCAGCCCTCAAAACAAGGAGACTTCTAGGATGTGACCAGCATTTAGCACATGTGACTCTCTCCTTTCCCCTTAAGGGGAACACGATGGGAGTTTTATTTGTTTTTTATTTATTCATGTCTGCTGCGCTGTGTGCGTTCATTGCTGAAGGCAAGGTCAAATGAGAGCCCCCTGCACTCCGAAAGGAAAGTGGTGAGGTTTGAGGCGGTTCATTCCACAGCTGTGGACCCGCTCGATCTCCTGAGCACTGCGGATAATGAGCCTGACCTGCTTCTTGGGAAAATGAAGGCTCCAATGCCACTGCAATGTTTGCAGCATGCTTTGAGATCCTCAGAAGGAAAGGCGAAGGATTATTTAAAGGTACAAGTGCAAATCAAGCCAAAGGGCCTATACGGAGATGACGTGTGCCGTGAAACTACAGTGCACCAGTCAGCAGCACACTGCTATCCCCTGACTGAAACAGCAGAATCAGCCCTCCCTCACTGGAGCTTATTTCTGTTGCTTTTTATACAACATGAAGAACCCACACAGGCAGCGTTGGGCCCCAAATAACCGTGTGTGCTCACTAAACACAAACGAGCCATAACAGGAACTGACGTGACCTCCAAGTGTGTTATAGCTATTATCCTTCAAGTAACTAGCCCAACGTCACCCAGGCGACTAGTAGCAGAGCCAGGACTAGAACTGTCTCTCCACAGCAGCCAGTCTGTGCACTAACCACTAAATCACACTGCCTCCCTCTATACCACCCAGGGGCCAGGCCTATTCTCTTTGGCTGTAAAGACCCACACTAGCTCTTATCTCCTGCGTAATCAATGCAAGACCTGGCTACATATGTACCAGCTCTGGCTGGTTCTACAACATAGAATGCAGTGGGCTCCACTTAGGGGGCTCACAAACTATGTAAAGGGATACTATACTATTTGATTTCACTATTTAATCCTGGGGGATGGACTAGAAGACAGCCCTATGCTTCTCGGATGCTATTCTAGGCAGTTCAAAGAGAAAGCAGCAGCGGTGTACTCCACTGACTTGATACCAGTGGAAGTTGGAAGTAGGATCTGGCCCCTTTCATTTCTTCCAGACATTTTCCCTCTGCAGATCCTGTCCATTTCTCCCACCACATCGTGCTTCAGTTTCTCTCCTTGACATCACCGTGCAGAGGAGGCCAAGAATTCGACATTTTTGGCCATTTCAGGAGAGAAGGAATTATTGACACAAATTTGTGAAATTGCAAAGTAGGTTAATGATCTTTGGGATTTTGTATCCTCCCCCCTTCCTTTCTCTTGATGAATTGTTCCTCGTTTTGTTATAATGTTAAAAAAGAGACTGAGAAAGAGAAGGCCTCCCTTTCTCTCTCTCTCCTTTCTTGCTGACTTCATCATTGCAGCCAAGATTCTTGGAAATTGTTCAAGATATGTGTCATCAGTATAAATTTCACCAGACCTCTTAAGAGTTCTCACACTCCTGCTGCTTTAGAAGGACATTATTTAAAATCAGCGCTGGCTTCCAAGATGCCCTCATCAGCCTTCCCAATAAATAAATAAATAAACCTTACTCACACCCTATTTCAAAGCCGAGGATGTTGCGAAGATCCCAGCTGGCACAGGCAACAAACAGAATTACCAAGCAGATCGTAAACATGCTGCTTCTATTGTAATTTAGCTAGACGAAACACATGCTTCTGTTGCTGGAGCTAATGTAGACACGGCAGTTACCGGCTTGACCGCTGGTCTGCTGAGTGACCTTGGGCAAGTCAGTCACCAGCTCCGTGTTTCAGTTTCCCTATCTCTACAATGGGGATAAGGAGACTGACCTCTTTTGTAAAGAGCTTTGAGATCTAGTGATGAAAAGTGCTATGTAAGAGTAGGAATTATTATTATTAGCAGTAGAAGTAGCAGCATGACCATGAGTCTAGCTATTCTTAATCCTGCCTCAGAGTGGGGAGGGTAGACTATGTCTTGAGGTCCCCTCCAGCCCTACATATCTGTGGCTCTTTGAGCCAAAAGGTAAACTGGATCAGTGGAATTTGGGCTGAAAGTTAAATATGATCAGTGGAAACTTTTCACTTGAAAATTCATTTTGGCCCCAAGATAACATTTTTCCAAATGAAAATGTTCCCAGAACATTTTATTTCAGTCTCAGCTTTGCTTGTTCTTTGATGAAAAACAAAAAAACAAATGCAGATTTTGGGGCAGAAAATATTGGAACAAAAACCATACAAAATAACAGTTATAGTGTTTTTTGGGGGGGCGGGGGGGCCATGGCTTTTAGGTCAGGGTTATGGTTTTTTTGGAAACAGTTACACTTTTTCCAAAAAACTAGAGAATATTTCTTCAGTCTCTTCCCCCTAATTTTTTTCATTACCCCCCCCAGAATTTCCCCACAAAATCCTTACTGTTTTCCAAGCAGTTACACACCTTCCCTGACACTCCAGCCCAGGATGGGAGGCAATGAAACTCAGACTTCAGATCTTATAAATTATAAAGTTATTTGACTAATACCTGGTGCAAACCCAATGCTCCCTGTAGAAATTTGGACACTTTCAGCCACAGTCTTCGGCCCAGATCCCCAACAATATTTAGGCACCTCACTCCCGTCAAGGTTCTGGAACTACCACTCAGCCAGTGTGGCCTGGATACACAAGTTCAAATCCAGCAGTGAGGATTTGGCCTCTCGGAAGATAAATTGAATTTAATGGGCTTGGTTCTTTAGGAAACCATCCGCTGTGTCAGTGAGAGAAGCGTTTGTCCAGGTGTCCTTCATTAGAAATGTCTCCTTATTCTCAACCTGTTGGGGGGAAGGCATTTGAATTTCAATGGAGAAACAATGCCCGTGGGTATAAAGTGGATTGGGATGAAATGAGCTGTAGAAATGTGAGAGGTTATTTGGCTGTGACTGCTTGTTGGCAGCTGGAATTAGCTGGCTCTGATATGAGAAACAAAAACACAAAACAAATCCAGGCTGAGCCAGTAAAATAATAATCTTCTGTCCTTCAGTGCAAAGGATATCAAAGTTCTTTGCAAACTTTAATGGATTCTGGCTCTCAAACCTACTCTGAAGTAAGTCACTTAGTGTCACCATCCCCATGGTGCAAAGGGGAAACTGAGGCAAATAAAAGCAAGTTAACCAAACTCACACAGTGACTCAGTAAAATCCTGACTCCAGTCCCCTGTTGCAACTGCTAGATCCCACTCCCCTACAAGAACTGGGAGTAAAACCCAGGACTCCCAGTCTGTCCTCCACCCACAACAACTAGATCCCACTCCCTTCCCAGAACTGAGAACAGAACCCAGGAGTCCTGACGGCCAGCCTCCAGCTCTAACCATTAGATTCCACTCCTCTCTGAGGACTGCGCTCCTTCTCCACTATCTCATCCTTGGGTCCCTGCAAAAGCTGAACAAATGGCTCATAACAAATAAATAAAAGAGTGGCTCTCTCCTGCTGCATTATTTACAGACAACGTTTTCTGGTGCTGATAACGGACACATTTGGCTGTGTTTTTAGCAACCCATATAAATTACTTCTGCTGGTCACGCCAGCACTGATCAGCTGATATTCAGCTGGAGGAGCCTGTTTTAATGGGCACTGCTGGGTAGCCCGGCTCTCTCTGAAATCCAGAGGAGTGCTGGGACCTGGCAGACAGTCCCAGCTCACCGTTTGCTGAGTTGACAGGTCCCTGGTTTATGGAGTTTGTGTCCATTGCTGATAAAAGACAACACAAGAGGAACGTGGGATCTGCCATATGGAATCAGACTATTGTTCCACTGATTCAGGATCCTGCCTTGTGACGCTAATGGGTATCCCACCTCCTGCCATACCCAGTTGAATCACTTGCAGCCCATCTTTGGCAATGACCAAAATGAACTGACCCTGTTGAAACATCCTCAATGCATCAGACAGTTTATGCCCTAAAGTACATGAGGGGGAAAATATCCTCCCTGATCCTCAGCTTGGGGAGTCAGTTTATGCCCTAAAGCATGAGGCTGGGTTACCCTTATTTATTATTATTATTTATTGTACAGTGTTCTGCATTGTACAAAGTTCACATTAGTGTTCTTAGCTACATTAGTCATTCACAGCCTCTGGCGTCCTGTGGCTTGGAGTTCCACAGGTTAACAGCAGGTTGCATGACAAAATATATCTTTTAACTCATTCTAGATCTACCGAGCATTGAGTGACTCTTTGGCCTTGTGTTAAGATCCATCCCGGTTCAATCTTCAAACATGAGTAAGTTTAGATGCAGAGATTTTTAAAGTCAGAAAGGGCCATTATGGTCCTCCTGCATAACACAGGGCACAGAATTTCACTCGGGGATTCCTGTGTTAAGCTCATAATTTCTGGTTACGGTAGAGCATTGTTTTCAAGAAGACATCAAATCTTGATATTATCTGTGGCAACAGTTTGCCCAACCGTTTTGTAGCCTGGTGGGCAAATTTACTGGGCAGAAAGTTAGATCCTATCTTCTGGGCTGGCTTTATTTTCAAACAAGCTCCAAAGTAGCAGCAAATAAACCCAAAATACTACTAGGTACTAAGCCCCTCAGGTTGCGAGCTATCACCAACTGGGAGGCAATAGGACATACCCTTTCCCCTATTGTAGCCTCTTCCGGCAGCTTTGCCTAGTAGGTAGCATACTGGACTGGGACTCAGGAGATCTGGGTTTTCACAACATGCCTGGAAGATGGGGGAATGTGATTATCCCTGTTTTAGAGATGGGGCACTGAAGCACATGACTACCCCAGCACCATCTAGGAAGTCTGTAGGAAAGAAGGGAGTTGAACTTGAGTCGCCATAGTTCTAGGTTAAGGGGTCTGGCCCATCCTTCCTGTCTAAGGAGACATGGTTCTGGTTTTGGCTACACTCCACCTATCAACCTGGTCCCATAACTGGTTTGTTATTGCAGGGTTGCTAATGAGGGTTGTGCCACACACCTTGGTTTGTTATTGATCATCCTGGGTCTACACTATGATATGTGGATCTGGAACTGGATGTCCCGAAATTTCGGATCTGGGGCTTTGGCAACTGTGGAGCCAGATCTGAATGGCACCGACATTTGGGTCTCGTATTTCAGTAGAGGCCCATCTTTGCCACAGTGAGAGACAAGTCCAGCCCCTTTAAAGAGGAAGATGTATCTGTGGGTCCCTTCCCCCACCACACCTTATCTCTGGGGCAGATCGCAGGTAAGCCAGCACATCTCGGTTGATCTGAAAAACCAAGCGTGTGGTGACCAGCTACAGCCTGCCAAGGCATCTATCAGCTTCCTGATCTACAGTGACCAGATAGCAAGTGTAAAAAATCCATAGCTCTGCACTCAGGAGCGAACCTTCAATAAACAAACCATTGAGCCATGCTCTCTGGAGCAACCCTACAATAACAAGCCAATGGGCATGCATGATGAATGATGCATGATTATTAGCAGGTAAATATGCCCAGTGATCTGTGATGGGGTGGGATCTGAGTTACTACAGAGAATTTTTTCCTGGGTGCTGACTGGTGAGTCTTGCCCACATGCTCAGGGATTAACTGATCACCATATTTGGGGTTGGGATGGAATTTTCCTCCAGGGCAGATTCGAGGTTTTTCACCTTCCTCTGCAGCATGGGGCACGGGTCACTTGTTGAAGGATTCTCTGCACCTTGAAGTCTTCAAACCACGATTTGAGGACTTCAATAACTCAGACATAGGTTAGGGGGTTGTTAAGACCGGGTGGGTGAGATTCTGTGGCCTGCATTGTGCTGGAGGTCAGACTAGATGATCGTAATGGTCCCTTCTGACCTTGAAGTCTATGAGTCTATAAGGAAATTTGCTTCTTTTAATTCTTTTCGTAAAGCACATTTTGCTTTCAGGCATGGGATCTGAATGTAAACAAACACACAAACAAAGGGACAAAATAATGTGATAAATGACGACAAAACAAAGGAACACAAATCCTGCCTGGGTTCCTTTACGGAGCAAAGTTTGTCTATGTGCCTGATTTGTTTAAGGGACCCAATCCTGGTACGTGTCTCAGAGAGCAGGGAGAGAACAAAAGAATTAGACTCTCTTTGTTGATCTGAAGCATCCGTCTCAGGTTCACTGTAGAGACTTTCAAACCAGATTCAGGGCCCTAGTACGGTCGGTCCAAATGAAAACAGCCAAAGAACTGGCTAAAGGGACCCCCTGATTTTTGTATCTTGGGGTGCAGGAGTCCAGGGGCGGGATGTTGCCAAAGCATCAACAGAAGGTCAAAGGTCAGATACTTGTTTGTTTCTCCAGCCGATGGGGAAGGTTCATGAACTCGCACCTATTCAGCAAGGGCTGCTGGGAAAGCATCAGCTACAAAAGCCTCCCCTCCAGCTGACTGACAATGGGGGAAGGCATGTCCTTGAAAACGGCTGTTTGTCCACAGCGCAGGCTAGGCCCGGTTTCTATGGCAACCCGCTCCAGAGACACCCATCTCCTCTCCACCCCACTCCTTTCCTGAGAATGGCAGGGTGGCATCCAGAGGACAGAGGAGGATGGCATGAACAGCTGCTCAGAGGATCCATGCACCTGGACCAAGCCCTGCCATCTGAGCACAGCCAGGGGCGTCAAGGGCTGAGAGAGCTCAGACATCTTGGGTGGAGGGGCGATGCAGGCCTTAGGAGGATGGCTTTGGCCTCTCTTTCCCTGGTGTTTGCATCGAGAGTTAGGTGCCTAAATGGCATTGTGAATCCTGCCCTAAGTGACTCAGGAGCTTAAGTCTGGATCCAGGTGGGAAAGGAATATTTGAAAAAAAATGCAAATTGGGTCCATTCAAACAATTCATTTGGCTCATTTCAAAATGTGCCCTTTCAATTTTGACATTTTTTTAAAAAGGACCTCTTTTTAATAGAAATTAACCCAAATTTCAAAACAAATATTTGTTTCCAACCAAAAAAATTGGAACTTTTCATTCATTTTGACAATTTTGTAACTTAGTCTCAAGTTTTTTTTCACATCCGAAGATTCATCCCTTTCCCACTAAATATTTGGCTTTTGACGAATTAGCATCTTTTGACCAAAAAAATTGAGTTGGAAAATTCCTGACCATCAGTCCCATTTTTGAAAGTGATTTAGGAGCTTACATTTCCTAAGGACCTGAGGCTGAGCCACTTTTGAAAGGGAGACTTAGGAAAAATTTACCGAAACCTCAATGTGAAATTCAAAGAAACCAGAGTTTTGCCCAGACTGGGGACTGATCTGTAGATCTTTATATTCTTTCCACTCCAAAGTACATGCTGGCCCCAGACTCAGCTCTGAAACTCAGACATCAGACTTGCTGCAAACCTTCCCTGTGGCTCACACCTAAACTCAGACCCTCTCTACCCCCAGGCATGTTCACCCCCAAATTAAGCTCTCTCCCAAGGCTCATTTCAAAACTCACCTCCAGCTTCCCCATATGTAAGATGCCACCTGAGCTAGCAAATATATAATGCTGTCACACAGAATATTAATAATAGGACCTAACTGGGGTTTGCTGAGATGGCTGCTTATCCCACTGACCAGCATTATCTCATTGTTTCCTTGTGAATCCCCTGTCTGTTTGTTGCATTCATCTGATTTTTGTCTCTACATAGATCGTAAGCTCTTTGGGGTTTTAGTTGTTTATACAGTGCTCATGGGGGCCCTGATCCATGACTAGAGCATCTAACAACTACCATAATACACATAATAACAGTAAACCAAATCTGATTTGCATGCCTCCATCCCAGCTACCAGACCATGTTGCCCGTCTAATGCTTACTAAAGCTGTCTGACTTAGAGCTGTTTGGACTCAAGCATTCTAGTTCAGTACTGATCTAGCTTCAGCTTTTATTTGTCCACTGTTACCACAGCATCTGAGTACCCCACTGAAAAATATTTATCCTCACGACCCCCTGTGAGGTAGGGAGGTGCTGTTAACCCCATTTTACACCTGGAACACTAGGGCAGAGACAAACTGGAGCTTGGCTGTTCTCAGTGGTGGCAGATGACAGAACAAGGAACAATGGTCTGAAGTTGCAGTGGAGGAGGTCTAGGTTTGATATTAGGAAACACTATTTTCCTAGGAGGGTGATGAAGCACTGGAATGGCTTACCTATGGAGGTGGTGGAATCTCCATCCTTAGAGGTTTTTAAGGCCCGGCTTGACAAAGTGCTTGGGTCCTGCTTTGAGCAGAGGATTGGACTAGATGACCTCCTGAGGTCTCTTCCAACCCTAACCTTTTATGATTCTATGAAACTAAGTGATTGCCCAAGGTCAGACAGTCTGTGGCAGAGCTGGGGTCTCTCAAATCAGTGCTTTAAGCAGTGCACCTCCCTTCCAAGATGTGCACACACCTTAGAAATGCAAATAGATAGTAGCTAGAGTGCAAGTGAGGGTAGCATAACATTGCTCCCTCCCTTTGCTGCTAACATACCTCCATTCTCATCTGGTGTAACCACCTTTTAGAGACAGTGTGGCTCAGTGGATAGAGCACTAGACTACGGCTCAGGAGACCTATATTCTATTCCTGGCTCTGGCCTGCTGGGTCACTTTGGGCAAATTACTGCCCCTCCCTATGTTTCAGTTTCCCCATCTATAAAATGGGCATAATGATATGCCTTTGTAAAGCATTTTGAGTTCTATGTGTGATAAGAGCTAGATATTGTTACTAAGCATGGAGCTCACTCACTATGACTCACTGGTTCCTCCCTGTTAAGAAAGGGTGCCAATTTTGGGAAGGGAGACATATAGATAGATACCTACTGATTTCCCAAAGGGTAACAGCTTTCAGTCACTGGTTGACCTGGGCTGGATTTGAACCAGTGATCTAGAAGAGAGGGGTGGTGTGTGAAGTATACAGATGGCTGGGTGCAATTTAGCAGGAAACGCTTTTGTTCTACATCTTTCCCTTTGCTCTCTTTGGAGGTGGGATGAAGAGTGTCTCAGATAAGGTGTGTGTGTGTGTTGTGTGTGGGGGGGGAGGGGGTGTTTGAGAAATCCATTTTGCTAAGGTATGCAACTGAGCCCAAGTGCAGCAATTATGAAGAAGGATTTATGTTTGACTACCGTTAATCGGAAACTCGGTGTCAACAAGAAAAATCTCTGCTGTCCAGAGCGGTGGCTCCCTGCTTTATCATTATTATTGTAGGGAAGGTTTATTTTGAAATTTAAGGCAAAGATGGGTTTTAAATGAAATTTAACATAGGATTTGCCATGTGAAACATGATGAGGGCGAGGTGTCCTTTGGAGTCTAATGGATCCCGGTATGGCCCCTTCTCCCAGCCAAATGCTGCGCAGCTCGGAGCTGCCTATGTCCTACCCCACCACCACAACCCCTTGAGAGGTCTGAAGCTCTCCAATCTGGATCTTGATGATGGAATGAAACTGAAAATGTGCGACAATAGCTGGATGTTTGTGTCCTTTTTCTAATGTCCCTGAATATGCCTGGCCCCAAGCACACGTGTCTGTGTCAGTTTTTAGAACCCAGGAAGACTACCACTGCGTTTAGAGCAACAAAAGTGATCTAAAATAATTTAAAAAAAACACCGAGTTTATTGATAAGAGAGGAACTCCACCCCAGCTGGACGTCAAGTGACAACACACTCAGCCAAAGGAACAGCAAGTTGGAAGCATGACATTATCAGAACTAACTGTGATTGGATGATTACACCCTGAAGGCAGGACACTGCCTGGAGAAACTAACTTTGCTAAATTAACCCTTTAATGGGATGTCACATGGTTAGGGTTGCCAATGTTGGTTGGACGTATTCCTGGAGATTTCATCACGTGACACAATCTTTAATTAAAGATTAATCTGTAATTCCTGGAGACACCAGGGCAGTCCTGGAGGGCTGACAACCCTACTCGTGGCCCAGAGTTTCAATTCCCCGGGCCAGCCGATGCATCCAACCCTGCCTCTGGGAGAGAGGAGACCCTGACATAACTCTATAGTGACCCCCAATGGCTAACTGAAGAAACGGTATGCGTGGGTCCCAAACAGAACGGCAAACACCTATACTAACGTAGGTTATGTGATGGTAGGATGCCTACAGTGTATGGGAGCATCCGAAGGTGGAGCTTCCAAGAGGCGTAACAGTAGGTGAAAGTTCTCTTCTGTTCCTCCATTAGGAAACATGAGGAATGAGCAAATAGCCTGTTCTATTTATATAATACTTTACACTTAGATAATGAATTCAGCAGGCAAGGTCAAAATACACATTCATTAAACGTCACAATGTCTCTCTGAGGTAGATCAGTGTTATCCTCAGAGTTGGTTGGAATTTTTCACGTGGAACACATTTTTAAGGAAAAAAATGGTGTTTTTAATGAAAACAAAAAATTGGCTGAAAACTAAGGAATATTTAGCATTTTCCGTTTGGGGAAATGTGAGGGTTCGATTTTTTTGCCGAAAACCTGAACTCTTTCAAAGGAACATGTTCTGAAAAATAAAAACTTTTTTAATGGGGAAAAAAACCCAAAACCAAACCAACATTTCCCATGACGTGTAGCCTAGTGGTTAAAGCAGTAGCCTAGGACTTCGTTCCTTGTTCATTTCCTAACTCTGCCACTGTTCTGTTGGATGATTTTAGCAAGTCGCTTCAGTTTCACCACTCGTAAAAGGGGAATAATGATGCTGACTCCATTGTAAAGCACTTTGAGATCGATGGAAAAGGACTATTTCAGAGCTAGATATTATTATACCTAATTTATGGATGGGGAAACTGAGGTTTAGAGGGGTCAGATCACTTGTCCAAAGCTATCAGGCAAGGTGCTGCCTTGGCTGCGTGCTTTAATCAATAAGACCCCCTGTCTGAATGCTTGGCTTTGGAGTTGCTTTGCATCATCTCATGCCAGTAAGAAAAGCAGCCATTTGTAACTCAGCTGACTTGCCCGGAGATGCAGAAGCGTGAGAGCATAATTCCCAATTAGTATTTGCGTTTCCAACTGGAGTGAGACTGAAAAGGCAGACGGTTAAGTTCCAGCTAAGCACCTTTTGGAATAAATATGCCAACCGTTAGATGAAATCAAATGGGCTAAGGCGATGGAGGGAGAGGGCGTGGAGACACAATGGGAAGCATTGTCAGATAGATTATCCTATGCCTCAAGGGCTGTGCGTGTCGTCTAGTAACAAATATTCCTTGTGTGGAACATGGCTGATGCAGCTGAACAGAAATGAAGCCTGATCTCAGGCTGGGCTCTACTTAACTGAGACTCCCTCCAGAGGGTTACAATCATTACAATGTACTATCATACACCGACTATTGTTTATGTGTAATAGCGCCCTCGTCTGGTTGGACAGGGGACTGCTGAACTGTAGGTCAGAGACTCTGTGCGACTAACAGTCAATAATGATTCTTCTTTAGACCAAGTGGAAAGGGCCTGCGCTTTAACATTCTATTCCTCTGTTGCCCTGAAGATCTCAGCAGCCGTGGGATGTATCATAGTGACACCCATAAAATCCTAGGTGACTACTGTCTTATTACAGTATTTTATATATAAAATATAGACAGTTTACAACAGTGCCCCTTACAGGTTACAGGTGCGAGAGCCTCAGGCATCCTCTTTCTTCCCTCAACCCAGACACCTTCTATTTATCTATCTATCTATGGTTTCTCTAATATGCATCATGGTAATTTCCTTTCCTCTTGCCAGGAGGGCTAGCTTATGCAGAACTCTGCTTTAAACAATACAATCTGACCATTTGTACCATAGGTGATACCAAACGTCACCTTAAATCATTTTGCAGGTATGTTTGTCAAGCTGTCCTGCAGTGGCTCAAAAGCATGAGATCTAACCTCAGGGCAGATTGTTACGAACCAGGGCACAAACCCCAAATTGGCTGTGAGTTTTATACTGTACTCAGATTTCACCAACCAGTGATCAAGCGTAAACTCCTCAGGCACTATAACAACCTTCAGATGGACTCACAGACAGTCCCCTTGGGTACTCTGATCTGTCTTGCTACCCAGGTAAGCCGACTTTTGTGACAGATGGTCACAGAGAATCCCAGCAATATTCCAGTTATGCCCAGTCCCAAAGGGCCAGTCGTTTACTCCAGGTCAGATGCTCTTTAGATCTCACATCAAAGACAACACTTGTGGCCAGTCCTATAATCAGCTATCTAAAGATGTATTAAATAGGAAAAGAGAACATGAGTGTTATTTACGAGGTTAAAGTATCCCCACACAAATGAGTTACAATCTTAAATTTCAAAAGGTAAATAGAAGCTTCTTTAGTAAGCAATCTCTATATGTCCTTTATGGCTAACCCAGGCTAAGCACTAGGATTCGATTCCTTATGCCTAGAAAACCTTGCCTCCCTGAACACAGACAATTTGTGCCTCCTCATACTTGGGGGGCACAATCTAAAAGGGAGGACACATGACTGCCCCACATGTCTCCTCTGCCCAGTAACCCCCTCCCTGTGCCAGCCCTGGGCCACCATGCTCTCTCTGCCCCACATTACCTGTGAGGGAGGTCCTGTCCTTCTCCCACTACGCCACCCACTCCCGGCATGTTCAGTCTGTCTCCCTGGCAGCTGGGCCTGGGTGCGTAGTGGAAGGGAGCTGCTTCTCATGTGGCTCAAACTGGCTCCTCCAGGTCGCTTCCTGTGCAGCGCAGCAGCTGCCTGAGAGAGAGCCCAGCTGGGATAGCGGTGGTGGCGGCCCACTCCCTGCCTGGGTCCAGCTGCCAGAGACAGCGGCTGAATGAGCCGGAAATGTGCTGGCAGGGAAGGGAGCTTCATCTCACTCGGCCCTTATCCCTGACAGCCAGGCCCAGGGCTGCTGCGTCCCCAGGCAGGATCTCTCAGACTGTGAACCAGAGTGGCTGGTGTGAGAAGCGACTGGTCCCACCACCTCCGCTCTCTGCCTGGGCTGGGCTGCCAGGGACAGGGGTCGAGAGTGCCAGGCGGGTAGGTGCAGTGGGAGGACAGAGTCCCTTTCCCTCCCTTCCCCGGTAGGCCAATCTGGGGGGAGGGGGAGGAAGCATTTTACCCTGCATGTCCCCCCCCTCCCCCCCGACCTCTGGTCTTGAGACCAAGCAGCACATAGATTCAGTTCCTTCTTGTTATGGATTTTTATTCCCTTCCTCCTTTCTGCTCTGACCTGCAGATTCAGAGGACGGATTGAATTCACTTGCCTGACTCATCTTCCTGGGGTGAGGCATGTAAACAACAAAGTTTTTTGTCCTCTTTAATGTTCCACACTAGTCCGTCTGGTGTCGATGGGCCTTCCTTGATGGGCAAGACATAACCCCTTTTGTTGGAGGCCAGCAATTTAATGTCTCTCCCCCTGCCTGGTGATTTACACACTTACAGAGTCTTACAATGCAAATGCTCAAATATTATCTTATAATATGGGATCCAGATGATATAAGTGAAAGTAATTCAGCACTTACAAGCATTCTAAACACTTACTTGTAATTTTAATACCTGTTTTAATCATACTAACACACAGGTGAGCCTGATTGATTCCAGCTGTATATTTTATCAGTGTTCAGGTGACACATGGAGATGAACTGGCACCTGGTCTGCTAGTGTCAGCATTTCATTCCCTTCCCTTGTGCGGTCTCTATTTTGCCTCTGTAGGCCCTGATCCTACAGAGATGTACACACTTTAAACTTACAAGCAGTACCTGGGAAATCAACAGGGCTACTTGTGTTTGCAAAGTTAAGCTTGTGCTCAAGTTTTCTCAAGATTGCAGGCTTAGTCTGTAAATTCTTAGAATCATAGAATATCAGGGTTGGAAGAGACCTCAGGAGGTCATCTAGTCCAATCCCCTAACTCTGTGTCTTTGAGATGCCTATTTAAATTATGCTTAATATAATAATCTTTGCAAGGATGAAGCTGAAGCCTCAATTAAAGCACAAGAAGCTCCAAACATCAGGTAAAGACTGATGATAAAATTGACTTAAATCTTGGTCGGGAATTTTTTGAGGCAATATTTTTCTTGTTGGGAAAACGCTGATTTGTCAGAACAGACCTTTTGCAGGAAAAGGTTGGCTTTGATGAAACTTTCATCTGCAAGGTGTTCTGTGGATCAGGAAGGAATTTCCAGAGCAAAAGAGAATTCCCCCTGGGAAGAGCTAATGGCCCAATGTCTTCTAGGTGATGTAGAAGACCCAGGTTCTAACCTGATTGAGGTTAAGGAGCAGGAGCTTCATTTGGCATGTCCCACACCCCAGCTGAATGCTCCAGCCAGCAGGCTGCAGAGTTAGTCTCTCCAGTCCACACCCTGGAGCAGCTCCAACAAGTGTGAATGAGAGAGGATCCCCCTTCTCCCCTCAGAATAGCTAGTAGTTAGGGCCACTCCATGACAAGGTGTAAGCCCAGGCTCTGGTCCCTGCTCTGAGCCAATCTACCTTGCTTTTTGTGAAAAAATTCCAAAGGTCTCGGTTTCATCCCACTGCAGAATGGGAAAAGTTCTGAAATCATGAAGTTTTCATAGGACAGGAAAAAAACATTTCCTGGCTAGTGCTAATCTGATTCTTTTACCAGTTAAACAGAATAAATCTGCTCTCAAGAGTGCTGAGATTGGAAGCTCTTTGGGACAAGGATTGTCTTTTTGTTCTGTGTTTGTACAGCACCTAGCACTGGTCCATGACGAGCACCTAGATGCTACCATAATACACCTAATAAATAATGTACAGCACCTAGCACAATGAGTTGCTGGTCCATGACTGGAGCCCCTAGACACTACCATATTACCCCTAATAATGTATGGCACCTAGCACAATGAGGTGCAGGTCCATGAGTCAGGGCCCGGGCCCCAGAGCTTCTTCCACTCCGGGTCTTTGGTGGCAATTTGGCGGCAGGGGGTCCTTCCGGCCTGGGACCCAGGGCCAGCTTTAGGAAGTGCGGGGTCCAATTTGAACAGTTTCGGCGAGGCCCCAGCAGGGATGACTTAAAAAAAATGTAAAAAAACACATGGGGCTTGTACTCACCGGGTGGTGCGCCGAGTCTTTGGCAGCACATCGGCGGCGGGTCCTTCACTTGTTCCAGGTCTTTGGCAGCACTGAAGGACCCACTGCTGAAGTGCCGCTGAAGACCTGGAGTGAGCGAAGGACCCATCGCCGAAGTGCTGCTGAAGACCCGGAGCGCTTCCAGGTGAGTCAAAATTAAAAAGGCACCTCTAGCCAGGGAAGAGATTCTCACTAGGCGCGGGTTCCTCTTAGGCACAGGGTCCGATTCGGCGGAGTTGGTGGAATAGGCCTAAAGCTGGCCCTGCCGGGACCCGCCACTGAAGGCCAGGTCTTCGGCGGCAATTCGGCGGTGGGAGCCCCCTGCCGCCAAAGACCCCAGAACCCCTGAATCCTCTGGGCGGCCCTGCCATGAGTGGGGCTCCCAGCTCTGCCACAATATAAATTATTATAACAATAATAGTTCCAATGTGCTTAGAACCAAGACACACTAGAAATCTCATGAAATTTCCTTGTCTCACAAGATTTCTGGGTCAAAATAGTCTTAAGGTACATTTGGAGAAACATTGATTGAGGCTCAGAGCTGAGAACTTAAGGGATTTTGAAACCAAATTCTTTATTAGTATTCACAGAGTTTTGACATTGGCTCCAGTGTAAGCAGAATTAGGCTAACAGTGTGTGCAGTTGAAAATTCCAGTCCATAAACTGAACTGCATAGAAGAAAAGCTTGAGAGTAGTTCTGGGTGATAATTTTCAGATGAAACTTTTTTTCGGTAAAATATGATGATTTGATAACCCTGGAATGTCTGGCAAATTCATCAGATTGTTCATGTTGAAAACACACCCTCCAAGAAAAAAAAAACTCTGAAAATGTCAAAACATTATGATTTTTCAATTCCCTCAATTTTATTTATTTTAAAAGGCAAAAATGTTTTTAAAAACCACTTGAAATCAAAACAAGACATTTCATTTTGAATGAAATGTTTTGTTTGATTCAAAATGGTTTATTAAACACTTTTTGATTCGCTGAAAATTTTGAAAAAAAAAAAAGATTTTCCAGTTGACCCAAAACAAGTTTTTTTCTCAGTTTTTGGGAACTACCAATGAACTGAAAAATCCATTATGTGCACAGCTGTACTTAAGAGCCTGTAAGGAGAAATATGCTGGTTTCATTGAAATACAACAGGCCATTCTGAGACATTATCAAACTTCTGAAAAGGCTTCAAAGTTCAAGGGAGATTTTGAAAAAGTTCATATTTTACATTGCTCCCCTGTCTCTACTCATGATGAAACCATTCCCGGCTTCATTGCAACAGGGCACGAACAAGAATATCACTGACAAATTTATGATGCTTAATTAGTTCCAACATTAATGAATCAGCAACTTTACGGTAACAAGGTCATTAAATATACAGAAAACGGCAACCTCAAACCCTGTCTCCTGAGGCCTGGACACTGGAGTGGGAATCTCATGAAATATTATCGACACAACATAATTTGTGCTGTATTGTCTGCAGTTAAAGGGGAAATTCATCAGAGCTTCAAGCTCCTACCAGATCCACAATATCACTCTTGGTGACTTTAAATTTCCTTCTCCTGGCTATTGGAAATAGGGTTCAATTAATGGTCCCACCCTGGGGAAAAGGCACCTGCCATGTTGGAGAGAATTGTTCGAGGAGGGAAGGTAACCATCTTGTTGAGCAGAAGCTTTTGATGTAGAGTCACACAGAGAGTTGCATCACAAGATCTTTGAGTGCCGTATGAACTTCTCAAGTGGAGAAAAGGATGGATGGGAGACTGAAGAAAGCATAGAGACTGTATAACTTTGAGAAACACATTGGTGGTGCTTTAAAATTCCTCCCACCTTGCAGGAAACAAGAATCTGGGGTCCTGACTTTAGTCTTTCTTGTTATGGCTTTAACCAGTGCAGCTTAGAGCAGAATCAGGGCCCAATTTACATTAATTAAAGATCCTTGTAGTATGGCAAACAAACCCACCCAATAATTGCTATGGATCTGATAGCCTCTATTTTTCCCCTTAAATTAATATTAACGAAGGCTAGTTGAAAATTTTCTGCCAAAATTGTTTTTCATTGAAAATTGGATTTGCAGCTACTTTTTTTTAAAATGTCCACTTTCCATGGAAAAATGGTGATTTTCTGTTGAAGAACCAAATCCCCCAAAAACCCAAAAATATTTTAATAAAAAACTGAAGTATTTTGATTTGGAAATGGTGCCTCATGGGAGTTATAGTTTAGGTGCTTTGTGCTCTCCTTCTCATCTATACACTAGGTTCCCTGGCTGGACTCTGTCTTCCATATTGCATAGTCAAAGACTCTCATGAAGTACCACCTTCCTTCTCCAATGGGGGAGAATGTAGAGCATGATGGGAGATGTAATCCTGTTTCCAACAGCAGACAGTTTCCCTGCTCAGAAATTCCCTAGTCTGCCATGCCACCAAGGTCTGTGCCCAGGAAACTCTGTCTCTCTGCTTCCTCTCCAGGTCATGCTCACAGGTCCTGCTCTTGGTTTCCTGCCTCCACCAAACACAACTTACAACTGATATCCTGGCTCCTGCTTCTGCAACCAGGGAAAACCCTCACTCCGTGTGGTTCAGCTCTGACCTGGCATTTAGGCTAGTGCCTTGGGCAGGCCCACCAATTTCTTTAGCTCTATGGAAAGGGGCTTGTCTGCAGCTTCTGTTGGGCCTGAAAGAGAATTCTTTGCCCAGCCATTGACTTTAATGAGCCTGTGATCATCTTTGTTTGCAAGACTTACCTGATGGCACCACCATCGTGTTTCAACATAACCATAGTGTTTTAGGCCCAGTCTGCACATGTATACATGGGAGATGACCAGTCTATCTCTGAAATTAAATTAACATGGCACACATTAAATGGAGTAAAACTTGATAGGTCTCAAATGGGTAGTCGTCGTTAAGTGGTTCTGTTTCCAGTGCAGACCCTAAAGGTTGAATTTTTAGTCCTGTGCTATTTAACATCTATATCAATGACCTGGAAGAAAACATGAAATCATCACTGATAATGTTTGAAGATGATCCAAAAATTGGGGAGTGGTAAATAATGAAGAGGACAGGTTACTGATTCAGAGTGATCTGGATGGCTTGGTAAACTGAGTTCAAGCAAACAATAAATACGCATTTTAATACAGCTAAATGTAAATGTGTACATCAGGGAACAAAGAACGTAGGTCATACTTACAGGATGGGGGTCTCTATCCTGGGAAGCAGTGACTCCAACAAAAATTTGGGGGTCATGGTTGATACTAGCTGAACATGAGATCCCAGTGTGATGCTGTGGCCAAAAGACCTATTGCAATCCTGGGATACATAAGGAGGGGAATCTTGAGTAGGAGCAGAGAGGTTATTTCACCTCAATATTTGGCACTGGTGCAATTGGTGTTGGAATTCTGTGTCCAGTGCCCGTGATTCAAAAACGATGTTGATAAACGGACAAGGTTCAGAGAAGAGCAAAGGTTCAGAAAACCTGCCTTATAGTGGACTCAAAGAGCTCAATCTATTCAGCTTAACAAAGAGAAAGTCTTAACATTTTTATTATAGTCTGTAAGTACCTACATGAGGAACAAATATTTAATAATAGGCTCTTCAGTTGAGCAGAGAAATGGTACAACATGATCCAATGGCTGGAAGCTGAAGCTAGACAAATTCAAATTTGAAATAAGTCGTACATTTTTAATGGTGAGAATATTTAATCACTGGAACAATTTACTGAGGGTTATAGTGAATTACTCCATCGCTTACAAATTTTAAATCAAGACTGGATGTCTTTATAAAAGATTTGCCCTAGGAATTATTTTGGGGAAGTTCTATCATCTGTGCAATAGGTCAGATTAGGTGATCACAATGGTCCCTGCTGGGCTTAGAATTTATGAATCTAGGAACATCTCTGGAAGGTTTCTGAAGGTTTCCATCAGTCCACAGTGCCCATTCTCCCATCTTACTGGTGGAATAAAATCACTTTAATTCCAGAACAGAGTGTCCACACTGGGAACTATTCTGGTCAATTGCTCTGTGTAGATAAGCCCTAACTGTGGCCCCTCCCCAACACATTCCCCCGAGGCCTTGCCCCTGCACTGCCCCTTTCCCGAGGCTCCGCCCTCAAGCCATTCCTTCTACCGGAGCCCCCACTCTCACCATTCCCCTGAGGCCCAGCCTTCGCACTGCCTCTTGACCCTGCCTCCCGGTCACTCCTCTCCGCCCCCTCCCCCGCATGGCTGCTCTTACGGCCAATAAAAAGTGGAAGAGCATAGCCCTCCCACTTTTAAAATTGATCCGGCCATGGCTTCCTGGCTCCCCCTGTTCTGGTGTCCCTGCCTAGTGCCTCTGGCTAATGACTATCACAATCTGGATCTTCCAACACCACTTTGGGACCAGTCCCCACCCATTCACCCACTGTCCTTTGCATTGGTTCTTTCCCAGTGCAGCAAAAGGGAACCTTGATTTAAGCCAGTTATGACAGTTTTATGGTCCATCCTCAAGTGAGCTGAGACAGCCTCAGTAACTTTTTAGCATCGTTTAAGTTCAGCCTTGCAAGTTGCATGAGAGCCCTGGGTCCCAGAGGCAAAAGCAGCAATCGTTCTGAGAGCACTAAATCACCGTGCCACTCAGTAACTAAAAGTTCCTAATAAATAATTTTTACAGGGAATGCAGTCCATATATTACCGAGGGCTAGATGCCTTCATATTTCAAGCCAATTGTCATATTTGACTACCTCTCTTTCTGCGCGCCTCTGTCAAGACGCCAAATGACTGTTCAAATATTGGAGACCTTTTGGAATCGGGAATCATTAATTTCCTGGAGACTAAATAAGGCTGACTTTTAATGCAAAGTGAACATGGCACTTCGGCTTGCACTCGAAAATAAACCAACGTCCGCCGTTTTTCTTGGCTGGGACCGAGGCGCTGCCCTTATGGAATGCAAATTCCTGTGGTTGAGACACACGAAGGCAGGTCCTAATCCCTCCTGTTGACTGTCAGATGCTTCTATTAACTCTGCAGCCAGGCCTGGTCAGGGGCCTGGTATGCGTAATACAATAAACAGCTCCAGTCTGTTCTGCAGCATGGGGCTGTGTTTTATCTCTCATCTGCTTACATAGACAGATAAATAAAGGTATGTACATATTGGGATAGATAGATAGATAGATAGATAGATAGATAGATAATTTCAGGGGATTCATGGATCCTTAGATTTTATGGGTTTGGGAGGAAATTATTAGAGATTCATCTTATGACAAAGTGCCAGGTTCCTAGAGATCCCTTCACCTGCTTATTTGGTGCTCCAGTAAAGGATCTACATGTTAAACAGTACTACAAATTAATTTCTTTTGTCTTCTTAGCAGCAAGACTTTATACTGCACGTAATTGGAAAAATGTGACTTGTTCTCCTATGGAATCGTGGCATAGTAAAGTATAGACTGTCCTTGTAATGGGTTCTCCAGCCAGCCAGAGTTGTTAGCCAGGTGCCTTTAATATTAACCTGCTCCTGAATAGGTAATAAGTCACATATGAAGTCATATGGTAACATTTTATTGTAATTTATCCTTAATAAAAAGTTTCAATAACAACGTTAAAACCACCATAGATTTTACCCATCACTGCCAAGGTATCTCCAGGATTTGGGCTCAGGATCACTGGCACGAAGAAGGAGCATCATACCCATAGGCCATGCAACCCCTTATGCACATTGGCTCTTTTCCCACTAAGAACTCTGAGTTCCAATTTTGCCTTAGGCTGGGGTGTCAAGGGGGCCTAATGAAGTTAAGTGCCAAATTCCCTTTGGAATCCAGCGGGATTTGGACCCTGGCCCCTCACAAATTCCAGCCTTGGCCCATAAATGAGGATGTGTTTGGTAGATCTCACCCTAGTGTCCCTTTGTCCATAACACAACTGAGCAGTTGGCACTTCTCCTTAAGAGACATCCAGGAGCGGGAATAGCAGTGGGGCATTACAAGTGAGCCAGGCCATTGCTGCACTGGAGAAATTGTAGAGCAGCTCAGGAACGGACTAGCAGGAGTACAGCAAGGTAGGACTGAAACTCATTGAGAAAGCACTTGTGGGGGATGGGAGACTAGACCAGCAGAGGGCACTATGGATCAGGACTGAGGTGCGAGAGGCCCATAATTAGGATAACTGCGGGTGGTCTGCAATGAGGTGCATGGGCAGAGAGATGGGGGGCAGCAGGAGTCAAACAATGGCAAGTCTGCAGAGCCCTGATAGATCTATGTGTGGGAAGTTTGTATGGTCCCTATCAACAGGACCTCTGGCTAATGACAGAGTTACAACCCCCTCAGTTTTATGATAATATCTAGTTCTTATACAGCTCTTTTTATCTTTAGCTCTCAAAGCACTTTACAAAAGAGGTCAGTATCATTATCCCCATTTTCCAGATGGGAAAACTGAGGCACAGAAGGGGGATTTGCCCAAAGTCATCCAGGAGGCCAATAGCAGCACCCAGGACTCCTGAGTCCCAGCCCTGCACCTTAGCCAATAGGCCATACTTCTGCCTCTTCTGCTGTCTCAAATTTTTTTTCTCTGCTTTACCCTTCAAATGTGTGAAAATACTCCACCTTGCAAAAGCTAGCCACAGCCACAGCAAATAGATGCCTCTTGGGTTTGCTTTTGTTATTACTGTCATTTGCGTTTCCACAACTTGCAATCAGAAACCCATTGTAGTGGGTGCTGCACAAGCCGTAGTAAGAGACAGTCCCTTCCCTGAAGAGCTTACAATATCCACAGAGAATAGTTAGGAGTGGAAACACAGGTAGGCAGGGCTGCTGGAACTAGGGACATGGTAGGACCCCCTGACTTGAAGTGGTTTCTGGCATGTGCAGGGTTTCCATTTTGTTCAATGGTTTCAGCACCCCCACTATAAAAATCATTCCAGCGCGACTGCAGGAACTTGCCCAAGATTGCTGGCAGAAGCAGGACTAGCACTGAGGTCTTAGAATCATAGAACATCAGGGTTGGAAGGGACCTCAGGAGGTCATCTAGTCCAACCCCCTGTTCAAAGCAGGACCAATTCCCAACTGAATCATCCCAGCCAGGGCTTTGTCAAGCCTGACCTTAAAAACCTCTAAGAAAGGAAATTCCACCATCTCCCTAGGTAACCCACTCCAGTGCTTCACCACCCTCCTAGTGAAAAAGTTTTTCCTAATATCCAACCTAAACCTCCCCCACTGCAACTTGAGATCATTACTCCTTGTTCTGTCGTCTGCTACCACTGAGAACAGTCTAGATCAATTCTCTTTGGAACCCCCTTTCAGGTAGTTGAAAGTAGCTATCAAATCCTCCCTCATTCTTCTCTTCTGTAGACTAAACAATCCCAGTTCCCTCAGCCTCTCCTCAGAAAACTTGTAGGCTCCCAGATTCCCCTAATACATTTTATGTTGCCTTCCCGTTGGACTCTCCAATTTCCATATGCTTCTTGCTAGTGTGGGGCCCAAAACTGGACACCAGTAACGATGAGGCCTCAGCCAATGTTGACTAGAAATAATCACCATCCGCGAAAATGCTTGTGATGCCTAAACATAAGAAAACGGCCGTACCGACTGTGGGTCAGACCAAAAGGTCCACTCTAGCCCCAGTATCTGTCTACTGACATGTGGCCCAATGCCAGGTGCCGACTCAAGAGGGAGTGAATGCTAACAAGCAATGATGAAAGTGTTCTCTCATCCGCCATCCATCTCCTAATCCTCTGATAAACAGGCTAGGACAACCATTCTTTAACCCTTACTGCTATAGCCATTTAATGGACTTAGCGCACCATGAATTTATCCAGTTACCCCTTTTAAACATTGTTATAGCCCAAGCCTTCTACAACCTCCTTAAGTAAGGAGTTCCAACAAGGATGGTACTACCCATTAGACCATGTTTGCCATTCTGGACATAGCGAGTAACGGGCTTGGGTCTAATGAATAGCAATAGAATAAATGAGTGCCCCTAAAACCTCCTTCTTTGGAAGGCTTCAGCCTGGACAGAGGCACCTTAGGCCTTTCTGATTCTGACTCATGGCCAGGCGGGGTACGGGTGATGGCGCGCCATCGACGTAGAAAGAACTAACACCATGAATGACCTGCTCAGAATCACTGAGGATCAGGTGATCCGTGCCCTGGGACGCTATTGTCAGAGCTGAGAAAATGCTGGCAAAAACTTGCCATGGCTATGTGTTGGAAACGTAAAACAAATTTCTCTGAAGCCAAGCCCATAAACCTTTTGTGTTCACTTTCCGTGAACGTTTGGCCTCTTGAGTTCTTCTCCAGGTAAATAGTCTCAAATAGAACATTTTCGCCTGGAATATTTGCCAAAAGCAAATGTCAAACCGTAAACAGAACGGCAAAGTTCCCAGTTTGTATTTCTAGGTTCACGGTGGGTTTATTACAATGTATAAACCTCATTAGGTTGTAAGTTGCTTGGGGCATGGACCATCTTTGTGTTCTGTGTACAGCGCCTAGCACATTAGGGTTCCATGGACACAACCATAATACACCTAATAAATGCAATGGGGTCCTGGTTCATGACTGGGGTGCCTAGGTGCTACCGTAATACATCTAATAAACTAGTACAATAGGGTCCTGATGCATGACTGCAGCTCATGGGTGCTACCATATTACACCTAATAAATAATATCAGAGAGGTAGCCGTGTTAGTCTGGAGCTGTAAAAAGCAACAAAGAGTCCTGTAGCACCTTATAGATGAAGGGTTGGCAACCTTTCAGAAGTGATGTGCTGAGTCTTCATTTATGCTCTCTAATTTAAGGTTTCGCGTGCCAGTAATATATTTTAACATTTTTAGAAGGTCTCTTGCTATAAGTCTATAATATATAACTAAACTATTGTTGTATGTAAAGTAAATAAGATTTTTAAAATGTTTAAGAAACTTCATTTAAAATTAAATTAAAATGCAGACCCCCCCCGCCCCGGACTGGTGGCCAGGACTCGGGCAGTTGAAGTGCCACTGAAAATCAGCTCACGTGTTGCCTTCGGCACGCAGGCCATAGGTTGCCTACCCCCGTTATAGACTAACAAATGTATTGGAGCATAAACTTTCGTGGGTGAATACCCACTTTGTCAGACACATGTGACCTCCGACATCTGACGAAGTGGGTATTCACCCACGAAAGCTTATGCTCCAGTACATCTGTTAGTCTATGAGGTGCCACAGGACTCTTTGTTGCTAATAAATAATGTACAGTGCCTAGCACAATAGGTCTGGGTGCATGACTGAGGTTCCTAGATGCTCCAGTAATGCACTTAATAAGTAATGTGAAGCACCTAATGCTATAGGGTCCTGGTCCCTAACTGGAGCTCCTAAGCACTACCGTAATAAAAATAAATATGGGATTGCTTCTCTTCTAAGACTGGATGACTTCTCTTCCTCCCGATGCACTCTGCCCTTAGCTAACGGTGAAATGGGAATATGAGACTATACCATTTGAAATTTGTGCTGCATCCGTTAGTTATGTTAGTTTAATAGATTGTTTGCATTACATGTTACAGTTCCACCCACCAACTGCTTCAAGGACAGCACAAAATGTGTCTTCAGCTGTAACATTAACCTTTTGTAACCTGCAGTCCAACCCACCCGCAGACCAAGAATCAGCGCAGAACTTTTGGATCTGCTCACAGACAATTCATGAACGAAAGTAGGAGGCAAAACTCCATTAAATTAGCCCTTGCAGATGATTTGCTCAGCGACGTTATTACTAAGTATTTGCAGAGCATCAGCCACAGCTCCGGTGCTTATAAAGGCAAAGGGCCAAATTCAGCTGTCACACAGGCAGATTCAATTCCCATTGGCTCTGGTGTCAGCTGAGAGCAGAATTTGATTCCACATGCCCTCAAGCGGCAAGTAGCATTGCAGGGAAGGGAAGATGAAAGGAACAGTCATGTGTAGGGAGGTGGGATATGAGTGCCAAGGGGACCGTGAAAATGACAGCAATTTGGGCTTATCCTAAGCTGCAGCCTTGGTGCCTTCATATAAGAACTGATTCAGGTTGGATTCTTGTGGTGAATTATATCCTTGAAGCAGCTGTTCAAACACTCTAGAAATGGTTTATCCAGCCAGGTTCAACCTCTGCAACTAAACTCCCCCTCCAAAGTTCTGGGCCAATTAACTACCTCGCAATCTGCCCTTGCACTGTTACCTCACGCTGCGGCGCCAGAGGGAAGGCTCAGGAGCGCTTCTTGTATATTTAGAGCTGATGAAAGGTCCTACCCAGCTGGCACCATAGGAGGATGAAATTCCCCCTTCTGTCCCCAGAGAGCTAAATTGGGATCTGCCCAAGTACGCCAGGAGTGAGAGCATGCAAGTCTCCCTCCCCCACACAGCCTGCGCAATAACCATTCCTGTCAGTAATGGTGGCCCTTGTCACTTGGGAAGGGGCAGGGAGGGGGTGGAGATGTGGTCCTAGCGACCCCCCTCCCCATGCACACACACACACAAGGACTGGTTCAGGGAGTGTGTTATGGCATGTTGTGTGTTGCACCATCCAGATGGAGCCTCAGGGACAATGCACAGCATGCGCGCTAGATGCAGCCCTGATCCACTAGGGGGCGATAAAGCTCAGTGCCACCCCCTCTATGGGTCTTAGTGCGCATTGCACAATTGAGCCCACGGTGGGTACAGCATGGACGGGGGAGAGCAAGAATCCCCTGCACTGAGCCCACATCAGGCTGACTCTAACCTTGAGCCTGACCTGGGGAGACCACATCTCTGGGCCTTGGGCTGTTTTAATGAGATTAGAAACAATGGAGATCCGGAGCCTCCTCTCACATACACGGACGTAAATCATGAGCAACTGCCCTGAAGACACCCCAGCTATGGCAGAATGAGCGAGAGCAGAATTTGACCCACAGGTATAAAACCAGTGCCAGTTGCGGGGGGTCATCTGGAACACACGCATGCTAGGCACTAGACCTGAGAGCCCCAGCTCAGATCATAGGTGCTGCTGGACCAGGTTAGCGATGGATCACCCCAGTCTGGATTCCTGACAATGACGTTGGGGTGAAATTCTCCATGATTCTCAGGGCAGGAAGGGTGGACTGGGACTTGGGATACCTGGAAGGGCTTAAAGTGTCCTGAAAAAAAGCAGCCAGAGTGTCTATCATCACTCCTACATCTGCCTGTTCCCCTGTCCACTGCCCCCAGCCCCCAGACCAATCCCATCCTCCCAGTCCCCATGTCACTGCAACTCCTGAGGTTCTTCAACCCCTCTCCCAGGCTGGGAGACTGCAGTGGGGTCCCCTCTGCCCTTTCCCAGGCTGGATATTCTGAGGAAGCAGAGGAGATGTCCTATCGCTCACAGGAGGGGAAGGGGCAGTGGAATTGCCCTGGGCTGCTCTGCTCTTTCTGCTCCCCTTGCCCTTCCTGGAAGAGTGGTATTAGCCCGTGACAGGAGATCGAAAGCTCAGCCTGCTTCCTGCAGCAGCTCTGGACTGGCTGCTTTTCCCCAGGAGGCAGGTAAGTGAGGAAAGCAGCCAATCAGAGGAGGGCCACTCTCCCCCCCCCCCGCCCTGCACACTGGCTCACAACTTAGAAATTGTATTTCCCAAGCCTGCAACCTGGTGCACTTTGAGCACTGATACCTGGGTTCAGTTCCTGGCTTGGCTACTGACTCCCTGCGTGACCTTGGCTGAGTCATTTAATCTGTCCTGTGTCCCTCAGTATGATTTTGGTTTAAAAATCATGAGGTTTACAAATAATACATCTGAGCTTTTTTTCCAGTGCTTTCTGGCTTTTGCACTTTTCAGGGTCATGTTTTCCAGCTGTTCTCTGCAACCATGAGGGCTAGAAACATTATTTTTTAAATGAAAGCTGAGATTCTGATGTGCTCACATGACTCCAGGAGCTCAGGATTTAAGAAAACACACAAACATTGTGAGACATGATAAAACCACAAGAGTTGTCAACACTGATTCCCTCTCTGTAAAATGAGACTAATATGTCCTATCCACAGGGATAAACACTGCCAGGTGCTAAGGTGAGGGGGGGTTTAAATAGGTAAGAGATAGATACTAATACCACCTAGCTCTTATGCTTTTAAACCACAGATCTCAAAGCACTTTACAAAGGAGGTCAGAAGCATTATCGCCATTGTATAGATAGGGAAACTGAGGTACAGCTGGGTGATGTCACTTGCCCAAGGTCACCCAGTACTCAGGCCAGTGGTAGGAATGGAACCCAGTCTCCTAAGTTCCACTCTGGTGTGCTATCAACTAGACAACAATGCCCTTCTGTCCAGGCCTCACCTGTGTAGTTAGCCTAGTTTTGGAAATTATAAACCTCAGACCTGGCGGATTTCTTCTTTTGCCTCAGTAACAGAGATCCTCAGCTCTTCAATCCCCCCTGTACTGGAACCAATCAAGAACTGATCTGCTCCCAAGAACAGCTGAACTTTTTCTGACATTTCCAAAGAGACAAGGACAGTTACCTTTATGAGCTTCCCCAACGTGCTCTGGTCACAGCTCAGAGGCTGTTGTTTTGTCTAACAAGGGGAGAAATGCACTTTAGAAAGGCCAGGTGACCTTTCTTTGCAGCTCTGCTGAGCATCAGCATTGCGGGTTATATTAAAAAAAAGAGAGAGAGAAAGAAAAGCCTGACAAGGTCTGTTGGGAGGGATAGAGAGTGCCGATTTCCTTCTCCAGTGAGTAAATTTCATCCTTTGCACAATTGAAATTGCAGATGCTGGGAAAGGATGGAGGGAACACAAGTGTCGTTTCATTCCGCTGCTTCTCCCCATCACACCCCCGACTGGAACGGCGCCTGCTGGAAGGAGGAGGTGTCTTCTAATGATGAAAACAGTTTCCTGGCAAGTCAGGCCTCCCTTGGAAGCCATCCTCGGTCAGGCCATTTTTCAAGGAGCTGGGCAGGACACCCGCTGCAACCAGAGCTGGTGCCTAAGCTGATGGAACCTTTTCCCTCATTTTTCAAGGCTCTGGTTGGGGAGGTGGCTCTGGTGTCTGTGTTTCTCAGCCTTTTTCCAGGCCTGGTTCAGAAGAAAAGAGGAGGAGAAGCTCCTGTGATGAGGGACGGCAGAGGAAAATGAGAAGGGGGAGGGGGCTGTGATGATTGAGGGTACTGAGTCAGGGACCAGTGCACAGAGGGAAATTGGGGAGCAGGGAGACCCTGTAAAGTTGCAGAGCAGGCCCGAACTGGGGAGATTCCAGTTTTTCCAGCACTCTTGTTTTATTGGGAATAATATAACAGGGGACCCAGTCGTGACTTTCTGAAAGCTGAGCCAACCCCAACTCTGCTGAGCTTGTGAAAACTGCACTGATCTCAGCCTGAGGTGGCCCAGTTGATACTTTGGAAGAAAAGTCACCGTACAGGGAATTTTTAACATGATCTGTTTCTTCAAGGTAGACAGCAGGGGCTCCTAGAGGCACCGTTTTGACTGTAAAGAATTTCCAGGAGTAAACACACAATGGATTTCTTAACTTGTAAGCCCCCCAGAACAGGGGGCTGTGTCTGCTCCTATGTCTGTGCAGCATCAAGCAGAGAGGGACCTGCAGCTAAAACAATTGTACTAAATAAGTGGGATCCTGCCTGGTTGGTTGGAGCTAATTCATGCTGCCTGTTCTGTTAGTCATTTTCACCAGCGCCAAGGGAGTGTGAAATGCCACCAAGCTGCCTTTGAGCTAGGCTCAATGATTAACACAAGCTGCAGAGAAGTAGGGGATTCAGAGCTGTTAAGGCCAAAAGGGATCAGTAGAGCCTCTTCTGTGTAGCAGAGGCCAGAGAATTTCCCTCAGTTACCCCAGCACTGAGCCCAAGGACCCAATGCATCTCCTCCAGATTTGAGGCCGAAAAATGATGGAGGATCCTCCATTTCCCTTGGGAGTTTTTCCAGTGGTCAGTCACCCTCACTCAGGGCCGTACCAACAAAAAACGTGGCCCCCTCCGAACATATGTCCGGGGCCCCTTACCGAAAAAGTCAACGGCTTATTTCGATGACTTTGCCGCGTCTGAGATCACAAGATTCCAAGTGTGAGCTCCACATGGTACATACAAGGCACGGTCATTTATTTCTAGCATGCGGGCTTGAACTCCTTTATTCTTTCCTCTCATATTTGCACCGTTATCATAAGCTTGGCCTCTCATGTCAGCAATGTCTATTCCTAAGTTGTTTGCCTTTTCAAGAAACGCTTCCAATAAGCCCTCGCCAGTTGTATCATGAACATTAAGAAAACCAACAAACGCTTCACGAATATTGACACCATCTTCACCGTTGCATTCAACAAAGCGTAACACCACAGACATCTGTTCTTCATGTGACACGTCGGGAGTACAGTCCAAAATAACTGAATAATATTTTGCTTTTTTAAGCTGCGCTATGTTGGCCTCTTGAATGTTACTGGCAACAAGTTGAATCAGCTCGTTTTGGATCTGTGGACTGAGGTACTGAACATGTGTCTCTGCCTTCTTAATCCTCTGTAAAAGTTCGCTGAGGACAGTATCATACTTTGCAAGCAATTCAAACAGTCCCAAAAAGTTGCCATTCGAAGGATCGCCGAGCTTTTCATTACTTCCTCGAAATGCCAAGTTTCTTTCGGACAAGAAAATAACGACATCAACCATGCGTTTGACAACATTTCTCCAGAAATCTCTTTCTTTCAGAAAAGCCTGCAATTCGAGTTGGTCAATAGATGTACGGTTTACTATGCCTGACCGAAGGTCAAACCATTTCACCATACAGTCTTGATGACCTTTGCCTGTTTCATGCTGCTGAAGTCTTTTTGACAGTGCTTTCCAAGCAGATGTTCCACGACGTAGCGGTATGTCGCCAGTGCCAAATAATTTACAACAAAAACAAAAAATGGCATCTTTCTGAACTGAGTACATTAACCACGAACATCTTATTTTCTCGCCATTTGCCATGGTTCGATAGAAATGAGTACTTGTGAATCTCCGTCTTTCCTCGTTAAATGGAAATTCGTAACTTTCATTCTGCTGCGGTGGGCCATGTGCAACATCACACACTTGCCTGTCCGATATTATAGACAGCCAATCTCCTGGATCATCAGTCAGTGGTTCAGATTCAGATACTTCTTTCCCGGCAGCAGCTGGAATATCTGTCACAGTTTGTTTGGTAGAACAACTGGCTTCACCTTCGACCTCACTTGAAGCACTTCTGGATACTTCTGGATACGATTCGTCGCTGCTAGCGCTGTCCGTTTCATGTGCCTGTACCTGTACGTTGGATTGCAGCGCAAAATACGTTGACAACTTTGGAATTTTCTCAAGTTCCTTCTCGGCATCTTTTGCTGCCTTTCGTTTACTAGCTCCGCTCTTATACATTCTCTTAGACATCACAAAGCACGCTTCTGCGTTGGAAACGATAAAAAACTAAACAACTAAATTAATAACATTTATCCGCCGACCGCCATTATGAACGCAAATACACATTCTTTGAATGGGTCCAACTAAAATTCGAAACTGACCGACAGACAACTGATGTAGCCAATAGCATTATGATGTATCATAATGACTTCACGGTTTTGTCAGTAAAACCGACATGGATTGTGCAATAGCGTCAATAAATGTCACTTACCTAGTTATACCTTACATTTTTTTTGCCACTTTTAGGGGCCCCCTTCCTTGCGGGGCCCCCTCCGGTCGGAGGGTACGGAGGGCGCTCGCTACACCTCTGCCCTCACTGCTAAAACCAATGTCCTTATTTCTAATCTGAATGTGTCTGGCTTTGGTATCCAGCTGTGGATTCTTGTTAGGCCTTTCTCTACTAGATTAGAGACCCCTTTAGTCCTCGCTGTTTTCTTCCCGGCCAGGTACTTACACGCCTGTAAATCATGCCCACTTGATGTGGTGCTCTGTCCCCCGTTGGTGGTGGCTAGGAGGCAGTTAACTAGAGATTGATGAGCCTCAAATAGGCTTGACTGTTTAGCTCAGACTGGAGCAGCTCATGCATTCTGATCCAGAGATTCCAGGGTTGAGCCCTGCGAAGGCTGACACCACCCCTCCCCTGGGGTATGAACATTACATACCATAATCTGAGTCTGACATGCTGAGCCCCTTCATCCTAAAGAAACCTGCCCAGGCTGTGTTGATGCTACCCATGACTGTGCCTGTCCATATCGAGTCACAATGAACATTGTGTTTATAGCCCCAATTCGAACAGGATGTAGACAAGAACCCAGTGAAACCAATGGGAGTTGAAGTAACTCTTAAGGCTGTAAATTCTTTAGGGCAGGAACTGTCATTTATTAGAAGGTTTTACAGCATCTAGCCCATCGGGCCCACCCCAGCTGTGGCCTTGAGGCATTTCTGCTCTATAAACGTTAAACAATAACCAGCACCCCAGAAGAAGAGCTTGATGCTTTGCAGTGTGACTTATGCACTAAACTCAAACTCAGGACACCTGGATTCTCTCTTTGGATCTGCCACTGGCCTTCGGCAAATTACTTCCCCTCCTGTTGTTTTTCTGCCTTGTCTATTTCGATTGCAAGTTCCCTGGGGCGGGGACTGTCTCTCGTGATGTGTCTCCCTGTGCTTCATGCCACTTTGAGGGCAGAACCTACCCGTTCTTAGCTCCTTGCAGTGCTGGGCCCCTGGGGTGGGAGTTGAAATGACAAATATCCCTCCTAATGAAGCAATGGCATATTCAGGTGCCGCCTCTAGTGGGCACGGTGGGTTTGAATCACACCAAGAGGAATGTGCAGACAACTTTACAACACCCAGGAGATTAAAGAAACGTCTAGCGACTGCTTTCAGTAAGTTGATCTGAGGCACACTGGTATGCTTTGATAAGCCATTAATGCAGGATTTAGATTACGGGATAGCTGAGTAGCAGGGCCACTTTGATGGCGGTTTTCCTGGAGATGGAAAGTTCATATAGATTCATAGACTTTAGGGCCAGAAGGGACCATTACCATCATCTATTCCGCCCTCCTGCATAGCCCAGAGCATAGAATTTCACCCGCTAAGCCCAGCATCAAGCCCATAACTTCTGGTTGGAACTGGAGTGTTTCATTTACAACGACATCCAATCTTGATTTAAAGATTCGGCATGATGGAAAACCCATCACATCCCTGGGTAAGTTGTTCCGATGGTTAATCCTTCTCCCTGTTAAAAAATGGCACCTTATTTCTAAGTCTGATTTCGCCTCGTTTCGACTTTCAGTTGTTGGATCTGATTATCCCTTTGTCTGATTCATAGACATTTAAGGCCAGAAGGGACCAGTCTGATCAGCTAGTCTGACCTCCTGCTTAACACAGACCACAGAGCTTCAACTAGTGATGCATGCATCAATCCATAATTTCTGGTTGAGCGTGAGCATAGCTTTTAGAGACAGTCCTGATTTAAAGACTTCAAGGGATGGAGATTCTACTGCATCCCTAGGTAAATTGTACCCATGGTTAATCACTCTACTTTAAAAAAACTGCACTTTATTTCTAGTCTGAATTTGTCTAGCTTCAGCTTCCAGCTATTGGATCTCACCTTCCCTTTGTCTGCTAAATTAAAGAGCCTTCTGCTATCAAGAAATCTTCTCCCTGTATAAGTACTTATTGACCGTGGTCAAGTCACCTCTTAACCTGTTCTTGGATGAACTCACTGTGAGGCAGGTTTTCCGGACCTCATATCTAGAGCTGATCAGAACAAAAAATCATTTTCATTGAAATTTTCCGTGGAAAATGTTGACTTGTCATCAAATGCCAAAACCCTCCAAAATGAATTTTATTTGGTTTTTGACAGCCAAAACAAAACATTTTCAAATGAAAACTCCTGAAAACCCCCAAGATTTTGGTCCAAAGCTGAAAATATTTTGGGCAAAACCCACTGAAAACCAAACATTTTTCAGTTTGGGGGTGTTCAGAACTGAAACATTTCTAGGGAAGCAGATGCTTTCTGCAAAAATATGTGTTTAACTGAAAGTAATAATTTTCAGTTAAAAAATCAGTTTCAATGGAAAATTTTCAGCCAGGTCTTGTAACTTTTGTCTGCCCCTTTTTCAATTGGTTAATATCCAGGTTTTTTTGGGCGGGAGGGAGGAAGGATACTCCAGTAGTTAGAGCACTGGCCTAGTATTTAGATGACCCCAGCTCAATTCTTTGCTCTGACACAGACTTCCTATGTGACCTAAGTCAAGTCACTTAACTTTTCTGTGCTTTCGTTCCCCATCTGTAAAACTGGGATGAAAATACTTCCCTACCTCACAGCAGTGTGGTGAGGTTTAAACATGAACATGGTAGAAGGACTGGGAAGTGCTTTGAGATCTACTGATGAAAAGCATTTTTAAGCGCTCGGTATCATCATTATTATATAGGCATTTAGGTCTTGATCCTGTACCATTCGAGCTGACTGGAAGTTTTCCATTGACTCAAATGGCAAATCTTATAGACCAGGATCAAGTTGTCGCTCAACTTCCCCCTCCATAAACTAGTCAGATTGACCCCTTAAGTCTCATTTTAAAGCATCTTTTCCAGTCATTCTTCTGGCTCTTCTCTACACCCCTAAATGTACGTATTTCTCTTTTGTACACTGCCAATAAACAGAGACAACGTGTTCCTGTGTTTTATGGCAGCTGACTAGATATTTATTCTAAAGAGCTCCCCATATATCTCCAATCATTTCCTTATTTTATTTGTAACTATAAACTAACAGCTCTGTCATCTTCAGTATTTATGCCATTGACTTATTATTACATTGAGGGAGGGGAAAACTCAGCCCTCCGTCCATTTGCTAGAAACAAATGTGTCTCTTTCTCTTATATTTTTAGCTGTCTGCCAACCCTGTGAAAAGGGCCTGGTAATTTACAATTCTTCCCTTGAAGACATTGGAGGAGGGTGATTTTATATATATAAATATTTGTATTTTATATATATCTATATTTGAGTCTTGAGTCTTTTTTATGTCTCCAGAGAAACTTACAATTGTAATTTATTAGGGCTTCGGAGCACGGTCGTCATTTTGATTTGTCTCTCCCTCCTGGATCTGTGCTCTTGTTTTCTCTTTCCCCTTTTAAAAGTGAATTCAGAGCACTGTGGAAGGCGCCGCATTCATTGACGGCCCTGCAGAGTGGAGGCCTCCATTTATCCTCAGAACAGGTGTCCCATGGGCAGCAGCAGCTCCACCTTGTGCCTGATTCTCAGGGTATGTCTACAGGAGCTGTGGAGACCCGCTGTAGACGTCCTCACGCTAGCTCTGATTGAGCTAGGCTGCTAAAAACAGATCTGAAGCCATGGTGACGGGAGCTGCAGGAGGGGCTAGCTGGGTTGGGTACGATCCTGCCTGCGATTCTGCTAGCCACTATTACAACTACACTTCTATTTTTAGCACATTACCTCTGATCAGAGCTAGCACAGGTATGTCCCCTTCAGCTTGGAATTGCACTTTCCAGCTGCAGTGTAGATAGGGTGACCAGATGTCCCAATTTTATAGAGACAGTCTTGATTTTGGGTTTTTTTTCTTATATAGGCTTCTATTATCCCCTACCCCTGTCCCGATTTTTCACATTTGCTGTCTGGTCACCCTAAGTGTAGACATGCCTTCAGTCACAGTAAGCTGTCCCGTGCTGTAAAGGGGCCTCAAAACTGGGCACAAAGGCCTCCACTGCCCTGAAAATCCCACTTGCATAGGGGAGCTCCTCAGTCAGTATGGGGCTGTGTAAGGGCACTGCATTGGTCCTTCTCCCAGCCTCTGGTATAGGGGGCAGATTGGGAGTGTGGTCACTTATACTCTGCTCATTGGGGACCATCAGAGGTCACAGAAGCAGAGTGTGAGCTAAAGCAGCCCAGGAGCTGCTCTAACTTACACTTGTCTGGCAGGAGCTGCCTGGCTCCAGAATAGCAAAGGTGACTTAAAGATCCCAGCTCAGCCCTCTGGAGACTCAGATATCGGCTACTGGCCAATAGGCTGAGTGCATTCTCACTCTCTCTGTTCTGATTTGGTGCTAGCAGCTCCTACATGCCTGTTCCAGGGGAGGGTGTTGCATCAGCAGTCAGGGATGAGTTGTGGGAAAGAGATCTAGGTTAAGCACGCTGTGTGGCCAGGTCTACAGGCAGAGGCTCTCCAGTTTAGGAGTGAGCAGTTTGGACTCAAAGCCCTTTTGTTACCCCCTGAAACCTGACCCTCTTTCCCTGTTCCAAGAATCATACTGGTCCAGTCATCATGCTACAGAGGGTAACCAGCCGTAGCAGAGCTCCTACAATTGTAACACTGGCTGGGTCATCATCATCAGCGATTGAACCTGGGCTGCCTAGAGTTCAACACGTGAGCCTCTCCATCCTGAGCTAAAACACTCGGCTCTGTTAGCACAAGGCGGTAGGAGGCTCCTCCACCTCTGTCTGTGGCCCAGCTGTGGAGTATTTGAAAACTGTGTTGGAATTGTAGGTTGTTACTTTAATTTCTTGGTGTAGGCTATAAACATAAAACCAGTCCCCCGCTGGAGGGGGACAAAGTGACACCTGTAGTGGCGGGGGCGGAGTGTACACAAGTTTCATGAGGAAGCACATCAGATCTGAAATGTGGGAAGTCCTCTTGTCGGGTATAAAGAGAAGAGACGCATTAGCAGCCCCAGTGCCCTTCCTTCTCCCTCTTGTCCTTCTCAGCCTGGGCATCAACTGGAAAGCAACAACCAACCCCCAAACAGGCACCTGAGAGCCACTCGCGAGGAGCCCTTTTTTTCCTGAACCGGGAGAACATCCCCTCACGCAGGATGCTCTTTGCAGAGCAGCCCTTAGCAAACAAAGCTCCTCTCAAGAACTGCTGAGCCTGGTGCTTTGTGGCTGGCAGCGTGTTTATTTTGCACAAAATTGCTGATCTTGTAAACTGTCCTGGAACATCTGGGATTTGGTGGAGATGGAAATATAACGCTGTCAGGGCTGGGGCCTGGCTTTTCCTGCTGGGGTTTTCTCCTTGGGTCTCGCCTTTTTCTGATTGCTTCCTTTGGAGGCTGGGTTTATTCTCTATTATTGTTGTTAATATTGATTAATACTGATGCTCCATTTCTCTTTGCCTAGTGGTATCTGGTGTCAAGGTTTTATATGTTGGCTTCCCAGTGGAGGAGAAATCAGTGACATAGAGCCCAGATATATCCTAAGTGTAAGTTTATTTAAGCACACATAGCAGTCCCGGAACAGAGATGGTCAAACAGCAGCCAGGATAATCTCTTCTCCTGGGAATCTCAACCCAACACCAGTGCCTGGTTCCTAGGGAGCAACTCTGCCTCAAGAATGGACTCTAATCAAACACCAAAGCAAAGAGCAAATTCTCCTGCTGCTTGTGCAGCTCCTTCGACCCAGAACCTTTATGAAACTGAAAACTAAAACACATGCATTTCTTCCAAACTCATTCACATGCTAAGAAACAGAATTTGGGAGATCATGTATAATAGCACCATCTGCCATAACAATAATCATAACCATCTGTACTGTGGTAGCATCTAGAGGCCTCAACTGTGATCACGCCCCCATTGTGCTGGACACTGTACAGACAAATAGTGAGAGACAGTCTGCCCCCTACAGCGTACAATCTGCTTGAGATCTCTTCCCCACAGGACTGTTGTTTAACTCTCAACACTACTACAACATCTTTGGAAGGGAGGGAAATGCCATTTCCCTTTTCATATGGAGAAACTAAGGCACAAAGAGACAGAGTTTGCCCCAAGTTGCAACTTGAGTCAATAGTGGAACCAAGGTGAGAACAAGGCAGTCTTGATACCTGCTCCCCAAACTTAGCAATAGACCGCACTTTCTCCCTGTGATTTAGACATGTGAAGTCAATGAAGCAGGACTGGATTAAGACAAAGGCACTGTAGATCCATATCTCGGGCCATAGCTCCTGGAAATATATGAGAATAGTATCTCAGCTTTTATATGCATATCTCTAGCTCTCATGGATGCAAAGAAAAGCTTGAAAACATGACCTGAGAGTGACCGATGCCTGCCAGAGTTTGCAGACAGCCTGAAACAATAGCTTCAAGAGGCGTGAACTGGCTCATTCATCTTAGCTCTGAAACCTGCTGCTACCCCTACAAGGGGTGGGGCTGTGACACAAGGGTAGGGCCAAAACATAGGAATGGGGGCCCCATATGGGTTGTACCTGGGGCCCCGATTTGCCTTAGTTCCGCTCTGCAGCGCCCTGGGATAGTTTTGTTCCACTTCCCTAGGGATTTCTCCTTTTCCTGTCAAAGCCACTGATGACAAAACTGCCCTTAGTTTCTGCAGGAGCAAGACTGGCCCACCAGTGTGTAGGACTGTGAAGTGTTTGATCTCTACATTATTTAGTCTCTTCCACAAACACCAGCTGTTTCCCAGGCTAGGGGAAAGCTGGTTACTTGAGTGAACTGAGCACTCTTCAGTTTAACGGAGAGCTGCCCTCAAGAGGTTGTCAATGGCACACTCTGAGTGCTCTGGCACACTCTGAGTGCTCATCTCGAGGACTCCATACCTAGCCTGCTGCCCTTCATTTGTGTCACATTTTATCTCCAGCTCAGCTTCCAGGTGGGGAAACAGTGGATTTGGGGGCCTTTTTAGGTGTGTCTTCATGGCAAGATGGATGGGCATCTGGGTGTGAGTTGAGGTTAGTCTCACCCCGCTGGGAGCAGTCACATGGCAAAGCTTGCAAAGCATCTCCCACCGACAGCGCTGTCCGCACCAGTGCGTAGGTTGTTGCAACTTACGTCGCTCGGGTGGGTTTTCCACACCACTGAGCAACGTAAGTTATGTCAAAGTTCTTCCCAGGGGTCAGGAAGGGATTTCCCTGCCCCTCTCATTGTATTCTGGGAGAATTTTTTATCTCCTTCCTCTGAAGCATCAGGGATGGCCAGGGCTGGAGATGATAAACTGTGGAGGGAGGGCCAGGGCTCTGAGGTTGCACCGAGCATTCTCTCTCTCAAGGTTTGGTTGACTGGTTCTTGTTGACATTCTCAGGATCTAACTCAGGAGTGAGGAATCTACCGCTAGGGTGACCAGGCAGGAAGTGTGAAAAATCGGGACGGGGGTGTGGGGTAATAGGTGCCTATATAAGACACAGCCCCAAATATCGGGACTGTCCCTATAAAATCGGGACATCTGTTCACCCCACCTACAGCCCATGCGCCGGATCCGGCTTGTTGTTTCATTTAATCCAGCCCACAGCGAGTCAGCACGCCATTGGCCGGAAGCCCTGAGCCTCGGCGCCGCCCAACGGGGCTAGAGCCGTGAGTGCCGGCTCGCCCTGCTGCAGGGGGAAACTGAGGTTGCCAAGCCTAAAAAGTCCAGTTGGATCCACGCAACTCCAAGAAGCAACCAGCATGTCCCTGTGACCCCTAGAAGCAGGGGTGATCGGGGAAGCTCCACACGCTGCCCCCGCCCCCAGTGCTGGCCCGCAGCTCCCATTGGCCGGGAATCACACTGCAACTATGGGCAGTGCGCACCGCACAGAGTCCCCTGGCCCCTCTGCCTAGGGGCCGGACATGCTGGCCGCTTCCGGGAACAGTGCGGAGCCCCAGCAGGCAGGAAGCCTGCCTTAGTCCCACTTCACTGCTGACCAGGAGCCACCTGAGATAAGCGCTGCTCTACCGAAGCCCACACCCCAAACACTCAGCCCCAGGTCAGAACCCCCTCCCGCACCCTGATCTGCACCTCTACTCCTGGCCCCAGTCTGGAGCCCCCTCCTGCATCCCAAATCCCTCCCTGTGCGTGGCTTGCGAAGATTCCCCACCCTGGTCTAACTGATCACCATACTGGAGGACAGGAAGGAATTTTCTCCCCAGTCAGATTGGCAGGGTCCTCAAGTTTTGTGCTTTTTTGCCGTCCTTTGCAGCTGTGGGTCGCTTGCTGGAGTTATCTGAGTATATCCCATTTAATCATTTTCCTGACATTGCAGGGGTCTTTAGCACCTTGGTCCCTCCACTTTTCTGCTCATGGCACGTAATAGTCTGTGGGTCTCATTTCTGTTGCTGGGTATAGTGTGTGGGTGCTGGGTGGTGCAGGTAGCCTGTGACATAGAGAAGGTCAGACTAGATGATCCGATAATCCTTTCTGGCCTTAAACTCTGCAATGACTCTCTGACAAATTCCACTCTCACACCGGGCCGCTAAGAGGATTCAGGGGGCCTGGGGTCTTCGGCAATGGGGGGCCCCCGCTTCAGCGGCAATTCAGCGGCAGGGGGTCCTTCCGCTCTGGGACCGAAGACCCGAGGCGGGGGGCCTCTGCCACCAAATTGCCGCCGAAGACCCGGCACTTTGGCGACAGGTCCCAGCGCGGAAGGACCCCCCACTGCCAAATTGCTACGGACTCCGGGACCCTGGGCCCCACGAGAGTTTTCCAGGGCCCCCAGAGCAAGTGAAGGACCCTGCTCCAAAGGCCCCAAAAAACTCTCGTGGGGGCCCCTGTGGGACCCGGGGCCTGGGGCAAATTGCCCTACTTGCCCCCCCCCGGGCGGCCCGGCTCTCACGCTTTCCTCCAGAGCCCCCTAGCCTGCAAGCAGAACCAGGGAACTGTCCGCTGCCCCCTTAAAGTGATAACTCGCAATTCCAACATTGTCCTCAGTACACAGGATTGGCGATTTTTATATATATATTATTTCAATGGATAATATCAATGTTTATTTTTAAGCATTCCCCCCCACCAATTTTTAGTTATTTGAATTTTCATAGTGGCGGGGGAAAAAAATTTGGGGGAAAGGGAGACAACAATCATTATTTAATGACAGTAGACGCTGAAATTAAAAAAGTTAATGCTACCTAAATGCTACCCCTGCTCCAGCTCCTCTAACACCAGCATTACAACATGTTTGATGCACATCAGGGTGGGACCCCAGAAGTTCTCACACAGCATTTTTCTTACATTGCCTATATGTAAATGTCAATTATTAGCTATGGAAATATTTTTCATTGGTGTGTGGATGGTGAAATCAATGCGTACTGACATTTACCAACAAAAATCCCATCCTATCTGTACATCACCCCATGGATGACTGGTGACCTGTAGGAATTATGCCATCACTACAGAGTGAGAGGTGCAGCAGTGGCCACACAGTTTAGAACTTTGCCTTTGTTTTCATTAACACCGATTTAAAATGAACACCTGATAAACACTTGGGAGCAGGGAAGTTGTTGTTAAAGAATCCAATTACAGTGCATAAGTATTTCCACAGGGAGAAACTACCAGGTACAATAGGGCTCTTTAACCTAGCACAAAAAGGCATAACAAGAATGAATGGCTGGAAATTAAAGCAGGACACCTTCAAATTAGAAAAAAGCATGTTTTTTAGCAGAGAGGGTGACTGACCATTCGAACAGACTCCCAAGGGAAGTGATGGATTCTCCATCAAGTTTGGACACTTTTTTGGAAGAGATGCTTTAGCCAGAAAGAAGTTATTGGGCTCAATGAAGGGGTAAGTGGGTGAAAATCTCTGGCCAGGAGGCCAGTCTAGGACATCTAATGAGCCCTTCTGATCTTAACAAGTTATAAATGTGTGTGAATTGTCTGCTTCCACCTACACGCATTGCTCAGTAAAAGGCCTGAGAGCTGATGATAGGCCTCTCTGAGCCTGAGACAATTCCTCAGTAGACCCTTAACACAGGGAAAACAAGACTTTAAAAGGTTAAAAAAGTAAATAAAATAATTTAAAAAAATGTAAAAACCAAAAACATTTCAGGTCTTCTATCTGCATCATAAAGAACCAAACAAGGAGTGTGTCACACCTGATGTTGCGAATGGTACAGCTAATGTTTTTTGTAGGGTCTCCGCTGAAATAATTTCTTAGCACTGCGAGGGAGGAGATGGATTGAGAAGGAGAAGCTAAATGAGCAAAGCAGCACCATAAACGGCAGCTTCAGGCGGCAGATGCCCCAGAAGTCCTTGTGCTCTTTGCAATGTCCTCAGTGAATGTTGTGGGCTGCAACACACATTTTAAAGGTAGATTAATCCCAAGGCAGTGGAGGATTTAAACATAAAGAAATGAACTCACGTGGCTGGTGTAAATGTCACTTTCACTGTCACGCTCCCCTTCTTGTGTTAGAGGCAAGGAAAAAATCTGGCCTCAGTCAGTGGACTCCCAGCTCTGAAAGGTTTGCACCTTTCCTAGGATAGTTTAAATGTTATTTTACTAACGTTACATCAAATAGCTGCTTGACAAAGGTTGCAGTGAGCCTCTTGTCCATTTGGTTTCTTTCCAGTTCTGGGTTCTAGTCCTGGCTCTGCCACTTCTCCTGCTGAGTGAACTTGGGCCAGTCCATTTGGCAGGTCTGTGCCTCAGTTTGCCCCATCGGTAAAATGGGGCTAATGATATGGACTTCCTTTGTACAAAACCAGGTGACTGGGCATCAAAATGGGAGATGAACTTCAATGTTGATTAATGCAAAATAATGCACATTGGAAAACATAATCCCAACTATACATGGAAAATTATGGGGTCTAAATTAGCTATTACCACTCAAGAAAGAGATCTTGGAGTCAGTGTGGATAGTTCTCTGAAAACATCCACTCAATGTGCAGCGACAGTCAAAAAAGCAAACAGAATGTTGGGAATCATAGAAAGGGATAGATATAAGACAGAAAATATCATTTTGCCTCTATATAAATCCATGGTATGTCCAATCTTGAATTCTGCATGCAGATGTGCTCACCCCATCGCAAGAAAGATATACTGGAATTGGAAAAGGTACAGAAAAGGGCAACAAAAAATGATTAAGGGTATGGAACAGCTTCCATATGAGGTAACACTAATAAGACTGGGACTTTTCAGCTTGGAAAAGAGACGACTAGGGGAGATATGATTGAAGTCTATAAAATCATGACTGCTGTGGAGAAAGTAAATAAGAAGTGTATTATCTCTCATGACACAAGAACTAGAGGTCATAAAATGAAATTAATAGGCAGCAGGTTTAAAATGAAGAAAAGGAAGTATTTCTTCACACAACCCACAGTTTAACCGTGTGGACAAACTCCTGCCAGAGGATGTTAAGGCCAAGACTATAACAGGATTCAAAAAAGAACTAGATAAGTTCATGGAGGATAGGTCCATCAATGGCTATTAGTCCGGATTGGCAGGAATGGTGTCCCTAGCCTCTGTTTGCCAGAAGCTGGGAATGGGCGCCAGGGGATGGATCACTTGATGATTCCCTGTTCTGTTAATTCCCTCTGGGGGATCTGGCATTGGCCACTGTTGGAAGACGAGATACTGGGCTATATGGACTTTTAGTCTGATCCAGTATGGCCCTTCTTATGTTCTCTGTGGTTTGAGATCTAAAGATAGAAAGGGCTAGATAATATTCATCATTGTTATTCCTACACAGTATTGCCAACTCCAAATGTTAAAAAAAGTCTTAAAATCATGAGATTTTTTAACAAGAATAACAGGTTGTTTTTATCAGCTTTATGTGTTTTGAGCACTTGGGGATCATGTTTTCAAGCTTGTTTCTGAAACCAGAAGGGCTAGAAACTTTCAAAATGAAAGCTGAGATTCTCTATGCTCACGTGTCTCCAGGACCTGGGGCTTTAAGCAAATCTCCACATATCACAAGACTTGTTATAAATTTGCAAGAATTGGCAGGACTGAACAGTAACAGATAGAGGCCCTGATCAAAATGAGGGCTCCGTTGGGCCAGATGCTGCACAGACATGGAGTGAGAGACAAACATGGGACCCTGCCCCCAAAGAGTTTACGATCTAAACAGAAAAATGGCAGGAGGGGAAACTGAGGCCAGACCTGCTGATCATTGATGTCCCCTCTGGCCTTAAAATCTATGAAACATTAGACTGTAAACCCTTCCAGGCCAGGGATGATTTCTTTTCTGTGTTTGTAGAGCACCTGACACAATGGGGCCTTAAGCTTATTTGAGGCTTTAATAAAAATATTTATTAATAAGGGTGTGTAGCACGGTGGTCCCCCGCTTCTGCCCTTTGGGGCTTAAAACAGCCCAGGAGAGGGCTGTGGCTGGGGCAAGAAGCCTGGGCTGATTGGGGGAAGTAGGCGCAGCTGTGGCCAGGTCCCAATCAGGCCCAGCTGGCCCCTATAAGAGGCAGTGAGCCAGGAGCCCAGTCAGTCTCTCTCTGCCTTTAGAGGGAGAAGGGCCTGGCTGCTAGGGAGTGTACCTGGGAACTTAAGGTGGAGCAGGGCTGGGGGAAGGCAAGAGGTGCTGGGGAGCTCTGGTCTGGAAACCCCCCAGGCTGCAGGCCTAGGGTAAGGCCAACTGGGTACTGGGGTTGCAAAGGGGCAGCCCAAGGGGTAGGCAAAGGCAGCAGGTCCAAACCCCTTTGCCTATGATGAGTGGCTGATACTGCAGACTGCCCCAGTGAATGGGGGCTAGATGGAGCCTGGGCTGTAGCCAAAAGTGGGATAGTGGGTTGGGAGTTCCCCAGGGAGGAGAGACCCAGAACTGTGGGGGTCCTGCCAGAGGGCAGCACCCCAGTTAAAAAGGGACCAGGAAGGGACCTGGGAGGCCAAGAGGACAGGTGGATCACTGGCCTGCAGAGGGTGCTCCTGGCTGGCAGTGAGCTAATTCCTGAGGACAACCAGCAGGAGGTGCTGCAGAGATGAGTCTGTGTCTCTACAGGGTGTCAGGAACCAAAGGCCAATATTTTGGGGTAATCTCTCCCTACGAGCACTGGTTACAAACTACAGTAGCCCAGAAGTCCCTGTAAATCTTTTAGGCCCAGGTTCTCAAAGGGAATTAGGTGCCTATATACCTTTGGAATCTGGACTTAGTTCCTTCACAATGGCTTATTCAGCAGAGTTGGTGTGTAAGGAGATAAATATTGGACAGCCAAAAGTACATAGACTGGGGTTCATAGATAACAGGTTCTAATTCAGCTAAGAAACTGAACACTTATCTGTTTGGGGAGGCTGGTCTTTACTGAAATATAGGAAGTTGGGGAGGAAAAATGTTGATATAAATTGTCTAGGCAAGGAGTTCTAAACCCAATCTTATCTATCCTGGGATCCTACTCCCATCTAACTGGACCCCTTCCTAATTAGCTATAGACTAAGGTGAGAATGTTTATGCTCTACCAGGGGGAGGAGGATGAAAATTGATTTTTTTTTGGTTCCTTGGCAATTTCAAAAGATTGAAAATGCTTCGGTTCACTTTGGACAGAATTTCTGAAATTTCCATTGAATTAAAAAAAAAAAGTTGTCGTGTTGAACAAAATGTTTTGCTTTGACAAAATCAAAACATTGGATTTTAAGCTCTTTAAAACAAATATTGATTTTTTTAAAAGAAATGGTATTAAAGGACATTTTGAAACCCAAAGTCATTTCCAAACTGAAAACATGAAACTTTTCCTTTTGAAAATACCCCAAACTAGGCATCTCCAATCTTTCCAAATATTTTTACGTATTGATTTCCCAAAAGAAACCATTTGGTGGAATTGTCATGAATTCTTGAAACATTTTGGAGTTACCGAATCTGTATTTTTCACCACAAACAGTTTAGTGTAAAAAATTTTGCTCAGCACGACCCCAGAAATCCCCTGGGTGAGGCTGAGAGGATAAATGTAGTTGCCCTGAATTTTATTCCATTCTCTCAGTGATTAGTTGCTCTGGGAGGCTCAGCAAATTTTCTCTATTACCTGCAGCAGGGTCCACTTGAATTCGATGTAAGAAGACACTTGATGGGGAAATCAATTGCTCTTTCTTTCATCCCAGCCACTCAAGAGGTTTCTTATCTGCCTCCCACCAGATCATAAATGCAACACCACCTCCCCCTCTTCCTTTTCCTCTCCCCTGCTGCAAGGCAGCCCCTTATCTATGCTGAGGAGGAAGTCATGCAAATAAATTGCTGTTGAAAGAGGTGTTCGGCCTTTGGAGAGGGACATTCAGGAAATGTCGAGTGCCCCCATAACAGCCTCTCTTAGGCAGCGTGCCAATAAAGTGAAGAGCACCTTTGAAGCAATTAGGGAGATGAGATTGGCCTGATTTCATTCTGCTCAGTGCCCTCCACTAGTCCCTCTGACTTGGTGAGAGCTGCAGAAAGCATTTTGGGACCCTGGCATGAAGATTTTGCCACTGATCCCAGTTCCCACTCAACCGGGTTGGAGCACAGACGGCTAGGACTCAGCGGGGATCGAGCGGGGACCCCAGAGCTAAAAAGCAGGAATGGTGACAGTGTGAGTCAAAGCTCTGTAAGTAGGGCCTGTAATAACTCCTAAGCCTTGTGGACTGGCACAGAGCGGCTCTGTAACACACGCTCACCACTGGGTTATGCTCGCGGCTTGTGGGAGACACATAGCGCCTTGCCAGATCAGTTCCCAAGCACCTAATGTCACCCACTGGGCTGCATACATTGCATGTCACCCCTCCGTGCCTGACCCTGCAGATCTGTTACTGCTCCCAGTGGTGGAACTGGGTCGCTTTGCTGGAGCTGCACAGCTGTGCTCTTTTCCCACTAAAGCCCCTGATTCATGCCCGGGTCACGCATCTGGGGATGGGGCCCACTGATGTGAGTAAGAGCTGAGAGCACTGACCACTAGAGTTGGGCTAATCATGGATTTTTTGGCTCTCTGGAAATTCTGGAAAATGGGGGGGATTTCAATTCAGGTCAAACTGAATTTTCAGAGAATCAAAATGTGGTGGTGGGGGAATGTGTTTTGGGTCAAAAGAAACGTTGCGTTTCACTGCTGAGAATTTTGTATATGTTTTAAAATTGCATTTACAATAAAATCAGTGGAAATTTTCTACCCCAAAAGCCGTTTCCAGTTGAAAAACTGAAATGTTCCCCTTTCTTAGACTCAGAGACTCATAGACTTTAAGGTCAGAAGGGACCAATATGATCATCCAGTCCGACCTCCTGCACAAAGCAGGCCACAGAATCCTACCCATCCTCATTTTTTTCTTTTTCTTTTTTAGTTTTTTTACCCCTCGATGGAAAATTTAGTGAAATTGCCACAAATTCAGTGTCACCAAATCTGCCTTTTCTACCGGATAAAATATTTGGTTGAAAAATTTCTCCCCGCTCTCATCAGCACCCCGCAGGATCGGGCCCAGTTATGCCCTGCTCCCACTGTAGTCCCTTGTAAATTTCTCACTGGGCCTTTGTGTTCAAGGAGCACAAAGAGCTTCCCCCAATTCCCATGAGGTCAGCGGGAATGGAGGGTGCCTGGGGGTCAGGTCTACTGGTGTGTTACACCACAATCCTGAGACTAACAGGGGAGACAGCTCCAGAAATGGGCAACCCTCACGGTTGAATTCCCTGGATAGGGTGACCAGACAGCAGATGTGAAAAATCAGGACAGGAGGTGGGAGGTAATAGAAGCCTATATAAGAAAAAGACCCCAAAATTGGGACATCTGGTCACCCTACCCCTGGACAGGAGATGCTGGCTCTCTGTGCTGTTTGGGGAGTGAGCCTGTAGCTTATGCAGAAGGAACAGAAATGCTGTTAGCTAATGAAGGGCTGGAAGGGGAATCCACAAAGGCTATGAGTAGCTACCCTGCTGGCTGCAGAGTTTTAGCTCAAGCTGGAGCAGCTCCAGCTTTCCGTTCCTGTGTCGCCGTTAACAGAGTGGCCATTACATGTTCATACCGTGGTGTTCAAGTTGCAGGATGCATATATAGGCTATAAGGGGCTGACTCTGATTGCCTTTGTGAGGGGCTATCTCCATTTGACTTAACTGGAGTCACTCCAGATTTACCTGGGGATGATGAGAGCAGAATTTGTCCATATAAATTCTTCATCTCCTTCTCTGATCCTCCTCACAGGGCCAAAGTGGGGGTGCTGGGAGTTCTCTTCTATGTCCAATGAAACAAACACCCCCACGTAGAACTAAGAAAGCTGTGTACGGAACCTACCTGTCAGAACATCAGCATGGCCCTACTGAGTTAGATCGATGGTCCATCCAGCCCAGCGTCCTGTCTTCCGACAGTGGCCGGTGCCAGATGCTTCAGACAGAATGAACAGAACAGGGCAATTATTGAATGATCCATTCCCTGCTGTCCAGTCCCAGCTTCTGGCAATCAGAGGTTTATGGGCACTCAGAGCATGGGTTTGTGTCCCTGCCCATCTTGGCTAATAGCCATTGATGGACCTGTCCTCCAGGAACTTATCTGGTTCTTTTTTGAACCCAGTTACTCTTTTGTCCTTCACAACATCCCCTGGCAAGGAGTTCCACAGGTTGACTGTGCGTTGTGGGAAGAAGTGCTTTCTTTCGTTTGTTTGAAACCTGCCACCTAATAATTTCATCAGGTGACTCCTCATTCTGTGCTATGGGAAGAAGTAAATAACGCTTCCTTTTTCACTTTTTCGAAGCCAGTCATGATTGTATAGACCCCTGTCATATCCTCCCTTACTTGTCTCTTTCCAAGCTGAACAGTCTCAGTCTTTTTAATCTCTCCTCGTATGCAAGATGTTCCATACCCCTAATCATTTTTCTTTCCCTTCTGTGTATCTTTTCCCATTTTTATATATGTTTTTTCAGAGATGGCAACTAGATCTGCACAAAGTATTCAAAGTGTGGGCATACCATGAATTTATATAGTGGCATTATGATATTTACTGTCTTATCTACCCCTTTCCTAATGGTTCCAAGCATTCAGGTAGCTTTGGGATTCCTGAGGCACATTGAACAGATGTTTTTAAAGACCTATCCGCAATGATTCCAAGATCTCTTTCTTGAGGTAACCACACTGGAAAACATAATCCCAACTATACATACAAAATGGTTGGGTTTAAATTATCTAAGGCACTGATCCACCCCCCACGCTCCTCCAGTATGAGAGCACCATTAACATATTCAGCCTCACAACAGCCCTATGAGGTAGGGAAGTGCTATACAGTCCAATTGCTTTGAAGAGAGCATTGTTGCCTAGTGGGTAGAGCTTTGCATTAACACTAAGGTGACCTGGGTTGTTAGATGACACTGTGCCTCAGTTACCCTATCTGTAAAATGGGGATAATTACACTGCTTTCCTATGTAAAAAGCTTTGAGATCTACAGACACAAAGTGGTACAGAGGAACTAGATCTTATTATAATGCTTCTAGTCATCAGATAGCAAGGAATCTCTGTCCATCATCTACTTCATTTGCCACAGAAATGCAGCTGCCTCTGGGGTAGAACCCAGAAACTATGTAACAATGCACAGAAATGCCACACAACATGGTATAACAGGAAACAAAGAGGGATACCAAAAGCAACTGAAAATGAAGGGGAAATTTTAATCAGGCAGAATGTAATTACTGGAATTAGAATTCGGCCAGAGCACTGGGTTTAACAGCCCTTGTATTCAATTAAATCTTTTTTCCCCTCCCATGCATCTTTCGCAGGTTTGGAGGAAGAGAATTGATAGTAAATCCCTGGAGAAATATCTCCTTGCAGGATTTGCTTGATTTCCGTTGCTGTTTCCTTGTATTTACATGGGCACCATAAATGTAATGATTAAGACCCAGGGAAATTGAAGTGTGCAGTGGAACAGAGGAGGAGATTTTTCTCACCATAGAAGCAGTAAAACAATATCCAAGTTCATGCAAGTGCTTCTTCTCAAAGCTCCCAGGCTTTGCACATCTGTGCCTGGTGGGCTTAAGGAACTTTTTCATTTCCCTCTGATCCCTTCAGGGTGGGGCACTGCAGATGGCACGCTCAGGATTTAGGGGTGGAAAGCTGATCTGGAAAACGTGGACTTTATACGACACGAGTAAAGAAACCCAGCTGCCTCTCAGGTTCCTTACATATTCCAGATGTTCTCCCTCACTCTCAGCCCCAGCTTCCTTCTGCTTTGTGGGTCCAATCCTGGGACATCCTAGCTGCCTCCGGGAATGTGCTGAGCAGCTTAGGGTGAAAAATCAGGACAGGAGTGGGGGGGTAATAGGAGCCTATATAAGAAAAAGACCCAAAAGTCGGGACCGTCCCTATAAAATAGGGATATCTGGTCACCCTAGAAGGGCTCCACTTGACATCAAAGACATAGCGGGATGGGGCCTTACTTCACTTCACTCTTTTTCTGGACTGTTTGCAGATTTTGTTGAGATGTTTCCAGAAGAATTACACAGGCAAAGTATAAACTCAGCAGGGTGGGAGACTGTTTTGTTTTATACTCACACAGCCCTGTGCACTGGCCAGATAATGAACAATATGAACGGGCCAAATCTTGCAGTCCTTACTTGATGCTTCCATGGGCCAAACTCAGTGGCAATAGGAGAACTAGGAACTGGATGAGCATTGCACTAACATACAGGATCTGGAATTCTGGCTCACACTCATCTTTTCAAGGTGTAAGATAAATCATCATGTCATAGATGTTACCTGCACCCTGCTCCTTTTTCTTTTTTTTTTTAAACACGATGACCCATCTAAGTTTTACTTTAGCTGGAAACCAAGGCCAAGAGCTTCAAAAAAGGTGGCTTAAATGTAGACGAGCACGCTGAGATGATAGACGGCATTCCCCAGGGGAAATGGTCAAAAACACCTATGTGACCCAGTTAAGATCACAAGGCCAGTGGAAAAAGTTGGCAAAGTGGAAGCATGACCCAGTGGTTAAGACACTTCTGCCAAGCATTTGGGAGACTTAGGTTGGCTTCCCTGATCTGCTACAGTCTTCCTGTGTGATGCTGGGCAAATTATTTAGTTGCTGCGTGCCTCAGTTTCCCTCTATAAACTGGAATTGGCTTCCCTACCTCCCAGGGGATGGTCAAAAGATTGTAAGGCAGTCAGATATTATGGGGGGGGGCACGGATCAAAAGTTAAGGGGGTTTATCCTCCTCAGTTATTTAGGGACAGGGTTTTAGGTTCAGAAAGATGCAGATAGGCACTCAGTAGGATTGTCAAGTGATTAGGTGCCTAGCTCCCTTAAGCATCCCACTATTCCACAGAAAGATTGGGGCATCTCACTCCCTTAAGCACCCTTAAAAATCTCAACTCTAGCTCCTTATGCGGGCACCTGGGCCCATCAGATTTTCAAATGTACGAAGGATCGGACAGCTCCCAATTGACATGAGCATCTGCTTTGCTCCCCAAACTAATCCTTTTAGACACCCATTTCGGAAGATCTTGGGTCTTGCGCACCCAGATGTCAAACCGAGTCTCCTTGACGCCGGCTCCTTTGCACACTCAAAACTCCTGTTGTCTGCAAAGAACCCAAGATCCAGCTCAGAGTGACACGCAATGCTTCACTGCTCCTCTAAACAAATTGCTGAGAGGTCCATTCTCAATGCAGCCTCCCTTTCACGCAGGCTTAAATGTGGAGTTTGCTTTTATGGCACCGTGATAAATAAATTGCTAAGTGAATCGAGACTTTGGCATTGAGAGTCGGGGACCCCATGTGTGGAAATTTGCAAAGACTTTAAGCTCGGGCTGCTGCTTGAAAATGTGTAGATGATTTAATAATATAGAGTCAAACAGGGCGGAATGGCATATTTAGGAAATGCACAACTGCGAAACATCTGGATGGATAAGTATGCAGGGAAGATATACACCGCACAAATGCTTTTAATTATCCTATTTCCATATAGAAGCAACAGATTAAAAAGAGCCTATTGCCTTAATATGAGTCAAAACTGCCTCGAATGTACGCTATAAAGTTGTGGGCTCAGTGGGGGGGGGGGGGCTGCCAGATGTCCCTTTAAGGGGTGGGATTGATTAGCTGATGGGGAGGAACACTTTTCGGGAATGATTGAGGGCCGAATTTTTAAAACAAAACACACACCCACAAAAATGTGAGGCGGCATTAGGGGGATTTGATCTGGCTATTTGGGCTGTGACAGGTGAGCTGCATAATGTATTTCTGTTTCCCAACGAAAAATGGCACAGCCTTGGAAGCAGGGATTCAATGTGTACATATTTGCACGTAGAAGTCAAGCATGCTGACATGAGAAACTGCCCTCTGAGCTCTTGAGGCAGTGTAGATCCTCCCTGACTGATCCATAAAACCTGCCTTCTCACTGGATCTGTGGGTAGTGACCACTTACCGCTACATTTCCAGTTCCAGGAATTTTGCACGTCCTGGGAGAAAATGGCCAGGAGACATCCTTATATTGGCGGGGGCCTAACAACTGACCAATGGACATGGTGGATTCTCTTCCACCTGGAGTCTTTAAATCCAGGCTAGGGTCTCTCTAAAAGATACGGTATAGCTCAGCAAGAAGTTATGGGTAATACTGGGTGGAAATTTTCCACCAAAATGACTTTTTGTCTAAACTGAATTTTTTTCACAGGAAAGAAGCCATTTTGATTAAACTTTCTCAAGTCCTGCTTGGAATTTCTGTTCAAAAGCAAAGGGAATGTGCTACCCTGAATAGCCAATAGTTCAGTGACTAGGACACTCAGCTGAGATGTAGGAGAGTGTGATGGGGCATCTGCCCCACACTGGCAGAAAACAGGTTAAAAGCAGCCCTAGGGAGTCTATGCAGGAGGCAGCCAATCAGAGAAGGGCTTATAGGAGCAGCCAATCAGGGACTGGTTGGCCCATATAAGAAGGTCTACAGAACAGAGGAGTTTCAATCACTCCTTGGAGTGAGAGAAGAGAGGAGGACTGGCTGCCTTGCAGACAGAGGGCAGCAAGCACCCTGGACCAAGCAGTGCTGCAGGAAGCGACCCAGAGAGCTAAAGGCAGCTCCTGGTAGGCTGCAGGGATCTGCAGGCTGAGGCCTTGATGCAAGGACAAAGAGGGTGCTAGAACCACTGAAGGAAGTGCCTAGACAGTGGACTGCAGTTTGCCATTGAAGGGAGTTGGCCAGACAGTGGCCTGCAGGTCCCCCTAGAAGGGGGGAGACATAGAGTGTGGCACGTCAGAGGGCATAGTCACTGAAGAGGATGCTGTGGTCCTGGGATTGACATGGGTCCACGAACAGAGGTGACAGCGGGCGAGACTCCACCAGAAGAGGATGCAATGCTAATTCCCTGGACAGCCAGCAGGAGGTGCCACAGTGGTGAGTTGTACCCCGTCACAGAAAGCTATGTTCAAAGCCCAGTTCTGAATCAGACAGAGGAGGGATTTGAACTTGGGTTTTCTGCTTGCTCAATAAGTTGTTCTGACTACCAGGCACTTGGCTCTCTGGGGATAGCAGCTTTTCTCTCTCTGGTTTTTCATGCAAAAGGTCTCAGCTTTGTCCTCATGCAGAACAGGACATTTTAAAACATCTCAAATGCTTACATGGGATGTGAAAATCATTTTGTGCCCAGCTCTAGTTACAGGTTTGAGGCAAGAATCCCTGGGCGAAATTCTCTGGCCTGTGTTTCGCAGAGTGTCATAATGCTCCCTTCTGGCCTTAAAATCGGTGGGTGAAAGTCCAACCCCATTGAATTTAACTACAAAACTCCCACTGACTTAAATAGGGACAGGATTTCACTCTATGACCATCAATAGTGGTTGGGTACCTAGCTCCCAGAGGTCTGTCTAAAAATGCCAGCCGATAATATTTCCAGATTCTGTGTGGCTCTAAGGATATCCAGAGTGGAAATCAGCACCATTTGGCATCAGTAACAACATTTGGCACCACTCAGGGGTTAAACCACACCTCACAGGATTGGGCTCGATGTAATATTTGCCATCTTCAAAGGCTTTTATGTGCACCAAATCCCTGACTACTCTGGTGCCACTGATGTCAATGGAGTAGAACACCTCTGCAAGGCAAATATTCCTATCCCTCTTTAAAAATGAGGTGAGTGACTTGCCCGAGGGACACAGGAGGTCAATTCCTGAGCTGGGATTAGAAGTCAGGAATGGAACTTTTGGGTTTGTTGGCAATTTTGACACCTCAAAAGTTGGACCAAAAATAAAAATGTTTGAAATTTTAGGTGAATTGAAAAGACCCCCACCCCAATCAGGTCCAATGAAATGTTTTATTTCAATTTTGACTTTTTAAAAGTATTTTTCCCCCAATGAAACTAAAGGAAATTTTGAAACAGTCATTTCAAACCTCAAATGGAAATGTTTCATTTCAAACATGTTGAAATGTTTCAATGTAGGGAGGGGAATCCCTCCCTCACCCCCTTCCCCCCGAAATGACCAGCTTGGCAAAACCAAGAGAAATGTGGGAAACGGTTTGGTGCTACTGAATCTGCATTTTTCATTAAAAATAAAAGTATTGTCTGGGTCTAAGCGGGAAGCCCCAGCTCACAGGCCTGAGCTGAGACTGAAGGCCCAGAACATTGCCGGTCTCACCTCCTTTCAACAAAACCACTTCTGTTCCCACTTCTTACTGCAACATCACCCCTGGGGAGGCTATGGAGAGGGCTTGAACTGGGGAACTCTGGAGCCAGAAGCAGGAGCTCTCTGGATTCAGTTCTGTTAGCTAAACCATAGCTACAGACTCCTAACCCTCTATGCATAGTGGCCACTAGGCGAGGACAGAGAGCCACACCGTGATTGCCCTGGATTGTGCAAGCTTTATCACGTGCTTTGTTGCAATTGGGCTTGGCCCACTTGCTAGCTCAGATTCTCACCGCCTCATATCCTCCAGCTTTGACAAACTCCCTTCCCTGTCCCACCCACCTTGCTTGTGAGGGTCCTTGGCCTCTGGTAGTGTTGCCAACCCTTCAGGATTGTCTTGGAGTCTCCAGGAATTAAAGATTAGTCTTTAATTAAACACCATGTCCTGTGATGAAACCTCCAGGAATATGTCCAAGAAAAATTGGCAACCCTAACTTCTGATGATTGGCCTCTGGTTGACTCTATTTTCTGGCCAGTCACTAATCTCTAGTCAACAATGATTCCAAGTGTTCGTGTAGACACACACTCCATGTCTCTGTGAGGACAGCGATGCTGAACAACCTCACAGGGTCACTTGCTGGAGGATTCTCTGTACCCTGAGGTCTTTAAACCACGGTTTGAGGACTTCAGTAACTCAGACATAGGTTAGGGGGTTGTTACAGGAGTGGGTGGGTGAGATTCTGTGGCCTGCATTGTGCAGGAGGTCAGAGTACATGATCATAATGGTCCCTTCTGAACTTAAGTCCATGAGTCTAGGAGGCTAAATTAATTCAAGTTTGCAAAGCGCGCTGAGATCCAAGCGTTTATGGATAATGTATTTTGAAGGAAGTCTGCTGTCGGAGAAAGGACGGTCTCATAGCAGGTTGAAATTTTTTCAGCGGAATATTTTTCCACTGAACAAGGCAGCTTTGATGAACTTGAAACATTTAACAGCAATGTGCTTGTGATGACATTTTCGATGATGTCAAAAAGTTCCGATTCAATATGATAAAATCATTTCATGTTGATGCTGTTGTTTCAACTTTAATATTGTATTAAAGTAATAATTTGAATCACAGATTTATATATTGTATTTAATATGTTATATACTATTATTGAATATTTTACACTATACGTAGCTGTCACTTGGGTAGAGTTCGTAAATTCGTGCATGTAAAAAAGCCCAAAATGGCTGAGAACTTAAAATTCAACAGTAGCAGACTGTGATGATTGCATCTGGTGATATTCTGAACAAATGTAGCTCTCAGCGGTCACACTGGTTCAACAGACATTCTAGGCTTTAGAGTGCCGCATGGAGTTGATAATTCTGGAATCTTATTATATAGTTTTTTATTGTTTCATCATTATTGAAATGAAATGGTTCAATGATCTGGAATCAAACATTTTCAGAATCTTCATTCCACAGGAAATGTTGACAGTTCAGCTCTTCGTTCCAGATTGGAACTAAAACCAAATTCAAAATATCAGAATTTCCCACAGAACTGAAATTTCTTTTCTAGATCAACTTTAGCCTGATCTGGTCACAGGCCATTTAGCCTGATGATTATGGGGCAGAAAATCTGCATTCAGCTCCCAGCTCTGGCAGAAACTCTTGTGTTGCCAGATCTCACCATTTTATCATGAGTTTCACAATAGCTGAGCTTTTTCTTAAAGCCCCAGCTTCTGGAGTGATTACCTGAGAATCTCAGCTGTCACGTAAAAAAACAAATGTCTCGTCCTTATGGGTGCGGGGACAAGCTTGAAAACATGATCCCAGTACATACTCAAGGCAAAGAAAAAGAACCCCACCTGTATTTTTAAATAAAATGTCATGATTTTTAACTCAATCTCATGATTAAGTTTGGAGCCTGACTTGTGCAGACTCGCTGTGTGATCTTGGGCAAGTTGTGTCACTGCATCGTGCCTCAGTTTCCCAAAGGAGGATAATAGTATCTCATGGGTTTCTCATGATGATGAATGTGAACTTCAGTTCATGTCAATAAGAGCTGGGCATCCGTATCTCTTTCAGAATCTCAGCCCAAGTCTTTGTCTTGAATGCTCAAATATTCACCCATAGCAAAGTCCACGTGGTATTTTTGGTTGCAATAATCAGGATTTGAGAGTGGCGTTGTATGGTTAGTTACATGCAGCCTACGGTCAAGGAATCATAGACAGTTCCCACCTCATGTGATTTATGTGTCTAGCGTGCACGGCATTCATTGCAAGTGGCAAATACTCTCCCCAAACTCTTTACCCATGACCTGAGGATTATGGCTTTGATTCTGATTGTACCAGTGCAGCTTAAATCAGGCCCATTGGCTTCAATCATCTGAGATCCTGGGACCACTTTGGCCTCTGGTGTAAGACAGAGCAGCCCCAGAGGCTGCTCTAACTGTTGCTTTGGTTTCCACAGTGCCCATGGAACCATCCAGAAACCAGACTAGCTGGAGTGCAGTGTGCTCTGTGGCCAAACCCTCTTCAGCCCCTGCACCATGGAGTGTCTGGGATACAGAAGCCTATTGGTAGTTCACAGCTGTGTCAGCCACTCTGGTCAGGCCTGACACACTCAGTGCACCTCGCACACTGTTGTCATGATAAGGCATTGGAAATGGATAACTCCATAATCATTAATATGCTTGCACAAAGGCGCCGACTTCTACTGGCGCCAGTGGGTGCTCGACCCCCACCCCCACCCCCGGCCCTGCCCCAACTCCACTCCTGCCCCACTCCCTCCCACCCCCATTCCAACCCCTTCCCCAAAGTCTTGCCCCTATTCCAACTCCTTCCTCAAATCCCTGCTCTGGCCCCGCCTTTTCCATGCCTCCTCCCCAGAGTGCGCCACATTCCCACTCCCCTCCCCTTCCCTCCTGGAACTTGCTACAGCTGTTTGGCAGCAGCAAGCGCTGGGAGGTAGGTGGAGGTGCAGGGACACAGCACACTCAGGGGAGGAGGCGGAGGTGGGGTGGGGGCAGGGAGCTTGGCTGCCGGTGAGTGCAGAGCACCCACTAATTTTTCCCTGTAGGTGCTCCAGCCCCGAAGCACCCATGGAGGTGCCACCTATGTTCTTGCATGACATATGGACTGTTAACCTACAACAAATTTTATAGAAGTGCTGGAAATACGTGACTAAATCTTGCTTGTGTAAACCGGGCACATATGGGGACATTGATGAACAGCTTTTTCCAGACAAAGGAAAGGAGCTGACACCTCAAGTGAGGTGTGGCCAAGGACAGTTGCCTAATCATTTGTGATGGAGATTGCAGGAAGATCATTTGCATTGTAAAAAAAGCACAGTTGGGGGAGGAGCCAGCAGGGCGTCTACACCAGACAGTTTGGTGTTCACACCCAGCAGAGGAAAGGAACTGTACCTGCGGATACACTGCAGAAAAATACATTTCAGGGGTTTATAAAGAGAGGGGGAGAGAATCCCGAAGTTACCCTTCACTTGCGGAGACAACGAAAACCAAATGCTTTGTGCTCTGTGACTGGATCCTGGGTAAGGGCGAGCCAGGCATGCTGGAAGAAGGGCTATAGAGAGGAACCGTTGAACAAAAGACTTGAGTTTGTTAAGTTGAGTTTCAGGCTTAGTAGCGTATTTTCACTTTTGTTTGTAACCATTTCCACTCCTATTCCTTCTACTTGAGATCACCTAAACCTATGTCTCTTTGTTAATAGATGTGTTGTACTTTTACTATAAACCCAGTCAGTGCTGTGATTGATGGGAAGGGTGTGTTAACCCCAGTTAAGGTAACAGGCTGCTGTGTACTGTCTCTATAAAGGAGCAGCGAACTTGTCAGGTGTTGAGAGTGCTACAGTGCTGGGGGCAGGCTGAGCACTGCAGAAAGACTCTTCTAGGAGACAACTGGGATTGGAAGGGTTGTTGAGGTCCCCCTGCAAAGAGCGACTGGATGGTGAAAGCCAGGGGCTGATCTGTATGCTGGCTGTTTGAGATCAGAGCTGTGAGTCATGACAACATAGCATTTTAGCATCCACAATTGCAAGGCAGGTGGTAAATGAACCCCATACAGGTCAGGACGAACCCCAAAGCACCCCAGTTTCCACATAGGAAGATGAAGCTGCTTTGGCCAAAACTACGCTACAGACCTTATGGAGCATAGCACTCCATAGCGGATGCTGACAGAAGCTCTGCCAACATAGAACAACCTCCTCAAATGACATTAACCTCTGTCAGCATAGCTGTGTCTACACTGTGGTTTTAGTCAGCGTGGCTGTGGGCTGGGTGCAGGTTTTCACACTTCTTGCCGACATAGCTAGGCTGGCATAACTTCATAGTACAGACCAAGCCTTTCTGGCCCATAGAAGCAACATTAAGGAGTTTATCACCACCATCCTTGAGTTGATCAAATCAAAAATGTGTTTTAATTTGGACAGCCAGTGGCGTATTATCGCCTAGGCCTAGAGTGGAAAATTTGCAGGGGTGGCAAATTTATATTAGCTGTATTTTTGTATTCGCGGCATCAGTGACACCGTGATTCTACCAATCATAGCGCGTATTGAAACCACCAATGATGGCGTGATGCCATTTAGTAAACATACTTGTGAGAATCCTAAATGTTAATAATATGACTGGAAGGAAGAAATTAAGCAGTTGTCAGTTTTGGATCCATGCGTGGTCCCACGCTATAAGCGAAATTGCACTATACAGATGCACGTTCAAGCGAGGGTCCGCTGTACTTGTAATTTTATTTATAATAAAACTTGTAAATGTTTCAATTATTTTAATGATATTTAGATTCATTTTAGTTCAAACAAATTTGTAAAAAAACTAAAACAAGCTTATATGGGGCCGGGGGTGGCAATTATTTCAGGGCCTAGGGGCGGCAAAATCATTAATCCGCCACAGCACACCTATAAAATAGGAATGTTGTAGGAATGCATGGCCATCAGTCTCTGAGGGAGGCCATGCTGCCTTGCTACAAAGGTATCACCCCCATTTTACTGGCACACAGTCCCGAACGCAGGCAGGAACTTCACAAAGTGTGTCAATAACAAATACAGTGGAGAATCCCAGGATCTGCTGGTCAGCAGTTTTCAAAGGGGGAAAGTTAATCAAATCAAGGATTTCTCATGAAAGATCACCATGTTCTCGCAAGGGGTTCACAATTTGTCCCATAGAACCGGGGCCGGCTCCAGGCACCAGCTTATCAAGCAGGTGCTTGGGGCGGCAACTCCAGAGAGGGGCAGCACTTTCATGTATTCGGCGGAGGGTCCCTCACTCCCGCGAAGGACCTCCTGCTGAATTGCTGCAGATCACGATCGCGGTTTGTTTTTTTTTTTTTTTTTTTTTGGCTGCTTGGGGCGGCCAAATCCCTGGAGCCGGCCCTGCTTAGAACAAGGAGCTGCATCAGGGGTTGGCAATCTGTCAGAAGTACTGTGCCGAGTCTTCATTTATTCACTCTGATTTAAGGTTTCGTGTGCAAGTGATACATTTTTAGAAGGTCTCCTTCTGTAAGTCTATAATATAGAACTAAACTATTGTTGTATGTAAAGTAAATAAAGTTTTTAAAATGTTTAAGAAACTTCATTTAAAATGAAATTAAAATGCAGAGCCCCCCTGGACCAATGGCCAGGACCCGGGCAGTGTGAGTGCCACTGAAAATCAGCTCGCATGCTGCCGTTGGCACGCGTGCCATAGGTTGCCTACCCCTGAGCTAGATTCTCCTCTTACTTTACACTTGATTGGCATTTACAAGAAGGCCACTTTGCATGACTCTGGAGGTGTAAAGGGGCTTTGAAGTGCCCTGAATAACTCTTGTGCAGCTCAAAAGCATGTCTCTTTCACCAACAGAAATTGATCCAATAAAAGATATTACCTCATCCACCTTGTCTCTCTCATGCCCTGAGACTGACACAGCTACACCACCACTGCAAACAACCTTTAGATGAGTGTCAGTTACGTTTTTCCACTTTAAAACCCCGTTACTCCTGGCAAAATAGCGCAAAGAGGCAAAATGAGAGTGAAGAATGAGGCAAAATGAGAATGTCAGTAGTTACTCCTGATTTACATCGGTGTGAGAGCACAATCAGGCCAAGTAACTCCAGTGGAGTTACTCCTGATTTACATCAGTGTAAAAGGGGAATTTGTCCTACCGGCTGCAGTGGAGCTACTGCTGATTTACACAGGTGCAAGTGAGATCCAAGTCAGTGCTACTGACTCCAGTGGTGTTACTTTTGATTTACACTGATGTAAATTATATAGGAACTAGCCCCACTGACAGCAGTGGAGCTGATCCTGATTTACGCTGGTGTGAATCAGAACCAGCTGCACACACGCCACTTGGGTTACTCCTGGTTTACACTGGGAAATTAATCCAGATTTACTCCAGAATCAGGCCCACTGTTTATAGTCTAGTTACTCCTGATTTACACCAGGGCAAATGAAGCGAGAATGTTGTCCAGTTTTCAACAGCCCTAACTAAGAATGTCAAATTTCCCAACCAAATTTTGGCAAGGCATTTATTTATCCCTGTCTATATTTTTATGTTTCAGTTAATTAGATAATTAATCTTTATGGGTCCCTTTTATTTTTTTATTGCTTGTCTCCCGCCCCATCCCAGATTCACACCTATCCCCCTCTCTGCGCCTGCATCCCAGCTGCTAAGCAATATTTTTCTAATAGAGTGTTTAAAAAGGCAGTGTAGCTATGCAAAAAAAAAAGATCTCTTTGGAAAATAATTTCACTTCTGTTACAGCTAAAATAAAGCTGGAGCTGGATTATAATAAAAAACGAAATAGCACAATAGAAGAGACAATAAAAATGTCATCTTTTACAATAAAAAACATCTCTTTCCCTCCCCTCCCCTAGCTACCTAGTTTACATGAGATGTTCCCATTCCCTGATCTTGGCATGGAAGGAAAGAAAGACAGACAGACAAATCCTTTAAAGGAAAAAGCTGCTTGCTTTTTAGCACACGATGAAGTCATTATGATTCCCCATAGCCCTAGCTGTTCCTCATTAGTAACCCCTGTTTATAATGTGGTATTGAGGAAGTGCATTTGAATACATTAGAGATATTTGTGTGGTTAATCCCAGGCGTGACTCAATGCTGTTTACCTTCCAGTGGAAGGATTAGAAACCTGTTTGAATTGGAAAGGCAGGGAGCTGTTGGCTGCACCTGCCTTCCCTGGGCCTGGCAGGGAATGGAAGGAGTGCTGAGCCAGCAATACAGAGTGATAGAAATGTGTCTCCAATCTGTCTCTTTCTATTGATCTCCTCCTCACAATCCACTGAAGCAAGGACCTTTCGTTATCCCTGCCCGCCCCCACTGACACACTTAAACAAAATGAGAATGCAAGCCAACTTGCTTGGGGTCTCTCTCGCGGAGAGGGCACTTTGGGCCTGATTCTCATCTCCCTTGTGCTGGTGTAAATCACGAGTCGTTTCGCGGAAGCCAGTGGAGATCAGAAGTCTAGGAGCCGGAAGGCTGGTGGCTAGGGGGCTGGCATGAGGAGATCTCAGCTTGATTCCTGGCTCAGCTGCAGAGGTCGTGCGTGACCTTGGGCCAGACATGAAAGTCAGAGGCTACGGTGATGAACATAGTATAAGACCCTGTGCAGAATAGAATAGTTGAGCCAGGCATGAGGTCCAAGCGCTCATTCAGCATTACGTGGACCATGGACCAGGAGTTCAGAACGCCTAGTTTCAACTCCCAGATCAGCTGGTCTCCCTCTGTGACCTTGGACAAGACACCTAGGATGGAGTTGTGAGGGTAAAATTCATGAATGAGTGTGAGGTGCTCAGATGCTGTGGTGATTTGGACTAAGTAAACACCTCCATGGCCTCTTTGTGGGAGAGAACTATCTCAGGCGCTTCCATGGAGATGGGGGATGTGAGCAGATGGAGGGGTAGGAGGCAAAAGGATCCTTCAGCTGGAGAAGGGCAGTTGTATTCCGAGGCCAACTGCAGCAGAGGCTCGACCCACAAGTTTATAATGAAAGGATGCAAGGCCAAAAAAATATGTGGTTCCAGAGGTGCTGACTTTTGAATGTGCTGGGGGGTGCTTGACCTCTGCTCTGCCCCAGGCCCCACCTTGCCTTTTCCTGCCCTGTTCTGCCCCCTCTCCTGAGCATGCCTTGCCCTTGATCCTGCCCCCTCCCTCCCAGGGCCCCCTGCTGAACACCTGCTCATGGGGGATGAGCTGCCTTGGAGCTCATGAATGGATCTATCCTAGAATCACAGAATATCAGGGGCGGAAGGGACCTCAGGTGATCATCTAGTCCAACCCCCTGCTCAAAGCAGGACCAATCCCCAGACAGATTTTTGCCCCAAATCCCTAAGTGGCCCCCTCAAGGACTGAATGCACAACCCTGGGTTTAGCAGGCCAATGCTCAAACCACTGAGTGATCCCTCCCCCTGTCCTAGGCTCACTCAACATTTAAAACTAGGTTCATGTGAAAAATTGACACCTCTGAATGGCACAGCTATGGTGAACTAACCCATTGGTGTAGACACAGGGTGTAGGTCACTTGGAGAATCCTAAAGTGACAGGGAAACCTCTTCCGATGCTGTAGTTTGCACCTACACTGCAGGGTAACAGCCGCAGAGCTAAAGGGGCTGTGCCCCTGTTGTGCAGACAAACCCGCAGGTACTTATCCGGCGCCCCATTGCCATGACATCTACAGACCTCACAGTCGTCAGCATATTAATCTACACACACGCAGAGTGAGGTTAGGAAAATACTATTAGCCCCATTGTACAGAAGCAATTATATGATTTGCCCAAGGCCAGAGAAGAAGTCTTTGGCAGAACTGGGGACTGAGCTTCTGTCTCACTTCTACTCCTTAGCCACCATGGCGATCCATTCTCTCAATGCAGCAATGCACTGAGCACCACCAACCCTGAGCTGAGCATAGCAAAATTACTTTTAATGCCCACAGCACACTTAGGTAAAATCTGTTTGTCTATCTATCCCCATACACACCCATCTATCTATCTCTCTATATGTATATAATCCTTCAGACTTCCTTGACTTTCACAGAATTTTTAATAATAAAAAATGGAAATATACATAAGAATTTGTATACATAAGACGTACACTAAATACATGTATACATAAGAATTTTTCTTTGAGTCTATATGAGTATTTATGGTAATAGTCACTGATAATATTTAAATTAGTGGCTAATGTGCACATACATACACAGTCACACGTACACAACCATATATTCTTACATGGGTATCTATTTAAATTTCTTATTCTCTTTCTTTTGAAAACTGAGGTGTCTGCACCTGTTTTTCTGTTTAAACTAAAAATAATCAGATGCAGGTGTTTACATTTCTGCATAGAGCAGAGGAAAGAAAGTCTGGCTTGATTTATAGGAAGCATCCTCAGTCATAAATCTCAGTGCAGTGTATATTTTTAAATGAGTGCTAGTGTGGTGTTTCATGTTAACTTTGCTTTTTTTTCTTCCTTTCTTCCTTTCTTTCTTTTCATTTGAAACAATAAAATGTAATTAAAGGGTGAAATGTTCTTGCTCGGGAATTTGGGAGGGGATTGTGTCTGTCAGCACAACTGCCTGAGAAATAAAGGACCTTATTCTTTGCTGGAACGATGTCGTTCCATTGACTGCAGTGGAGCTACGGCTGCTTTCTGCCAGCAGGGAATCTGTCCCCCTTGACTCCAGTGGAGCTACCGCCCATTTACACCAGCTGGGGATCTGTTTCCAGTGGAGCTACATTGATTTACACCATCTGGGGACCTGGCCCCATTGACTGCAGTCGAGCTATGGCTGTTGAGAATCTGGCCCCAAATTGAGATTTATGATAGAGAAATTTGCACCACTGGAAACCAGTGTTTCTGAGGTCAGGACAAGCCATTTGCCCTGGAGTTAATGGGTAATTTTAGGGCCAGGTGTTTATTTCAAGGCTGGTTTAAAGGACATATTTATCGAAACAGCAGAAGGGAGAGAAATATCAGGCATTTTACAATTCTGCAATCAGCCTTCGAGATTAGCCTTAATTTTTAAAGGCAAACTTTGCTCTGGTTTGTACTGATGTCAAACTGGAATAGCTGCAGTGGAGTCAATGAGGGCTATTGTCTATTTATACCAGCACATGGGACAATAGAATTGATCCCCACATAGCAGGAAATTGAACCTGGCTTAATCCACACAAGATTTGATCTTTGATTTCTCTTTTTCACTTATACACTTTTTTCTGTCAGATGCTTTCATGTTCTTTAGTGTCCTCCCCTTCTCTGGGTGAGTGCGTCTTTCCCTCCTGGTTTTAGATCTTTCACAACCCCCTTGACGTCAGTAGCATCACAAGGAGCTAGGCCAGGATTGTGGCCTATTGTCTGCACACCATACACAAAGCAAAGTAGGAATCAGACTGGTTCTCCTATGTGGACCCTCTGTCTCCAGCCTGCAGTTTTGTTAAAATTCTAGTTCCCTTTGGAAAATGAACAAAGCCAGAGAAGAGACTTGTTCTGGAGCATGCAATGGGTGATAATGCTTTTATCCTCAGCTCAGTGACCAAGGATTGCATGAACCGTGGAGGAGCTGCAGGATGCCACATCAGTGAATGCTGCTGACATCAATTTCAACAGTTCAGCAGCGGCAAAGGCAGCTTGGCTCATACCTGGAGGTATGGATTAGACCGTCTGTGGGCCCCGATCCAGCTGGAAAAAAACTTCTGTTCCCTTCTAAGTCAATTCCTCAGCCAGGACGGTGGATCAGCAAAGCAACACTCTGGGGAAAAGGAGAAGTTTGGTGAGGAGGAAGATGAAAAAGCTGGAAAAATGGGAGTGTCTGAGGATGGGAGCTGGAAAGAAAGAAAGGAGAGGAGAGTAGGAGAGAGAATGATGAATAGAAAGAATGAGACAGATAAAAAGAGAAATAAAGACAAAGAGAAAGCAGAAAAGGATGAAAGAGACAAAGAAAAGACGAGATATGCAAAGAGAGGATGACAAAGAAAAAGAAAAATGAGATGGAAGGACAAAGAGGGAATGAGTAAAAGGAAGAGACAGACACAGAGGAAAGAAAGAAAGAAAGATCTGGGAAGGGGGAGAACAGAATCCTTGCTTCACGATCATTTTCATGTTTTGGGGCAAGGCTTTGTCTTTAACCATCCTGTCGCAAAGAAGAATTCTTTCTTTCTTTCTGCCCAAATAATTGAATCATCTAGATTCCTATGATTTACCATTTCCAATGATAAATAGTCGTTACAGGAGTTAGCTAGTTGGCAGATCTTTAGCTTGAAGTGATAATTTGTCAAGCTGCCACTAGATTCATGTTTTATGCTAATGAAGGCAGACTTATTGACTCAGGGTTAGTCAATGACCGGGTCAACTCTGTCCTCAGGCAAGGAAGAGGTCAAAAGGTCAGAGGTGAAAGGAAGAGTAGGCCTGTATGGATTTTTTGTAAGACAGCTGTAATTTTAGAATAAAGCTTGTACAACACAGAGAAAATATGAAATGTTCTAACAGGCTCAAATGCAGTAGACACAATCTGGGGTGTACAATGCTAAGACAAAAGAAATTGATTCAGCAAAGGACCTTCTTAAGGGTTTCCCAAACTTGCTTGGACCCCATACACAGTGTTGCCAAAATCTGGTGATTTCATGATGAGTTTGATGTTTTTCTTAAAGCCCCAGCTCCTGGAATCATGGGATTTGGGTGAGCCTCTCAGCTATCATTTTTTAGAAAATAGCAAGTTTCTGGCCTCACGGTTGCAGGAAAAAAGCCTGAAAATGTGACACCGAAAGGCTCAGAAACAAGAAGGGAACTAAAGGGATCCCCCAGATTTATTATTTCTTTAAATTTCATGATTTTTAAGCCCGTTTTGTGATGGGGTGGGCAGGCTTGTGGTTGCCAATACTTCACTGCTTTGTGCAGACATGAGCACGAGCCGTGGGCCACACATATACTGAAGCTGGACTTGTAACTTCCAGCTCGGGCAGACGTACATGTGCACACTAAAAATAGCAGTGTAGCTGCGGCAGCGAGGGCTAGCCTCCTGAGGATGGACCTAGGGACTCAGATGGAATTGTACTCTGGTGACTAGCCTGTGCCAGTGCTCTTGCCATCCTGGGCTACACTACTATTTTTAGCATGTTAGCTCAGTTAAAACAAGTGCACCTACATTTACCCAAGATGGAAATCATGCTTCCAGCTGCAGTGTAGATGTACCCTTAGGATTCCAGAAGTTAGAGGTGATGTACACCTAAAGACCTCACCTACAACCATGTGACTGTACATTGTGGACAATCAGTTGGTTCAACTGTACATTATGGGACCTAGTGAAGGAATCACTTAGTGAAATTCTCTGGAGTGTGCTGAGCAGGAAATCAGATGATCATAATGGCCCCTTCTGAGCTTGGAATCTATGAGTGTCCAACCCCCCTGCTCAAAGCAGGACCAATCCCCAGACAGATTTTTGCCCCAGATCCCTAAATGGCCCCTCAGGAATTGAACTCACAACCCCTAGGTTTAGCAGGCCAATGCTCAAGCCCCTGAGCTATCCCTCCTCCCAAATATATGAAAATATACCTACTTCATAGAACTGGAAGGGATCTGAAAGGTCATCCAGTTCAGCCCCCTGCCTTCACTAGCAGGACCAAGTACTGATTTTGCTCCAGATTCCTAAGTGGCCCCCCTCAAGAACTGAGCTCATAACCCTAGATTTAGCAGGCAAATGCTCAAGCCCCTGAGCTATCCCTCCCCTCTTCTCTCCTAAGCTTGATGTTCCAGCAATTCACATCACAACAATTTTAAGAAGGTGGTGCATGAACTGATACAAGTTTGGAAGCCGCAGTCCGTGCCTCAAGGAATTTATCCCTACAGCAGGATCGAAATATCTCACACTTGCAACCTGTTTACTTACAGCGAAAAGAGGTCAGGGGTTTTATTTCAAGCTGATTGGTGTATATATTTTTAATTTTGAAATTTCGTCAATATTTTTATCGAAATGTGAATGATATCTTTGCAGATCCCCACTTGTTTTCCAAAATGCTGTAGGAGTTTTGCTTCTTTGGAGCAAATTTGCTCCAGAACAATCCATTTTCAAGGCAGGGGAGAAAGTTAGATTCACAATGCAATATTGCAAGGACTTTGGGGCTGGAACTGTCTATTACAATATGTGTGTAATGTGCCCAGTCACACTGTAACGTAGAGATTCCAACTCACGGGAGCCGAGGTGCCATCTTAACATAGATGGTGAATAAAAGAAAGAACAACAATAATGTAACACAAATAGAATCAAACCAAGACCATTTTTAATGTTATCCTTTCACATGGCCATTTTCCCTCCCCACCACAACACACATTCCACTTCATATTGAAAGAAAATAAATAAATCAATAAATAAATCCATATCTTCCTTCCGACAGTCCTGAGGGACAAGGTAGGTCAGGGAATATCTTTTACTGGACCAACTTCTGCTGGCCAGAGAGACGAGCTTTCGAGCTACACAGAGGTCCTGAAGAAGAGCTCCACAGCTCAAAAGCGTCTCTCTCTCACCAACAGAAGTTGCTCCAAAAAAAAAAAAAAAAAAAAATTACTTCACCCACCTTGTCTCTCTAATACCAGGGCCCGACTCTGCTACAACAACACTGCATACACTGATAGTCCTGGCAAATAAGAGGTAGACATTTTGCAATAGCTCCCTTCATTTTCACATGTCTTTTAAATATTCTCCAGTGTCAAAAGAAGTCTCATGTTCCATGAATTTAGCTGGATTCACTATACATCTTTGGTTTAAAGCACGATGTGCCAGTTTTAGATTGTGGTCATAACGACACCTTGCAATCTCCAAACATTTTAAATTAAACTTATTCTCTCTTTCCTGTTTTGATTCTAGACATTTTGTGGTTTCACCAAAATGTCTGACTTTACCTTTTCTTTCCGCATGGAGTAATTTAAAATAACAAATTAGGAGAATTTTTAAACAGGCAAGAAGATAAAAATTTAGTTACATAGCAGTGCGAGGAAAAATCATTTAAAAACACAGCGGCAACCCCAATTCAACATGAGTACTTTAGTGAACAACTCACAGCTCATTTCCAAAGTGTGATTAGAATTTTGCAACAGGGACAGACAAAATAATAGCATTGGTGACAAATTAGCATATTTGGTTTCCTAGCTATCGTTTCATGTGTGTTTTTCTTTTTTTGCCAGCAAAATGAAGTGAACTGCAAATTTCAAGATTGGATTAAAAAGGCAACAGTTTCTGGGGATTGTCCTGCCTGAAATTCCACGAATGGGTGTATTATTTAGAGGTGTTGAAACCCCACCACCACCCCATTAATCCTTTCACTTGATGAGTGGCAAGGAAGACCGAGGGAAAGTTTGGTTAGCAGAACATTGGGTATAAATCCAGCGGCTGTTGACGAATGCCGTGTATATTTTTTAATCAAATGTACTTTTAAGCCACTTAAGTCCTTTCATTGGGTTAGCCTTTTATAATATATGATCTGAATGAAAATAAACCAGTATTCTCCATGCATAAAAGGCATTTCTCAAATATATTTTGATAGTAAAACATTAATAGCAATAATAATTAATAAAAAAACATGGTGATGAAAACTAACCAATTATTTCTCCAAAGTGAGGCATTGTGTGCAGACTTTGTCTCAGCATAAGTGGCTCTAACATTACCTAAGGTTATTATAACGCTTATTATTGATTGATCTTGATAAAATGTTGGCCTCCATTTAATCCTTTATTAAGGTTTTAAAAGGCAACTATTCCCCACTCTCCATCCCATCACCGCTGTCCTGTCAAAGTTCTGTGACAGCCCCCCCCCCCGATTTTCGTATTTTCTTTGTTGCTTTCACTCAACTACTCCTTGCTATAAATTAAATCTACTTTTAATATGAAGAGTGTGTTTCTTCCCAGCTGTTAGGAGATTTAAATGTTAATGAAGAACCTCGGAAATGTGAAAATAAATAATACACTTCTAAGCTTTTACTGACTGAGGGGGTTATTTATAGCACAATTACCATGTCTCTTGTATTTCTAAGCCTGATTTTGAACTCACATTTCCTCTCCTATCCATTTGTGCTGAAGGTGCATTTGGCCTAGGAAAACACATTTAAAAGATGGGGGAAACATCATATTTGCTTGGTCAAATATCTGTGTCAGCCCACTGATTATACTGCATATAACTTGTTTCAGATGGATTAGATCCAAAGTCCATTAAAGACTACGAGATTCTTTCCACTGACTTCAGTAGGTTTGAGATCAGACTCTTCCTGCTCCTTTAGTATCACATCAGAGGGAAGGTTAACTCACCCACTAGGGTATCATTTAGATGTGTGGACACAAGAGTAGAGATGGCAGTCAAGAAAATGTGATAACCAGCCTTGGCCAGAATGGCTGTTTGTGGCCAGAATGCTGAGTTCAGGAAAAAATGTCCTGGTCTTAAAAATACTTCTGAAGAACATTATTCTCCCTAGAAATTTCACCAAAATGGTATGTAAAATAATTACTCCCAGGAGCTAATGGCTCTAGTTCCTTCTAAAAGGGCTCAGTGAAATAGGAACATTTGGAATTAGAGCTAAAATATAAAAATCATTCCCCAAATTGTTGTCAGAACTGTTTGTGGAAAACATGTCATTGAACCATTTGGTGAAAAAAAAATGGTGAAACTTTTCGTGAAAATAATTCATTGAAAACAACTGTCGAGAATTTTTGTGGAAAAAATTTTTCATCCAAACTCATTGTGAATAAAGCACATGTCAAAACTTTTGGAGGGGGAAATAATTTGTCAACATAAAATTTGTCAACACTTCTAGCAAAAAAAGGTCATCGAACCCTTCCATGAAAAATGAGCCTTTTTGTGGAAAAAATGAATGTAATCTTTTTGTGACTAACACTCTTGTAGAAACTTTTTTGTGGAAAAAGACATATATTGTGAATAAAAATTTAATTGAAACTTTTAGTGGAAAAAATGTCGACTGCTCACAAAGAATGGAGAGTGTGTGAAAACCTTTTAGTGGCTGCATTTTTTGTAAAAAGTTTATGTTTTGGGGGGGAAAAATTGATCTATTCACCACTGCGCTACAAATTTTGAGGGGAAAGTGGCCTTTTTTTTTTTTTTTAAGCACGTCATTCATTAATATACACCTGCATCTATTGGAAGGACACCGATTTAACAGCACAATGCTGGCACCTGTGCTATTGGTGGTGGTAATGGTGGTGATTCTGGAAGTCTCTGCTCATGTTTTTGATGTGTGCTTTCATCCCCAAGTTCATTGCAAAGTTTGCCAGGAGCACTGCCCCCTTTTCTCTTCCCCAGCAAGATGAATGCCGGGGGCTGAGTGGATCTTTTCCGATGGGAAAATCTCTCTGCCCAAGATCAGAACAGAAGTTCTAACAAAGCGAGAACCTCGGTCAGATTGGAGGCGTGGTAGCCTCGTTGCTTCTGCTAGGAGAGGTAGCCGGGGAGGTGATGTCTGATTTGTCAGAGGACGACTCCGGTCCATTGCAGCCAGCTGATCCCTCAGGGAAACTCGCCCTCTCCCTCTTCTTCTGCTTCATCCTGCGGTTCTGGAACCAGATCTTCACCTGGGTTTCGTTGAGCTGCAAGGCACAGGCGATCTCAACACGCCTGGCCCGGGTCAGGTATTTGTTGAAGTGGAATTCTTTCTCCAGTTCGGTCAGCTGCTTGGTGCTGAAGTTTGTCCTGGGGGAGACTGCGTTTGTCTCCCCAGCAAAGCCACAGTCTCCTGATTTCACTGGAGACAAAGGGGAGGGGGAGATGGTTATTAAAACACACGAGGTTAGTAACTAGGAGGCTCCCTTTCCAGTTAACTTTCTTTCTTAACTCCCCCCCCCAGTAAAACACACCTTTTTCGTGAGTAATATCCCCCCAACACCCACACACATACTTTCCATTATCTTTCTTTATCATATGCATAGATCCCTGTTGCAAAATATACTCCAATTGCATTTATTCGGCAAAATAATCATATACAGGGGCCTCTTTTTTCCACTACATATATAGCAATATGAATGTGTTTAGCAATACGTATATATGTACATACCTCTTGCAATATGTATAGTGAAAACCAGTGATATGTATGTATATAGGATTATTTTGCAGAATGCATATGTATTGTAATATGCGTATATTTTGGAATATATATTAATTATGCATATATGTGTACATAGATGTGTTTATATCGATGTGTGTGTTATAAAATATGTGGGTGTGTACGTGTCTATATCAATATATATATTCATTATAGAAAACACAAGTAGCAAACTGATTACTCTCGTGGGCTTCAGTCCTTTGCGCTCTGTAGTTCCTAGAAAGCCACAGGCGGCCCTGGGATTTTTGAAGGCGCAGAGAATGAAGAGTCAGAGACGCGCACTTTGCACCCCATCTTGCGGTGCGATGCCCTGTTCTGGGGCTCTGGGGTTTTCACACCCGGGGTTTCCAGGTTTCGATAATCAGGCGGACCCAATGGTCCTGGCGGCGGCGGAACATGCGCAGGATGCGGGAGCCCAAGGGTTAAAGTTTTAGAAAAGTTTTAGACTCTTAGGACTGGAAGGGACCTCGAGGGGTCATCGAGTCCAGTCCCCTGCCCTCATGGCAGGACCAAATACTGTCTAGACCATGCCTGATGGAAAAGAAGTGGAATGGAAAGGTGGTTATAATGGGAAACTTGCCAGAGATGGGTAGAAAGGGGCCGGGTCTGTCTGTCTCTCTCTCTCTTCCCGGAAACAGTCAGATTGAGAGGAGCACGTACGTGTGTGTGTGTGTGTGTGTGTGTGTGGGAGGGGGGGGTAACCCTTAAGAGCTCTTTTCACTTTGCAGTGACACTGATGCCCATTACGAAGGTTTCACAGACAGTCAGGGCAGAGAGGGGTGGGGAAGCCACGGGAGGAAAGTGCAGCAGATTCACTCTCTGCCTCGGTCCCTACGCACCAGCTTCGCCTACCCTACAAGCCATTCGCTTCTCTGGTGCCATAACTTACCCCCAGGAAGTTTCACTTTCAACTCTTTCCTTGGAGTGGCCAACTGCCTTGTTAGAGCCCCACTGGGGATACAGTCTCGTGCTCCAGGCCGCAGCAGAAGTTCGCATCTCCATTTACAGCTTTCTTTCTTAACCCTGCTATGAAAGCGATGCACTTTGGGAGATCATCTGCATCTGTTTTTCGCAGCGCTGAGTCAGAGATTTAGCAGATCATCTGTTTTTGCAGAGTTGAGTCTGACGTCTAAATTTTTGCGTTTACATATCAGCATAATCTTAACTTTCGACTCAAAGAACAAATCTCTCTCTCTCTCTCCGTCTCTAACCTTCCATTCCTGTGCGTCTCCTTCTGTCTTTCTAATTTTCACCTTCTCTCTCGCACACACACTTGTTGTTAGACTTTAGCATAAAGAGTAGCCCCCCCCCGCCTTTGTATCTAGCTCAAAAATGGGCATACATGAAAAAAAAAAATCAATGTGTGTGAAACCCACTAAAAACATCTGAAATCATTTGCCTCTTATTTGCCTTTTTCCTTCCTTCTGCAAATGTTCAAATGCATCCTTGTTTTTTGATTATTATATATATATATATGGCCAGTATCCGCAAAATAAAAAGAACTTTCCTCAGCCTTTTATATTTTTGCTTAAGGTGAATGACAGTTAACCGACTCCTCTCCTTCCCCTCTTGAAGGTGAAACAATGAGACAAGGCACGAAACAAAGAGAAAGCTTTTAGCTGGTCCTTAAAAATATATATATATATTAACCCCATGCGGCCGCTTTCTTGGTTATTCGAAGAACTTTTCCCCTGTGCTCGGAAGAAGACGGAAGCCGTTTATAGACCCAGATCCTCAGCAGAGAGACCTGCACGAATACCGCCTTCAAACCCACACCAGAAAAGTTACAGGAGAGAAGCAAACATCAATTGGCGCACTGTTTGCAAAGCGTAAAATCTGTTCCCCTTGACTCAGACTCCAAGAAACTGGAAAATCACACTGTCTATTGCTGTCAAAAGAACTTTAAACTCAAACGGCGGAGGAAATCCCTTTGAGGCAGTGAACTCGGTTTGATTATTTAAAGAAAAAAACATTAAAATCTCGGGTTGTTCCTCTGGATTGCCTTTGAAAATTTCAATTCCTTTCGAAACCCCAAACGATCTCCTTTGTCGAGGTTAAAACCAGGATGAAATGTGCATTTCCCACCCTTCTCACTTGAGGAAAAACATCATTTCACAGCCAGTGAGTTAGAGATACTGTGTAACAACATTTAGCTTAAACAACAAAAAACGTCACCCAGAAATTTGCAAAAGCTTGGAATAAACTTTCCAGGAAAACGGTTGAAGCAAATGAGAATTTTTTTGCATAGATGGTTCTACTATGGTAATTTTAAAGGAAGTTGTGATTTTTTTTTTTTAAAAAAATCCCTCAAGTTATACAATATTTAGCAACATGTCAGCGATAAATCTCTTGGAAGATATTTATGATGAAAGGAGCCAGATATAGCTGGAAATAAACAAGAAACTTTTAATTATCTATTAAGATCCTGATTTTAGCGATGAGTCCCGAAAATGGTTTCATTACAAGGCTTAATATTTGGAAAAAGTTTTTCCGCCTCTCCGTTTGAAAAAGATAATCCCTGTACTTTCCTCTGGGGAGTAATCTGAACGAATATAACTGCTACCCTTTGAATTTTGCAATGCACTGCGCGTTGTCAAGATCAGATTTTCTTTTTGTAGAATAATTTTGAAGCTAAATTCCCAGCGCACAGAACTAAAAATCAGACCTGCTAATTACCAACCTGCTACTGTTTATACCAAAGTAGGAGGCTGTTTCATCTCTTTTATTTGGGGCTAAATTACTTTTACAGGTGTTATTGTCGCCCCTACGTTAAAACGAGACAACAGGCAGATTCCTGTTATTTTCACTTTAAGATATTGAAAAACGGTTCATTTTTCAAGGAAACGAGAACCCAATTCAAAAACACACATTCCGAATCCCCATGGTCAAAATTTATTTCGAACTATATATGTATACGTATGTATATTGCAGATCAAATACACATCTGATATATGTTTACGATTATAGCTATCGAGCTATGAGATCAAACAATGATTTGGGGACCATTCTGGCCAATGGTAAACAAACTTGTCTGCTGCCTCTTAACTCGTGTTTTCTAAAAAATAAAAGTTGATTTTCCCTTGCATGATTTTTTTTTTTTTAAAGAAAGCAGTAATCTTAGACACAAGACGATTTTAATTGGAAAAAAAAAGTTCTGAAAGTCACGATCAGAGCGGGAGAACGACTGTAGGTAATCAAAACAAACATGACGGAGAGAAAATTTAAGGCAAATAGATCTGCTTAGAGACAGGCATGCGCCCGGGGGGGAGGGGGGATGGTGGAGACACCTGAATATCTTGCACTTTTATTACCTAGTGACGTTACTGCCACCCCCAGTTAAATACATTGGCCTCTATCTCAGACTCACCTGTTCTGGGAAGGTTCCTTTTGATTCTCATCCACTCAAAAGTTTTCGTGTCACCGTAAACATCCTGAGAGAGGTCCCCTCTATCTTCTGGCACCACCAGAGAGTTACAGCTGGGGGGGTCCTGGCTACAGGCGTGGTACCGGTCCACTCCCCGACCCCCGGAGCGGGGTCCAATAAGGCAAGCTGGGTAGGCGGAGGAGGAGGGAGGCAGTCCCCCCCCCGGAAAGTTGAGGTCAGGAGAGCTGGGGGGGTAGGGACTGCAGCAGGATGAGTTATAACCTGGGGAGAAAGCGGCGCCTGGAGGTTGGCTGGGGGCGTAAAGGGGCCTGGGCCCAGCCGCGGGATAACGAGAGGGAGCGGGGAAAGGACGGGGCTGGCCAGGCGGGTGGGGCCCTGCAACTGGGAGCTCCCTTCCCGGCACGCAGCGATCTTCCCCAGCGCAGCGGATGTTGCGCGGCCTCTGCTGCAAATGCTGGAGTCTCTGCTCCCCCGGGCAGGTCCCTGCATAGCCAGCCCTGCTCTCTCCCCCCCAGCCCAGCTCTGGCTGAGAGTTCATCCTCCTCTCATGCTCCCGGCCCCCACCCGTGCTAGCCCCCTTGTCCCGCGCCCTGGGCCGCCTTGCACCATGTCAAATGGGGCACTTCCCCGGCCAGGAGCCCGAGGAAAAGCCAGCTGAAATTCGATCCATTGGCAGGAGGGATCACGTGGCCGGCTCTTGGCCAATGGCCAAGGTTCACTGGGAGAGGTACTGTTTGATGAGTTAATGGCAGCAATTTGTAACTTTCAGTCTCTCTCTGGGCAAACACACAAGAGGGATGATAGGAAACAGTTTCTACAGCAGATCTCTCTCTGGGCTGCGAGAAATGGACATGACTTCATCCCTCCCCCCAACCCCAGCCCACCCCACCAGACCCTCCTGGAATATCTGCTGGGATGCTCAAGGTAAATCCTTTTTATTCTCATACTCCCAAATTCGCTTGCATGCATCTTCTTCCTGTGGGTTTGTTGTTTTTTTTTTTTTTAAATAGAGCATCCCTCCCTCCTCTTCTTCCCCCTCCCCTTCTCCTGTATCCAACCATAATACGCCGTTTCATCTTCATTTAGCCGATGAAGTTTGAAATTAATTTTGCAATGAAAATGGATGAACATGCTTGTGTGTGTGTGATAGAGAGTTTAGCAATGAAACGCAACAAACTTTCTGCATAGATCAGGTGGACACTAGTTAATAGAAATCCCAAAGTGATTTTACTGATACCTATAAGGCAACTTTTCAATCTATGTCTATGTCTTTCAATGTCTTTTCTTTCTCTTAAAGCCATGGTCAACTACCTTGGTTAATTCCCCCCCTTCATCTTCTCCAGCAATAACATTTAGTCTGGGTGTTCTTTCCTCTCTCCCAAGCTAAGTCTCCTTTGGAAGAATAAGTGGGTAAGAAAATTTATTATTAATTATACTCTGGCTTCATCAGCCAGACCTTATAGGAAGGTGGATCCTGCAGAATAGTTTTAATTTAATTATATTTTGATCTATTGACCTATCTTAATTGAAATAAGAAGATACTAGGCATGTAGAGAATATGTTACACTTTTTGATTGTTAGCAGTCTTCTAAAGGTGGTTATCTATCTATATCTCAATATAATGACCCCGAAACTGGAGGCTTTGGAGAAATCATGAAATCTAATTTTTATGGGATAGTTTTTAAGCCTTTTTAATATGATCCTCTTGTCTTTTTAAGTTAGCAATCTGTAGAGACAGTCACCCATTAAAAAGATATACTTTTTCAGTTTTGACTGAAAAAACAAGGGCCCAGATGAAGAAGGAAAAAAAGGAAAGAGCTCAATTCATGACTCAAAGTGGCATTTTCTTCTCCAGTTGATATTCCAAGCACCTAACACTGAGCCCAGTGTTCCTGCTTCCAAGAAATATTAATCTGAATTACTATTAATAAGGGACAGCTACAAGTTAATTGGCATTAAAATAATTCATTTCACTTTGTTAATATTAAATTAACAGATAAGACTTTTTCTTAAAATGTCATGCCTTTCTTATTAGTTATGGAGAAGAAAATTCTCTGAAGAAACCATTCTCTAAAACAGGGTTTGGGTTTTTTTTTTCTTGGTTTTTTTTTTTTTTTACCAAAGGCAGAGTGCAAAATGAAATGCACTTTTTCCCCCAGTGGAAAAATCTGTGTGTAATGATTTATTACAAAACTATCTGTTGGAAAGAACCACACAAGACATCAGTGAATTGGTGAAACACCTGAATGACTAGAAACTTGAGTAGAATTTAAGTGAGCCAATTTATTTCCAACTGTTAATTATGGAATGCAATCCTTCCATTCATTCTTCTTTCTCAATCTCCAAGGCCCCTTGTCCCATCTTTAAGCCACCCCCCTTTCATTACACAAGATCTGGGACATTTGCACAAAACTAGCAAAGACTTGGGTGCATTTCCTCCACTTTTAGACATTTTTTGACCACTTGAAGGTCTAATAAATATTTAAACCTCGTACCCAGCTATTGATTTTATGTAAAAATGTTCTGCTGGTGGAATTCATTAGGAGGAGGTTATCCCCACTCTTCATCTGGGTAAAAGGGCCGTCCCATTCCCCATCTGCTTACTTCCTGCAGAGCCAAACAGAGAAAAAAAGCATCTTGATTAATATTTACAAGGTCCTGTCCCTTTGATTCATTCAGCAGCACTCTCCCCTTGTTTGTCAACTGAAATCTGGATGCAGATGGCTCCTAGGAAAGCTTGCACAAGAAAGGGAAGGGGAGGGGGGAAGAGGCTTTGTATACGTGAATAAAACAAGAGTTTATATGGGCTTCTGTCTGAAGCACTCTAGGGCTGTATTAATTGAATCAGAGAAGTTACTCAGCCAGGCCTACTCCATGCCGATGCACCTGCTCTATTTCACATGTGGTCTCCATGTTCTTTTGGACACAGCCAATCCAAATAGGTAGGAGCATTCATTTCTTCAAGGAGAGGACTTTATATTAGGAGACAAGCCACATCTGCCGTATACCTGTGCAGTGGCTCATCGTGATCAAATTTTAGGGCCGCTGTGAGTTTAGCAAGCTCAGTGAAACCTGAATTCCAGCCTCCACCCTTCTTGAATGCAAACAAACAGTGTATGTTCATTGCGTGGGCGTGTGTGTGTGCGCATGTGTGTAGGAAAAGTGAAATAGCAAGTTTCCAGTGTCCACAATCAACATAAACTCTTAGGAGAATTCCAAATATTTACATTTCTAATAATCCCAAGAGCAGCCACATTCAAGGTTTGTGTTTGTCTTTAACTAAAGACATGGGATGGCAGGGGGTGGGGGGTGTATTGTGAAAGACAGAAATATCTTTATCAAATACTTTCAATGAGACCTTCCTTTGCAATCTTAATCCCTGGCCAATTACATATTAAAGATGGCAGACGTTAAGAAGCTGAGTGTGTTCGCTATTGTCCTTGGCTTCCACAGAAACAAGGGCAGTTTTGCAATGAAATATAAACTTGCAGCCAAATGAATAGAAGCTTAAAATCGCCATCTCTCCTGAAACTTAGAGGAAAAGGGCCTTTCCCTCGTGAACACAGAGCGCATGTAGCAATGTTTGTATAAGCCGCCACCATACTTTTTAATATTAAGCTCAATATTTTATATGGGGTTGGGTGATGATTGAGGGGGAAGGGAAGAAACCATAATGGATTAACATAGACAACTGATGTTTTGCAATATAAGATAATATTTACAAGGCAAAACAGTTACTTGTCAAGGCCCTGCAGAGGAGGGTTGAGGGAGAGTGCATGATGCGTGATGTGTAGGATTCTGCTTTGTTTTTAAAGTAAAAATGTGTGGTGGGTGTTTTTCCCCTCCATTCCTGATTCTAATGAGCTTTCCTGTTTTCATTAATAAGTCATTTTAAAAATCAGGACCCCATTGTGCCAGGTGCTGTACAAACAGTTGACAAAAAAGATGGCTCCTCCCCCAAAGAGTTTGCAATCTAAAATCCCAAACCTACAAACATGTGCTTAACTGTGGCTGGTTCTTTCAATGGGGCTACCTATGGCAGTGAAGTTAAGCATGAGGATAAGGCTATCTACACTACAGAGCTTATACCAGTGTAGCCCTCCATGTACACCAACAGAAAAAGGGTTTTCTTCCCACGCTGCCACCCTGAATGACATTAGCTATATCAACAGAAGCCTAATACTGATGGTTTGCTGGCATATCTATGTCACTGGGAGTCTTGTGTTTTTTTTTTCCACACACCTGACCAATGTACATGACACCAGTGTAAGTTTGAAGTGTAGACCAACGCTTAAAATTTAGATTGTCCTAGCTACGTCGCTCTGGGGTGTAAAAAAACATTCACGCCCCTGAGCGCTGTTGGTAAACTGACCTAACCCCTGACATAAGTGCTGCGAGGTCAATGGAAGAATTCTCCCACTGAGCAAGCTACCACCTCTCGGGGAAGTGGATTCCCTGCATTGATGGAAAAACCTATTCCGTCACAGTAGGAAGCATCTACGCTATGGCACTACAGGGCCACAACTGCAGCAGCACTCATAGTGTAGACATAACCCAAGCCTAAGTGTTTGCAGATATAAGGTAAAAGTTTGGCTGCTTGTAGAGTTAAAGAGACCACGTCCCCTCCTAATGTGGACAGAATAAGCTATATTCTGTTTTGGGAGGCAAAATAAGCTACCATGGTATAAGGCATCTTTATACTGAGATAAATGGGTTACCTAGGGAGGTAGTGGAATCTCCATCTTTAGAGGTTTTTAAGGCCCGGCTTGACAAAGCCCTGGCTGGGATGATTTAGTGGGTGTCGGTCCTGCTTTGAGCAGGGGGTTGGACTAGATGACCTCCTGAGGTCTCTTCCAACTCTGATCTTCTATGATTCTAACTGCATCTACACAAGGGCTTATATCTGTATAACTATACCCATAAAAAATTACACCACTCTCGTATGCTGTTATACTGGTACAACTTCTGCAGCATAGACCAGGCCTTTCACAAGTATTTAACTTACTACCATGAGTGCTGTAGTTGTAATGGGGTTACTCATGGCAGTGCAGGCCGGATCTACACTACAGACTTCTGCTGACATAGCTCTGTAAGTCAGGGGCATGAAGAGGAGTGGCCCCAGAGCAATAACGGTGCCAAAAGAATCCCCTCATGAAGCTTGCCTTTTCTGGTAGACCTTGTTACACTCATGGTGGGCGGTTTTACTACAGTGTACAAAACACAGCCTTGTTGGTTATAGCTGCGTCCCCACTAGGAGAACTTTGCCTGTATCGTATGCTGGTATTCCTAGCCCAGTAAAGGCCTCCTTGTGTAGACATAGCCGAAATGTTTGCAGGATTGGGGCCTAACAGCTTGTTTTTGGGGGGAAAATTGACTGCAATAGGATACCGTGGAAAATCTATTCCAGGATACCTCTCCCAGTGGACTCTCTCTTTCAGAATAAAAGTCACTTTCATTCCAAAAGAGAGGGTTCACATGGACAGCTATTCCAGAACAGCCATTTTGGGCAGTTTCCCCTTTGTAGACAAGCCCAGGGTAAGATGGGGAATAACACGTGGATACATCAGACTTAGGGGGATCCCAAGGTATTAAGGTCAGCACAATAGATAGTGGTTGCAGCACACCAGCTGCCTACCCTTACTGTGAGGTTTTTATATGCATCACTGCGGAGGAGAGTTTTATAGAGGGACTTGAAGGAGGATCATGTGATGGTGTTGCCGATTTTTACAGGAGCATAGGTGAGGCATCAGAGAAAGAGTGATTGTGCATGGAATAGTGCATGGAATAGTAGAAGGGGCTGTTGAGTCTCACACGAAGAACTTTAAAAGCCACAGTCCAAAAGTTTAAAGAGAGCATTGCATGGTATGATTCATAACGCGACACATACACATGCGCACACACATACAAATTTTGTGCCTCAACCATCGTTTTTTATGTCATCTTCAATTTTGATTAAGGTGCCTCCACAACTCCAAGTATATAGCACAATTCGATTTGAGATCTGCCGGAAAGAAGAATGAGGAACATGAAGAAGTCTTCAGTCCCCCAATGGATTGGAAGAAGGAAGATGTGCAATGTCCAACATGATGTTCTGATTGTCTAGTTGGCGCATGGAGGTGTCAGAAGAGGCTGGTGGAAAATGCAATGAGGAACTGACAAGGTTCTCTTCATTTTTTCCCCCTCATTGGGTAAATGAGTCTGCACTGAAAAAAATTGGTCTTACTAAAAGTCCCCAGAATCACTCAGGATTTCTGTCATTTCCCCTAAATGCAATTTTTGCTGTAAATTGAGCTTCCCACTTCAATATAAGAGGCAGCATAGAATGGGAAGGATAGACACAGCTTACAGTTAGCACAGGGAGACAAAAATTGTGCGAGTCTCTCTCTGTTTGTGTAAACACACAAAATATAGGTTATTTATAGACCCCCCCCCCCCGTTATGTATATCACACGTGTGAGATACAGGCATAAGTAGGGGGATGAATGGATGGATAAAGATTCTCAGATGCAACAGCAATGGATGCCAATCTGAGAACCTGGGTGGACAGAGGGATAGGCCCTGATCTGGCATAGCCCTGCACCATGTCTCACCGTTTACACGAGTGCAAGGTGTTTGTAAAACTGACTTCCATTTACACTAAGGCCATGGGGTGCTCAGACACTGTGGTGCTGAGCATGGCATGATCAGTCATAAATTCATAGATTCCAAGGCCAGAAGGGACCATTGTGATCACCGTGTCTGATTTCCTGTGTGGCACAGGCCATAGAGTTTCCCCCAAAAACTTCCTAGAGCAGATCTTTCAGAAAAACATCCAATCTTGATTTTGATCCAAAGGTTAATTACTCTCACTGTTTGTTTAAACTTCATGCCTTATTTCCGGCTGGAATTTGTCTAGCTTCAAATTCCAGCCACTGGGTGGTGTTATACCCTCCTCTGCTAGATTGATGAGCTCATTAATAAATATTTGTTTCTCATGTAGCTACTTATGGACTGTAATCAAGTCTCATCTTAACCTTCTCTTTGTTAAGCTAAATAGTTTGAGCTCCTTGAGTCTCTCCCTGTGAGGCATGTTGTCTAATCCTTTAATTATTCTTGTGGCTCTTCTTTGAATTCTTTCTCCAATTTATCAACATCTTTCTTGAATTGTGTACACCAGAACTGGACACAGGATTACAGTAGCAGTCGTACCAGTCCCAAATATAGAGGTAAAATAACCACCTGCCCCTATCTGATTCCCCTGATTGCACCACAGATTGCATTAGCACTTTTGGCCACAGCATCACACTAGGAGCTCATGTTCAGCTGATTATCTGCCACAGCCCTCAAACCTTTTTCAGAGCCATTGTTTCCCAGAATAGAGTCCCCCAGCATACGAATGTGACTTACATTCTTTTTTCCCAGATGTTGTCATTTACATTTAGCCATATTAAAACGCATATTGGTTGCTTTTCCCCAGCTTACCAAGGGATCCAGATCGCTCTGTCTCAGTGACCTGTCCTCTTTGTTATTTACCACTCCCCCAATTTTTGTGTCATCTGCCACCTTTGCCAGGGATGATTTTCTATTTTATTCCAGGTCATTACTGAAAATGTTAAATAGCCTAAGAGCAAGATCACAAGGTGACCGTGAGCCACCAATGGGATTTGGCTGTTTTAAAAATAAAATAAATAAAAGGCAAATGTTAGAAACAATCAAAGAATATCAGGGTTGGTAGGGACCTTAGGAAGTCATCTAGTCCAACCCCCTGCTCAAAGCAGTACCAGTCCCCAGATGGTTTTTTACCCCAGTTCCTTAAATGGCTCCCTCAAAAATTGAACTTACAACGTTGGGTTTATAGTAGGCCAGTGCTCAAACCACTGAGCTGTGTTATCCCAGAGTGTACTTTGTGAGGTATTTCCAATAGAGCTAGGGAGGTATTAATGCCCTTCTACAAGGCCTCATCTCGTAAGACCTCATCTGGAATACCATGTGCAATTCCAGTCAACCATGTTCAAGAAAGATGAACTCAGCCTGGGAGTCGGGACAGGTGCAACGAAGGGCTGCTAGGGGAATGGAGAGCTAATCTTACAAGAGGAGACTAAAAGAACTGGGCTTTGTTTTCCCAGCAAAATACATAAATAAATAAAAATAAAAAGGAGTGTGAGCAGATGTCATTGCTACCTACAAATACATCAGAGGAGTAAACGCCAGGGATCAAGAAGCTCTCTTGAAGCACAGCACTAGCACCAGAACAAATGGGAATAAATTGGCCAGAGGTATATTTAGGCTAGAAATGAGAAGGTTTCTAATCATCAGAGGAGGGAGATGCTGGAACAGCCTCCCCGTCGGAGTCATGGGAGGCAAACAACCTAACTAGTTTTAAGATGGAGCTTGATAAGTTTATGAGTGGGGTCCTAAGACAGGGTTGTCTCTGGTAATGGGGACTGGACTCAATGACCCAGGTGGTCCCTTCCAGTCCTATCTTCCTATAGACTAAGAACCTTTATAGAACTGAGGAGAACTTTGCGCCACTTTGGCCATGGGCAGGGGCCTTCCAGTGAGTGTGGGCGTCATATCCACGTGCACTGATGGGATGTTAGATGGGGTGGGATCTGAGTTACTACACAGAATTCTTTCCTGCGTGCTGTTTGGTGAGTCTTGCCCACATGCTCAGGGTTTAGCTGATCACCATATTTGGGGTCAGGAAGGAATTTTCCTCCAGGGCAGATTGGCAGAGGCCCTGGAGGTTTTTTGCCTTCCACTGCAGCATGGGGCAAGGGTCACTTGCTGGAGGATTATCTGCAACTTGAAGTCTTCAAACCACAATATGAGGACTTCAATAACTCAGACATAGGTTAGGGGTTTGTTACAGGAGTGGGTGGGTGAGATTCTGTGGCCTGCATTGTGCAGGAGGTCTGACTAGATGATCATAATGGTCCCTTTTGACCTTAAAGTCTATGAGTCACTGCTGGAATGACATCAAGTGCTGATAGTGTCAATGACAACCAGGCTGCACTCTTTGGTGGCCTATTGCACCTGCTCTGTGCTCCATTGGTACTGGTGCATGTGAAGACCGAAAGGTTCAGGCTAACACTGACCCAAGCTTAAAGCATACCCACACACAAGCAAGCGGATGGCAGAGCTTGCTGTGTGGTCTCTAGCTTTCATGGTAGCAAACTCTGCTCTCGTTTGGGTGATACTTGCAGCACAAGCCTCTGTTTCCACATGCTCACATCCTGGAGGAAACACATTTTCCCTTTGGGCGGAAATTTCCCAGGGGTCAGCGCAACCCAGAGGCAAATTATTATGGAAGTTTGAGGGAATTTACTCAGATATTTCTGAGCTCCAGGATTGTGCAACAAAATAGTCTTTCACCTTACATGAACAACCCCCTAGAAATGACTGAATTAAAAGGCTCCAAATTTGCTAGGCTGTTGATCCAGGAGGGAGGCAGAAGAGATCATTATGATCATCCAGCCTGACTCTCCTGCATAACACAGGCCAGAGAGTTCACCACCATCTAGCCTATAATTTTGTAAGCCAGGATGACAAGAATCTGCCAAAATCTGCAGGGGGAGAAAACGAAAGACAAATGCCAAAGTGATAGGCACCTTAGAAACACCATAGCGATGTGGTACAGGTCAATAGATAGATGGATGAGCCATCTGTAGTGTGTAATAATAGAATATTATCCTTTAGATAATTTGTGAGCCCTCAAGAGGTGCTCACTGTGTTTTAGAAGCCACCAGATCCCAATCACGGCAACCACACAACAGTAGCTAGGTAACATGTAAAATACGTACACGTTTGTATATATTTAGCAAAGCTTATTCCGAAACAACATGGCTTTTTCCATATTCTTGCGCAAAGAGAAAAAGGTACTACATCCTGCCTACAAGGAGCAAACATTACACCCACCATCTCCTCTAGATGGGTTCTCCCACCAGCATCACTTCCATGTTGTCCAGGTTTTCCTTACCACGGATAGGTACCACGAATACAAAGACAACATGCTCTGGGTCTAATTAAATATGAGTTATAGGACTGCTGTAGGGAGGGAGAGGTGTATCCATCCTTCCACCTTGCAGTTATACCGTTACAAGGGAAGCTGATAGCAACCCCTATATTTAGGTTGCATAACGGAGAAGCTCAGCTAGGATCTGTCCATGGTTTGCAGCAGGGCTTTGAAATTCCCAGAGGCGAAACCCTCAGGTTACAGAAGAGCCTTTTCTTTATCTCACAGAATTTGCATTTACTAACTTTGGAGCCCTTGACTTTGCAATCAAAATGATGCTCTTTTAACGTAGGGTTTGTCGTGGGGTTTTTGTATTGTATATCATTCTATGTCAATGTGTTTTACGTGTTCAGAGAGGAAGAAAGAAAATCAGTCATTTGTATAAATAATAACTTGCAGCTCAACTAGAAAGGTTATTAATCGTGTTTACTGCATTAGTGCCTAAGGACTAACCACTGTGCTAGGCACTGAATGGAGCAATAGACAGTTCCTGCCTAGGGTGACCAGACATCAAATGTGAAAAATCGGGACAGGAGGTGGGGGGTAATAGGAGCCTATATAAGAAAAAGGCTCCAAAATCGGGACTTTCCCTATAAAATCGGGGCATCTGGTCACCCTATTCCTGCCCCTTATCTAAATGGATAAGAGAGACACAGGGCGGAGCAAGGGGTAATACACAGAAGCAGAGTGAACAAATCAAACAACTGGAAATTTTAAATAGGCTTAGATTGGTGCCCCTACCTCTCCTAGCACCTTTGAAAACCCAGCTGCTCTCCTTTGGTGGCACAGTTAGAGTCCAACTTGAAACTTTCAGCACAACACCCGACTGAGGCATGAATTAATGCAACGATCCCACCGCAGCCCCTTTCCCTGTCTCTGCGTATGATTCATTCACACGAGACTGGCCTTTTTAAGAGAAGAGTTATAAGGCCAGAAACAATAATAAATAAATAAAACATCAGAAAGTCTCAGCCTGGTTGCTTAAATACATTTTATGAGGGCGATTAGAGCAAGAAACGTCACCAATTGGCATGCTGTATTGTCATCTCAGCTTTACTCCCGCTCATGTTGTTAGCACTTCCTGTCTTCATTAGGAACTGTGTGTTAGCTAGAGGTACCATTCTCACGTTGGTCTAGATTGGTTACAGTCCCCTCTGCAAGCACTTTCTTCCCAGCCCTTAACTGCTTTGTTTCCCATATTATGAGCCTCGAGCCAGCTGGTTGTCTGTTTCACGGTCACTGGGGTGTGCTAGTAGTTCAGAGTGAGAAGAAAATAACAGCAAGCTAAAGTGGAAATGTCTTATAGCAAAGTCTTGCCCGTCTCAGGAAAAAGCCCTTCCCTCAGAGCAGAGGTGTTGCTGTGACCGGGATGGAAATGGACATATTACAAATGCCTTGAGAAGATTTGGAGACTTTTATTCTACTCCTGGAAATCGAGTTTTGTTCTATGCACATTCACTGTAATGTACCAGAGTTCAGCTCCTCTCTGTAGCGTTTTAAAGGACTCCCTAATAATAATAATAGCTGCCTCTTAGACAGCACTTTGCATCATTAGCTCTCAAAGTGCTTCATAAAGGAGGTCAGTATCATTGTTCCCATTTTACATATAGGGAAACTGAGGCACAGAGAGGGAAAGTGACTTGCCCAAGGTCACCCACCAGGCCAGTGGCAGAGACAGGAACAGAATCTGTGTTTTCTGAGCCCTAGCCCAGCACTCTATCTGCTAGGAAACACTGCCTCCCTATATAAAGTCTAAGATTATTGTGGGTAGAACTGGTTACTACATTTTATTTTCCTGCAGAAAATTTTGATTTTCAGCAGAACTTCAAATGCCAAAATATTTAGGCTGAAAATTGAAATCTTTCAGTTCTGAAATAGTGTCTCATTCTCTTCTCAGGGCCAAGTTCCCTAGTCAGACTACAACTCCCATGATACACCATAGTCTCCCCTCTGGGAAAGGGGAAGCAATGCATCATGGGAGACCCTGGTGGTGATTCAGGAGAGCCATAGTCTGGGCAGGAACCCGCTCACAGAGGAAAATGGGGTCCTGAGGCAATCAAACAACATTTTCCACAAGGCACTTCCAAATTGAAATATTTCAGTTTTGGGGTATTCATGTTTTGGATGAGAAACAAAAACTTCCTGCAGAAAGCAAACACTTTTCCCCAAAAAATTAATTTAGTCAAGACTCTGTTTTTTTTTAAATTAAAAATCTGTTTAGTTGAAAAAATGTTGATCAGCCCCAGTTGTCCCTGAAAGTCCCAATCCTTCCTGGTGCTGTATCAGACAATCTAAATGGCCACAACGTACTCTCAGTGCAAACCTGTCGTTAGCAATAGAGATTGTACTGAAACAGAATTGTGGAAGTCATTACTGGAGAAGTTTGAATTTGGGTGGGGCTTGGGTCTATGTCTGATTTCTATCTCTGCCCAGCTGCATGGAAAACCATAGACCCCATCATTGCAAACCTCAGTTCTTCAGCAGGGAAAGTAGTAGGATCTCCTTGTGCATGTATTACAGTAACATGGGATGATGTAGTTGGTGTTCGTCCTGCTTTGAGCAGGAGATTGGACCAGATGACCTCCGGAGGTCTCTTCCAACCCTAATACATTCTGTGATAACAGCTAGACTCCCCAGCTAAGATCAGGGCCCCTCTATTCTTATTTATTTGTATTGCAGTCATGGACCAGAAACACACTCCTCTAGGTGCTGTACTTTATTTATTAGGGGTACTATGGTAGCATAGGAGCCCCAGTCATGGAGCAGGACCTCATTGTGCTAGATACTGTTAAACAGACTCATAGACTTTAAGGTCAGAAGGGACCATTATGATTATCTAGTCTGACCTCCTGCACAATGCAGGCCACAGAATCTCACCCACCCACTCCTGTAACAAACCCCTAACCTATGTCTGAGTTATTGAAGTCCTCAAATTGTGGTTCGAAGACCTCAAGCTGCAGAGAATCCTCCAGCAGGTGACCCGTGCCCCATGCTGCAGAGGAAGACGAAAAACCTCCAGGGCCTCTGCCAATCTGCCCTGGAGGAAAATTCCTTCCCGACCCCAAATATGGCGATCAGCTAAACCCTGAGCATGTGAGCAAGACTCACCAGCCAGCACCCAGGAAAGAATTCTCTGTAGTAACTTAGATCCCACCCCATCTAACATCCCATCACAGACCACTGGGCATACTAAATAGCCTAGGAGTATTTATTAGGTGAATTACAGTAGAACTTAGGCGCCTCAGTCCTGGGCCAGGACCCCAGCATGTGAAGTCCTGTACGAACACGGAACAAAGAGACAGTCGGATACCTAATAAGAGACAGTCCCAGCTCGGAAGAGTGTAGTTTAAATAGACAAGAGAAGGGGAATGGAGACAAGAACTGATTTGCTCAAAGTCATACGAGAGGCAGAACTAGGAATCAAACCTCAGTGCCCCTATCCCATAGGCCACACTACCTCTCCTGTAGTCTTTAGTCATGCAAGTAGTTCTTAGTCATGAACCAAGAACTGCTGAGCCATTTTGGGTTGAAAAAGACCCCTTAGTGATCAGCTTATCCCATCATGACAGGAATCACTTCATTATTCCTAAGCCATCCTCAACAAATGGGTCTCTAGCCGCGAGCATCTCCAGTAAAAGCAACCCCCCAGCCGCTCTTGGCAGCCTGTTCCATTGTCCTAACTGTTCTTAGAGTGATAAACTTTCTCCTAATGTTTAGCTTAATTTTTCCCTGCTGCATCATAAGCCCCGCTCCTTGCTCTCTCCCCATTTCCTAATGAGAATAATTGGTCGCTGTCCTCTTTGTAGCAACCGTTTGCATATTTGCAGTCAGCCATCATGTCTCTGCTCTGTTATCTTTGCTCTAGTCTGAACATGCCCAACTCTTTCACTCAGCCTTCCCTCTTAGCAAGGCCATGTTTGGCAGACCTTTCATCAGCTTTTGTTTCTCTTCTCTGAAGTCCCTCCAGGATGTCTTTAGCTTGTGGGGTGGGTGGAACTGGGAACCGATCTTGCATATCTTATGTAGGCAAAACTTGCAGAGTTCATAGGCCAGGGGTGAAATTTTCAAAAGATCTAAGGCACTTATTAAAGGTTTTTAGGCACTGACCTGCATATTTAAGAGCCTACATGCCTTAAAAAATCTGGCCTTAAATGACTTAGGCTCCTAAGTCACTTTTGAAAATGGGACTTAGGGCAAATTTTTCAGAGGTGCCTAAGTGACTGAGGGTCAAATTTTCAAACACCTATGTGACTTAGGAGCAGCTTACATCTCACTGACTACCGATAAGACATAGGCTTAGTGCCCAAGCCACTTTTAAAAATACGATTTAGGCTCCTATGTCCTTTAGGTGCCTTTGAAAATTTACCCCAGCTCTTCAGCTAGCATAAATCAGCATCAGTGAAGCCACACGGACTTCCAACAGTTGAGGAACTAGCTCAATGTGTAAGGTCTACAGGATCCTCTATTGACACCCCCTCCGACCTCTCCGCCTCAAAAAAAATAAAAAAAACAAAATCAGAAATTGCTAGTGGCAGAGAAGCTTGGCCTTAATTGAGGACAAAAATATTTAGGCTGTACTTGTCCATGACAGTTCAGCACCTAACTCCCTTCGGCCTTGTCTACATGAGAAAGTTTTACTGGTGTAATTTTCCTGTTCTTTTTAATTGATTGAGTAAAACTGGTGCAGCCCCTGCATGGACACTACCCTTCTGGTTTAAGAGTGGTTGATTTCAGTTTAACTTTAACCTATTCCCAGTGGATTTAATATCAGCCACTCTTAAACTGAATTAAGAATTTTCATAAAATGTTTACAATGGTTTCACTATATCACCAATGCACACCTTAGTTTTTACAGATTAAACTTTCCCATATAGAAAAGGCCTTAGGTTCTTTTAAAATTCCTAGCCTCAATACAGTGACAAAATATGTATCCAAATTAATGTAATTATTGGTGCTGAGGTGGGTTAGTTGTAATGCTCAGATCTTGCCTCTCTAAAGTTTCATTTAAAGGGGCAGCACACAGCTAACTTTGAGGTTATAAATCTTCCCTGCCGATGCCATCTCCCTTCTATTGGTAAAAAAAAATGACATAATAGATTTCACATGGGATCATTGTGATCATCTAGACTGACCTCTTGCCTAACACAGGCCATAGAAAAGAGGAATCCGGAAACTGAAATTACCATAAGAGAGATTTGCCCTGCAGTGTGGTCAGAGTCTTGCAAGAATCACTTCTTGGGTGTCCCCCTCATTTTGGGGCTTTGCCACACAGTGCATTCCACATTTTGGCTTTGGCAGGTTGAGCCCTGATACCTGGAGCTGGCAGAAAATTTTCTGACGGAGCAGTTTTCCATGGGAAAATGCTGAGTTAATGTAATTGAAACATTTTGCAGGAATGTGTCGATTTTGATGAAATTTTTAGTGGAAAATGATCAGACCATTTCATTTGGATTTTACTGTTTTGACGTTTATGCTATATTACTATTAATATAATACTGGAAATGGTAAAAGTCAAAATGAAATATTTTGACCTTATCGAAATGAAACGTTTCAAGAAGGTCAAAAGGAAATACCTCCAGAATATTTCATTTCTTGACAAATTTTGAGATTTCATCTTTTCATCCCCGTTTGGGACTAAACTAAATGTCAAACTCTCAGAATTTCCCATACAATGAAAATTCCAGATTTTGTGCAGTTATTGAAATAATTGCAACAACAGAGTCCTTTTAAAGGGTTCTTCATCTGTAGATCTCAAAGGAGAACTAAGTATCGCCACCCCTAATTTTACAGATGAGGAAATGAAAGCACAGAGAAATAAAGTGGCTTGTCCAAGGTCACATTAGACAGGCACTGGGACTTCTCAGTCCTAGCACACTGCCTTATCTGTTGGGCCACATTACAAAAAACCTCCAACTTAGATAACATTATGTGAGATAATAATACTTGAAATGTTTGTCCAGCACTTACCGCGATGGGGCCCAATCTGTTAATAAATCAGTCCTGCAAAATAATCACAGTATCATAGAAATGTAGGACTGGAAGGGACCTCGAGAGTTCATTAAGTCCAGCCCTTGGAGCTGAGGCGGGGCCAAGTAAACTTGGACCATCCCTGACAGGTGTTTGTCCAACCTGTTCTTTAACACCTCCAGTGGTGGGGATTCCACAGTCTTACTTGGTAGCCTATTCCAGAGCTTTACCATCCTTATAGTTAGAAAGTTTTTCCTAATAGCTGCAAATTAAGCCCATTACTTGTCCTACCTTCAGTGGACATGGAGAACAATTGATCACCGTCCTCTTGATAAGAGCCCTTAATATATTTAAAGACTGTTATCAAGTCCTTCCTCAGTCTTCTTTTTTCAAGACTAAATATGCCCAGTTTTTTAAACTTTGCCTCATAGGTCAGGTGTTCTAAACATTTTAGCATTTTTGTTGCTCTCCTCTGGACTCTTTCCAGTTTGTTCACACCTTTTTCTGCTACACTGAAGAGCCCATTATTAAATATTTGTTCCCCATGTAGGTACTTACAGACTGTGGTCAAGTCACCCCTTAACCTTTACTTTTTCAAGCTAAATAGATTGAGCTCCTTGAGTCTATCACTAAGGCAGGTTTTCTAATCTTTTAACCATTCTCATCACTCTTCTTTGAACCCTCTCCTTCTTGAATTGTGGTCCTCAGAAGGGGACAGGGGATTCCAGCAGCAGTCATCCCATCAGTTCCAAATACCGATATCAAATAACCTCTCTGCTCCTCCTTGACATTCCCTTGTTTATGCAGCCCAGGATCGCATTAGCTCTTTTGGCCATGGTGTCACACTGGGAACTTGAGTAGAGTGGGACAATTATCTCCTGTGTCTTACACATGACCCTCCTGTTAGTACACCTCAGAATCATACTAGTCTTTTTTGCATCACATTTTTGTCTCATATTCAGTTTGCAATCCACAATAATCGCCAGATCCTTGAGGACATCCTATGAGAATCTGAACACCCTCAGCCTCTATTGAGCTCAGTGGAAACTGAGGACACTGAATTCCCTCCTCACCCCCAGTCAGACTGGCATGTGCCTTGGGTTTGTTTTTTTCCACCTTTCTCTGCAGGGTGGGGTGCGGTTCACCTGCTGGCATCATTTGAGCATGTCTGACCTAAGCAACTCCCTACCATGTAAGGGTCATTGAGCATTGGTGGCATGTTGACGCCTCCTGTTCTCTGCCTATGGCACACTCCAGTTTAGTATCCTGAGGACTGAAATGCTTTGCTCTACCTAAAGTCATTGGGCTCAATATAGGGGTAACTGTGTGATATCTAATGGCCTGCGATATACAGGAGGTCAGACATGATAATCGAATGGTCCCTTCTGGCCTTATACACGATGAAATTATGAGTTATTCACAGGATCTAGCTATAGGTTGAAATCAAACCCCTAGGCCCAAAGATCTCTGAACTGTAGGCTAGGGCTACACTTATGACCGTGTGTAGAGTACAGGGTCTACACGTGTAGCTACACAGCACCATGAAAGGCTCTGGAAGTGGGGAAGCAGCAGGGAAAGGCTCTGGCAGTGGGGCTGCAGTGGGTAAAGCTCCCCAGCAGGGAGGCAGTGGAACATGACACTGATAAAAACAGCAGTGTAGATGTGTGAGGACTGCTTGGGCCTGTAGAGTACTTACCCTGGGGGAGTCAGGCATGTAGAACACACTACAGTAACTCCTCGCTTAACGTTGTAGTTTTGTTCCTGAAAAATGCATCTTTAAGCGAAACAATGTTAAGTGAATCCAGTTTCCCCATAAGAATTAATGTAAATAGGGGCGTTAGGTTCCAGGAAAAAAAATTTCACCAGACAAAAAACTATATATTATATAGATACACACACAGTATATGTTTTAAACAAACAATTTAATACTGTTCACAGCTATGATGATTGTGAAGCTTGGTTGAGGTGGTGAAGTTAGACGGTGGAAGAGGGTGGGATATTTCCCAGGGAATGCCTTACTGCTAAATGATGAACTAGCACTCGGCTGAGCCCTCAAGGGTTAACACATTGTTGTTAATGTAGCCTCTCACACAAGGCAGTACGAACACGAGGGAGGTGAGACAGCATAGCAGACAGAGACAGACACACACCTTGTGTGTGGGAGAGAGAGATGCACACTGACCCTTTAAGTAAGCTGACCAACTCTTAAGTGCATTGTCTTTTTAAGTGGATCAGGAAGTTGAGACAGCAGCTGCTCCCCAAGCTGTCTCTGCCTCTCTCCGTCCGTGTCCCCTCCCTGCTCTATATGGAGAAGGTGTAAGAGGGGTGCAGGAGCGGGGGGAGGGGACACCCTGACATTACCCCCCGCCCTTTCTCCCTGCACAGGAAGCAGAAGTCTCTGGGAGCAACTCCAAGGCAGAGGACAGGAGCAGCATATGGCAGTGGGGGGAGGGACAGCTGAATTGCCGATTGATAGCCTGCTGGGCAGCTGCAGCATAGGGAACTTAGGGGGCGGGGAGATGATAGAGGAAGCTGATAGGGGGGCTGCCGGTCCACCCTGGTTACAAGCCCCCACCAGCTAGCTGCAACGGGCTGCTCTTCCTGCAAGCAGTGGACAAAGCAGGAGGCTGCCGAACAACATTAGAAAGGAGCATTGCACAACTTTAAACGAGCATGTTCCCTAATTGATCAGCAACATAACAATGAAACATTAACAGGGATGACTTTAAGTGAGGAGTTACTGTACTCTACACCCCTAAGCCATGTTTCACCACCTGTTTAGCTATGTTAGCTGGGCATGCAGTGTCTGTACTCTACACACGGCCTGAAGGGCTTGTCTACACTTCCCGCTGGATCGATGAGCAGTGATTCATCCAGCGGGGATCAATTTATCACATCTAGTCTAGATGCGATAAATCGACTGCTGAGCGCTCTTCTGTCGACTCCGGTACTCCACTGGGGTGAGAGGTGCTGGCAGAGTCGACAGGAGTGTGTCAGCTGTCGACTTACCACAGTGAAGACACCACGCTAAGTAGATCTAAGTATGTCGACTTCAGTTACGTTACTCATGTAGCTGAAGTTGCGTAAGTTAGATCGATCCCCCAGAGCAGGCCTTTGTGTTTGACATCCAGATTCAGATTTAAGAGCTGTGGCTTCAGTCTGTTTCTATTAATAATGAACAAGAAGGGACATAGGTGAGACATTTTGTACGTCTATTATTATTATTTATTAAACGCTGGAAATCCATCTCAGAAGTAAATCCTGCATATGCATGTTTTTCTGGTTTACAGGCAAACCCCTTTTCCTTTTAAAATGTTCTCCTAGACACTAGGAAAATGCCATAGCAGAATCGTGTGTGCAAATGCAAGCACCAAATCTTGCACCTTTCCCTCAGCTTTTGAAAATGTGTTTTCTGTTTATTTTAGGTGGGGGTAGCTTTTAACCAAGTCACTGGTAGAACAAGCCCAGACATTGACCCTGAGATGTTTTCCACATCCAGGAAAAGAATTTTTCTTATTTCTTTCTTTGTACACTGAAAATAGAAAGAATGCAAAGGAAGAAAGATCTAGCTCTAACGATCCAGCACGTTGCAATGAAAAACCTGTTCTTTTGTGTGTAGGAAGGTCAGTAAACTTTGAATCACCTTCTGTATCTATTCCTGGAGTTCTCCAGGATGTACAAAGAGGCAGGCTTGCCGCTGCCTCCTTCAAAAAAATACAGCACAGAGAGAGGGGGAAATTGCCATAAATTTCCATTATTTATACAAGAAGATGAAGCGTATGGCTGGCCAAAAGGCACACAGTAATGCATTTTGCATAGTGCCATAATCTCCCCTTTGTGTTTCGAAAGCTATCCATTGCAATCTGCCCTCCCTTCGGTGCACTTTGTCAATTTGCCTTTTAATTTATTTATTTTGTGTTCGAAAGTTAGAATGACAAAATACGAAATAGTCTGAGCTCCATCAGGTACGTCTGATATCTTTTTTTATGGCCCCCTCTGCGTTTTATTGTTCATAGCAGCTCCGAGGAATGTGCCTTGGCAAAGCATAAACGTATTTGTACGTTCCTCCTTCTCTACAGGATGTGATTTAGAAATAATAAAATCTCTGGGTTTCATGGAGAGCTTTGTAATATTTGGTGGGTGTCCCCCCCCCCCCGACTCAACTTCATGTGAATATGTCAGAATCCCAGCTTTAATTTTTTTTTAATTTGATTTTATAATTTAAAATGGCATAGCTAGCCCTAGTCGTTGCAGAGAAAAGCTTGAAAACGCAACACAAGCTCGAAGGCTCAAAAACAGAAGGCAAATAAAAAGAACCCAGAATGTGTGTGTGTGTGTTTAAATCTAGGTCATGATTTTAAAGCCATGATTTGAGCAATTGGCATTGGCCATGCTGAAATGCACAGACCTCTGCAACCTATAAGGCCCAACAATAATAACATCAGTATATATTTGATTGCCGCTCCGTAGAAAGCCATGCACATTCTGGCATTAAATTCAAATAGTAATTATTAACTTGAAGAGTGGTAGCACTTACAGGTCTCTGTTGAGATCAGAGCCCTAGTGTGCTGGGTGCTGCATAGACATTCTGTGCCCCAAAAAGCCAACAGTCTAAATAGACAATACTGAGAAGAAGGGACTTGCCAAAGGTCACACATCAGGTTAGAGGAGCTGGGAATAGAACCCAGATCTTTTCAGTATCCTGCTGGAGGAGAGAGCTGCTCACCCACACTTCCTCTTTAAATAGCAGTAATGATAATCATAAAGTACTTCCTGAGGTCCTGACTAAGGGTTTTCTTCACTGCTTACTTTGGCAAACTTCCATTTGAATTCAGTGGGAGTTTGCTTGAGTCAATACTGAGACGAAACAGAGTAAAGGCTTCAGGAGTTGGAACAATAACACTAATCAGAGAAAAAGATGAGATCTCAAAGCACTTTCCAAATGTCAATTAATCTGTTCCAGCCTCAGGATTGCCACCCCCGCCCCCCAATGAGGTAGATACCTAGAGTTATAGCCCATTTTATGGCAGGTTAAATAAGGATGCAGCAAGTTTAACTGACTTGCACTAGGTCACACAACAGGTCAATGATAGAACCAAGAGAGAACCCAGGAGTCCTGCTCTAGCCCACTGGTAAGATAATGACAAGGTTATATGAAAGGCAGGTAGGCTGGAGTCCAAAATAAATGCCAGACCTTGTAATGCGATGCAGTCAAGAAATGATATTTTTGTTGACAAGTGCAGATCAAAAAGAACTTAAGCTTGTGTTTAATTTTGACACGAGTAATCCTATTGAAGTCAATGCTACTACTAATGTTTAGGATTCAGTGCTTTGCTAGATCAGGACTTTAACTGGGAAAACTGGGAAAACGAAGAAAACAAGGCACACCCCCATTTCTTTCCAGTATAAAGTGGTCTAGTGTATACAGATGTCTAGCTGAGAGACACCAAGCTATACATAATTTGTTTTGTTTTAGGCCATTAGAATACAGTACAAGAAATCCTCAGTGCAGAAATTCTGGGATGTTTGTAGTACACAGCATTCTATGGTCTATTGGAAAACACAACACAGTGACATTTTCCTATTACAATAATCAGTCAAACGTTACTTCAAGAGGCAGAATCTCCAGTTGAATATACAGCAAAAGATTGTCCTGGACTATGCATCCCCCCACAGAAATACATTTGATGAACGAAGCCACAGAACTCAGAGACAGGAAATTGCACCACGCAAGAGGTTTTGCATAAAAAGAAACCACAAAGAAATGAAATGCAAGAGGGCATTTAAATAAAGTGAAGGCCCTAATTCGAAACCAAGCAAACTCAGGAGATGCAAAATAAAGGCCGGGGCATTTTCCTTAAATATAGAGAAGGTTGACTTAAGTATCACTTTCTTAATTTAATATGTATTGAGGACTGGCTGTCCCTGAAGATTGTTTATGGCATATAAAATCTTTCAGTTCCAGTCATTGGTTCAATTCAAGCCAAAACTGATAGTGACGGCCTGTCTGGGAAGGCAGCGTGGTCTAGTGAATAAAGTACTAGAGTGGGAGTCATGGTTTAGGTGCTATTTTCAATCCACAAAACCCTATCTCAGCTGCCACCTAACCCTGTAGGCACCTCAACTCACCTAAACTCTTGCTGTAAAAGCCCCCAAGGGACATAAGTTTCTGCTTTGGGACACGTGCACTGTGCCTCAGGCAGGCACCCAGACACTTATCTTACGCCTAGACCCCAGCCTGATGCTCACATCAGGAGAAGTTAGGTGTTGCCCCTAAGGTGACCAGACAGCAAGTGTGAAAAGTTGGGACAGGAGGTGGGCAGTAATAGGAGTCTATATAAGAAAAAGACACAAAAATCATGACTGGCCTATAAAATTGTGACATCCGGTCACCGTAGTTGCCCTTCCACCACCAATCTCATTTGTAGGACTCGATCTGGTAGGCATGTGCAGAGCAAACCTAACTCCGCATACATTGGCTGGATGGGCAAAGCTACCAGCCTTGTAACCTTTAGCCTAGTGGTTAGGGTTCTTATACAGAATGTAAGAGATCCCAGTTCAATTCCTTTCTCTGTCTGTCAGGGAGAAGAGATTTCCCACCTCACGGATGAGTGTCCTGACCACAGAGTCATTCTCGTGCTCTTTCTTGCCCACTGCATGTTTAACACAAAGTGGAACAGCTTCAGCAAGAAAGATTGAGAGAGCCCTTCACCAGATGTGCCGTGTAAAGGAGGATAATCTCTCTCTCTCTCTCTCTCTCTGAAGTTAGATTGGGATATTAGGCATGGAGTTTTCCAGTGAGTTGTTGCTTTCTTACTGAATGGGAATTCCTGTCCATTGACTTTCGCTGAGAAATTGGTGCATCTAGTGATTTTGGGTCCTTCCGTTTTTGGCTGCGACACCTCAAAGGGGCCTGATTTTCAGAAAGGATGTCCCTTAAAAGGGGGTCTCAAGGTGAGCACCCAAAAAGGCATTTCCAATGATAATGGGGCAAGGCTCTTATGAAAATGTGGACCTTGATGTAGGTCATGGCATGGGGAGAACAAAAGGGGATGTTATTTGATTCAGGGTCTGATTCTGATCACCCATGGCTGTAAACCAGGAGTTTACCTGGATCATACACAAGTTATTTTGCTGAAGACAGGGTAAGTAACTGGGTGGAATTCTATGGTTTGTGTGTTACAGGGGTCAGGACTGATGGTCCGTTCTGATCTTAAAATCCATGCATCTATTAAGCTCCACTGAAGCCAAGGTAATTATCGTGATTTAAAACTGGAGTGAAATCAGAATCAATTCCCAAATGACCAAGTCTCTCTCATTCTTTTCCTTTTACTCTGTTGAGTTCTGTTCCAAAGATGGATGTGTCAGTGAAAGCTGAATTTGTAAGCTTTCATTTGCCCTTTGACCCTAGGTGGGTTGACATTTCTCACCTGTTTCTTTCTCTGTTTCCGTCAATTATTCCCTCCAAATGAAATACAAGCAAGCCTCATGGAGACGGTAACACCTAAAAATATCCTGTTTCTACATAACAATTTATGATTGTGCTAATTTATGGGGGGATGAAATTTACGGCCAGGGCTTTTAGAAGTGAACTGGCAGTTTAAAATTCCTGATCGGTGACAGAATCCTTAGGCAGGTTTCAGATTACAAAGAATAGCATTGGGAAATGCAAAACAGTGGAAATCCTGCTTTGCTCGTTTTGGTATAAATAAATGAAGAAGGTGCAGGATTATGGAGAATCTGCCTCATGGCTTTCAAAAGCTGAGAAGAGCTAAGCAGGGTGAAAACAATCACTCCTTGAAATTGTTTTAGATGATTCTGAGTTCATTCTCTCCTGTAGGTGAATAATAGAAAACAGAACACAGACCAGAGTACTAAGCCAAGAGAAGAATTTGTGTGTGTGTGTGTTTATTAGGGTTGGTTGAAAACTGCCAATTATATGTCTCTGTGAGTGAGAGTGGGTGCTTAATAGAGATGGCTGACACCTGCTAAATACTTTTACTGGGAATTTTTTTAATAAATGTATTTACTTCCCCCTCCCTTTCGGAATATTTCTCAGTTTTTCAATGAAAAAAATCAGTTGTCAAAATCATTTTTGGTAAAAATATTCAGTTTTCTGAAATTTGTAATTTTTACTTAAAACTTGGAAAACATACTGAAAATGTGGGGGTTCTGGTTTTTGATCAAAAACACTAACACTGTCTAATAGTTTTTCATCTAAACATCTTGTCATTGAAACATTTGGAAAATATGGACTAAAATGAAAAGTTTTGGTTTGGGCCAAAAGCTATTTTCTGTCAAAAATCTCTTTTTGGCAAAAAGAAATGGTTCCTACTGGCTCTAGAGTTGAGTCTAGGCTTTTTGAAAGGTAATTTTAGTGGGATTTAGGTACGTAGGCCCAGATCCTCAAAGGCATTAGACGCCTTTGAGGAGCCAATAGGAACTCCATATGACCGTCTCCATCCCTGTCCTCAGAGCAATTTACAGCAGCCTCGGGGCTGCTCTGCTCTTACTGAGCCAGCTGTCTATGGTCTCCTAGGGACCATGCATCAGCTGGGGATTGCTGGAGCAATTTGTGCTCTGGCTACCTTCCCTTTTCACCCCTTATATGCCTCCTGTGCCAAAGGCTGTGGAAGGGAGAAATCGGAATACGCTCTTTCTGCTGCCTTCACACCCGTTGGGGATCCCACACCAGGGGCATCCTTAGCAGAAGATTTAAGGGGATTTCACCAAGAGAGGTTGAAAAGGAACCTGAGAATCTGGCCTACTCAGTGAAAAGTAGACTGATAATTTTCAATCCGTACAACAACAACAACAACAAGAAGTGGGGGTGCGAAGTGAAAGCTGAAGCAGCTCAGAAGATCTCAGCTGGTGCTCAGCACTCGACAGGGTTAGACTGTTAAGGTCAACTTCATTCCAAATATGACACGCCAATCATCCCATGTGACAGCTGGCATTGCAGCTGCAACAGGTCAGACCATTTCCATCAAAATGATTTTTTTTTCAGCCAAACCTGCCATTTTTGTCTAAATCAAAACATTTTAAAATGTGTGTCAATTTTGATGAAAATTCCCACAGGAAAAAAAAATTGGAAACTGTTTAATTTCCAACAGAGAAAGGAGAGACTTTGATCTAGAAAAGCAAGTAAGCTGTTTCAATTAGTATTAAGTAACAGTCAGTTTTAATCTTCTTAAAATAAAATAAACCCTCCACTTTTGTATGATGTCATATTATAACATGACATAATGTAAAAATAATAAAAAAATAAAAAGGAAAAAATTCATAAAATAAAATTTCAAAATTCCGAAACAAACTTTTTCCACAGCTGAATTTTTTGTGGGGAGGGCGGGAAATTCTGGTTTGCAGGAAACTTCAAATATTTGTTTTCATGCCGATTTGGAAAACCAAATTCTGAAATGTTTGGACCAACTCCAGCGGCAGCACCCCCTGAGCCTTGTCTGCAATAAGGTGTTTGTTCTTAAAGTTTTCCAGCTCCAGCAGAAACTGCAGAAATGGAGGGTCAGGCACCTGTCTGTCAACAACAGTGTCACCTAAACCTGCTCTGAACAGGTTTAAACACTGTGCCAACACTCATCTACACTCATGCTCTCATAGACCTACACTGATAAGGCAGTGTGGTCTGGTAGGTGGGACATTGGTCTACAATAGATGAGAGTTCAAATCCCATCTCTGCCCTGACCTTCTGTGTGACCTTGAGCAAGTCATTTCAATCCTGGCATGTTTGCCTGACTTGTCTGTTTAGATTGTAAATTCTGTGGGGCAGGGACTGTCCTGCTATGTGACTGTGAAATTCCAGCACAATGGGGCCCTGATCTCAGTGCTACTGTAATGTAGTATTAACTAGTGGAGGGAAATCATAAGAACACAAATCTAGTGTAGACAGAACCATAGTGTTGGGAAGTAGAAAGGCTGGAATCAATGTATTTATGGTAGGTAGTTTATCTAGGAAAGTCTTATAAGAATTCCTAGCAATCACCTGAAAGCACCATTGCTTGTTAATGCATTATTACCTGTGATCTCTCAATTTATGCCTGGTTCCCCACAGGATTACCTAATCCTTAAAAGTCAATATGGGGAGAACTTGAATTCTTTAAGAATCCTGGGCTAAATTGTGCCATTGATCTTTAAGCCCTGAGAAGTTTAAAATCAATAGTTAAATACGCCCCCAACACACATGGTCCCTCTTCCCCCACACTAGTTAGGTTAGATGGAAGGGCATTTGGAGGCAAGTTGTTGTTGTTAATAATAATAATAATAACAAATTACCAATTACCAATTAATAATTAATAATACTAAATAAGTTATTTTATTTATTAACATCACTTCTTGTAACTGGGAACAGTTTTCTTAATGAAAAAAGAAAAGTTTTTAAAAAGTGGATGGAAGGAAAAAAACGAAACATAATGTAGTCTACACACACACACACACACAGTATTACATTTTCTAAAGCGCCTTACACACACACACAGACACACAGACACACACACAGACACACACAGTGTTACATTTTCTAAAGTGCCTTAATAATTTAGAAGCCAGTTACCCAATTTCAAATGTGACTTAGGACCAGATTTTCAAAGGTGCTAACAGATGTACATAGATGTCTAGTGAAATTTTCAAAACGGCCTAAGCAGGTTAGGTGCCTAAATCCTATTGATTTTAGCTCCACTGGTGCCTATCTGCATCTTCAACTGACTAAATACCTTTGTAAATCTGGCTTGTGAGGCAGCAAAATCTGAATGACTTTCAGTGAGACTTAGGCTCCTAAGGCTCTGGTCGTATTTTGATGCCTAACTCCTGTTGTAATCAAAGGCAGTTAGGTTCATCAATACCCTTGGTGTTCTGGGCCCCAAATGCCTAAGGCACTTTTGAAAATGGGACTTGGGCTCCTAAGTCACTTAGGTGCTATTGAAAATGTTACATAGGCCTTGATTCTACAGTGCACTAAGGCACATTCTTAAGTTGCATTAAAGTTAGTGACTCTTAGACCCATGGCCAAGACTCTGCTGAACGAGGGACAGAAAAAGAGTGAGAGAATGAAAATAAACTCTTTCCACGTGTGACACTATTTCTGCAGGGTTACTGGTTGTAATATAGGCCCGGAGAGTGAAGCTGGAATCACTAAAATACCCAATGGGAAATTTAATTCTTCTCATCTGTACAATTAGGGTACCAGAGATCATCACATAATAGTAATATTCAGGTTTCAGTAAGGAAAACTAAATGCAACATCTTTTTCCCTTCAGGCAGCTGATTCCACATGGTCTCTGCATTGAATGTTTCTCTAAAAGATCTGCTCTAGGAATGATTTTGGGGGCGTTCTATGGCCTGTGTTATTCAGGAGGTCAGATCAGATGATCACAATGTTCACTGCTGGCCTTGGAATCTATGAATCTCTTTCTTTGTGCATTGAGATTGGTTTGATCCTCTGTACAATTTCCCCCTTTGTTCAGCGAGGAGAACACATTCTTGTGGATGCTGCACGGCAGGAGAAGCCACTGAAGCATCTCGAAATATAATTAGAATCTAAATATGACACTGCTGATACAGTTGGAGACCTCGCGCCATAAAACACCGGGCCTGTGATTTGTAAATTGTACCAGCCAGCCCTATGTCATACAGAGTAGGAGATGCTCCCAGACATACAGACATATGCAAGTGCATGATTGCTTAAAGATTGCCCATGACTTTTCAATTACCGCCTATTAATGTATTTACTCTGTGTATCTTTCATCAAGCTACGAGTCGTTTTAGGTTTTGTACAGGGATGGGTTGAGTTTAGTAAATGGCACATATTTCAATATTAAAGCCGTTTACTATCATCACAAGCATGAAAGATGCCTCGAATAAGATGCAGCTGCACGTGAAGTTGTTAGTGTCTGCATCCCAGGCAGTATATCTCCTGTATTTTAATTAAGTGGGTGTTCTCTCTCGCTGTGCATCGTACATTACCGGCGGTCATCTCAGATGTCAGCGAGGAGTTTCCAGAGAAACTAAATCCAAATCAAACCAACAAAAGAGTCTCTGCCAACCAGGACCAACCTGCCCCTTTAGAAGGTTTCTATCACTACATGAATGCCTCTTTTCTTAGGCCCAAATTGCACTGCTGGTAGCCCAGTGGCTGCATTACCCTAGGAGAAGGCTGGGAACCAGTTTGGGACTCAGGTATACCTACGTTGGAGGTGTGATTTCCAGCTGGAGGAGACATATCCGCACAAGCTCTGAGCAACCTAATGCGAAAAGTAGAGAATGTAGCTAGGCGGCATGAATGGTGGGAGAGGCTAACTGCTCCAAGAATAATCCTGTCCAAGGCCTTAAGCATGTATTCAGACAGACAGCCTCTCTTGCATGCCCACTCCCAGGGTTATGATGAGCTTGATCAGTGCTAATCTGGGCATGTCTCCCCCAGCTGGAAATTACACTGTCCAGCTCCAGGGTAGACATATGCTCAGAATCATGGTCTAGTTCCCAGTTAACTCCTGATCTAAGGGCTTGGCAATAGGGGAAACAGCTAGGAAAGTTAATCCACTTTAACTAAAGGTGGGCATTTGAAGTCAATTAGTTAACCCACCCTATGTGAACACCTTCATTCAGAATTAAAGTGGGCTTAATTCAGTTTAATATAACTCACTTTGGAATTAAATTAAATTAAATTAAATTAAATTAAATTAAATTAAATTAAATTAAATTAAAGAAATTCAGGCCACTTTAATTCTAAAAGAAAGTGTTCACAATTTCCTGCTAATGGATGCCAGCCCTGAGGTCTGGTGGCAAGTTGCTTGGCCTTCATGCGGGTTAACGAATCCACTTCAAATTCACACCTTTAGTTAATTCAGATTAATTTTCCTGATGGATGTCCCCATGTAGACAAGCCTTTTAAATGGGTATAGGGAGGAAGTACACTTCACTAGCCCTATACCCAGTGCAGTATGCTTAGTTTTCACTGGCTACTGCATGGGTGAACCAAGTGTGATGCTGGTAGACCAGGTGCCAGCTCATGCCATGGCCCCTGAGCCTCAGTCGACGCTGACAAATGCAGAGCTAGAAACTAGTCTGGCTCACCAGTGTGCTAGTGACGTTAAAAGAGATATTAGAGTTTTAAGAATGTGTTTAGTGTTTAGACTTTATGAAATGCTTGTGGGAAGCTACATGTATTACTCTTACGTATAATATCTGTATCTCATGTTATAAGATAATACTTAAGTGTTTGCTCTGTAACTATAAAAGTGTTTGCTACAACTGTCAAACCCCACAGTCAGGAAAACATTACCAAGCATGAAATGTTAGTTTACCACAAGAGGTGTCCTCTTCTCCTCAACAAAAGAAGGCCTACAGACACCAGCCAAGCCACTATGGAACATCAGTGGACAAAAGACTTTGTTGATTGCTCCCCACACACCCATGAAGAGGATTCTAAATCAAGCCCTCATCCCATCACAGCTTGAATTCTGAGGGAAGGACATAAAAATCCCTGCAAAGGAGTTATTACCACTGTGCTGCTTGGAATTCAGAGAGGGGAAGATTTCTAAGCATAAGCAAGGGATTCCCAGCTGCATGGCTTGGGTTAGCCCTAAAGGACAGACAGTGCTTGCCTATTAGAAAAGGACCTAGGGGTTACAGTGGATGAGAAACTGGATATGAGTCAAAGCAGCAGAGAATCCTGTGGCACCTTATAGACTAACAGACATTTTGGAGCATGAGCTTTCGTGGGTGAATACCCACTTCGTCAGACGCAGGTAGTGGACATTTCCAGGGGCAGGTATATATATGCTAGCAAGAAGTAGAGAGAACGAGGTTGTTCAATCAGGAGGATGAAGGCCTGGGGCTGCAGATGAGGTGTGAAAACCAAGGGAGGAGAAACTGGTTCTGTGATTGGCGAGCCATTTCAACAGTTCTTTGTTTAGTCCAGAGCTTTGAGTTTGGTTCAATTTGCCAGATGAACTGAAGCTCAGCAGTTTCTCTTTGAAGTCTGGTCCTGAAGTTTTTTTGCTGCAGGATGGCCACCTTAAGGTCTGCTATAGTATGGCCGGGAGGTTGAAGTGCTCTCCTACAGGTTTCTTTGTTAGACTTGCCCATTCCTGAATATCGATTTGTGTCCATTTATCCTTTTCCGTAAGTGATGGCCAGTTTGGCCGATGTACATAGCAGAGGGGGCATTGCTGGCATAATGATGGCGTATATTACATTGAGTGGTAGTGCAGGTGAATGAACCGTGATGTGTGGCTGATCTGTGTGTTAGGCCTGTGATGGTGTCGATGGTGTAGATATGTGGCAGAGTTGGCATCGCGGGTTTGTTACATGGATGGTTCCTGAGGTAGAGTACTATGGTACTGGTGAGCAGTTGCTGATGAGAATACGTTTTCAGGTTGGCAAGGTTGTCGGGGCAGGATTGGCCTGCCACCAAGGCCTGTGAAGGTGTGGGATCATTGTCCAGGAGGGTTGTAGATTCCCTGATGATGCGTTGAGCGGGGATTTAGCTGTGGGGCTGTATGTGATGGCCAGTTGGAGTCCTGTTGGGTTCTTCTTGGTTTGTCTTCCAGTAGGATGTTTGGGTACACGTTGGCTCTGTTGACCTGTTTTCCTAATTTCCTCGTGGCAGGTATTTTGTAGTTTTGGAATGCTGTGTGGAGATTTTGTAGGTGTTGGTCTCTGTCATGAGGGGTTAGAGAGATGTGGTGTGGATATGAGTCAAACCTGTGCCCTTGTTGCAGAAGGCTACGGCATTTTTGGGCTGTATAAGCAGGAAACATTGCCAGCAGATCGAGGAATGATTGTTCCCCTCTTATTTCAGTTATGTGTGAGCCTCATCTGGGTTACTGTGGTCCAGTTTTGGACCCCACACTACAAGCAAGGGATGTGGAAATTAGAAAAAATTGCCAGCAAAGGCAAAAAAAAATGATTAGCGGGATAGAGCACATTGATTGTGAGGAGGGCTGAGGGAACTGGGATTGTTTAGTCTGCAGAACAGAAGAATGAGGGGATTTGATAGCTGCTTTCGCCTATCTGAAAGGTGGGTGCAAAGAGATGATCTAGACTGTTGTCAGTGGTTGTCAGATGACAGAACAAGTGTAATGGTCTCAAGTTTGCGTGGGGGGGTTTAGGTTGGATATTGAACAAAATTGGAGAAATGATCTGAGGTAAACAGGATAAAGTTTAAAAACCAAAGACAAATGCAAAGTGCTCCACTTAGGAAGGAACAAATCAGTTTTACACATACAGATGGAAGAGACTGTCTAGGAAGGAGATACGGCCAGAAAGGGATCTATAGGTTATGAGTGGACCAATTAAGCTATGGAACTCATGCGAGTCCTCAGTACTAGTTTTAGTGTGCATCTGCTGCTTTAGCTATAAGACGATAGCAATACTGTCATATTCTGGCGACTGACTTTACGGTAAGTGTGTGCGTCAAGACACGAGATGGAGAATATTCACAACTCTTCCTTAGACAACTGCTATCTCTTGCTGGCCTTAGTCGTTAACTGACGCAGATTGCGCTCCTAGTCTCGTGGTCGGATTTCAAGAAATTGTGCGTGAGAAATTGGTGAGAGTGCGTCAGATGAGAGGCCTAACCTTAACGTATGCTGGCTAGTATGGTCTAATGACCCAATACGCGCTTACTTTGAGCTATGTATGCGACATGTCATAGAAGGCTGAGTGGGTGTTTAGTTTGGAGAATAGTATCGATCCACATGAGAGCACTGTGTGTTACCCCGATTGACGTATCGCAGGTTCTACAGGTATCGATAAATAGTTTAGTCATAAAGAGCTGAAGGAGCATAGACTATTACTTTTCTCTTCCTACGCAGTTCTTCTCTCTAGTGTATTCGCAACAAGCGCCATGGGGCTTAAAACTGCAGCAAGGAAGGTTTAGATTGGAAACATATAAGGCCACCAAAGCGTCACTAACTTCGGCCATAAAGGGTGCCGTTAAACACTGAATAATTGCCTAGGGACGCGTTGGGGAACTCCATCTCTGGAGATATTTAAGAGCTAGGTAGAATAAACGTTCTATCGGCGGTGGTCTAACAGTATTTGGTCCTGCCCATGAGGGAGTAGACTGGACATCATGACCTCTTGAGGGTCCTTCCGTCTAGAATCTATGATATATGAATTAGGAAAAAAGTGTCACTAGGAGGTGGTGAAGCACTGGAATGGGTTACCTAGGGAGGTGGTGGAATCTCCTTCCTTAGAGGTTTTTAAGGTCAGGCTTGACAAAGCCCTGGCTGGAATGATTTAGTTGGGGTTGGTCCTGCTTTGAGCAGGGGGTTGGACTTCATGACCTCCTGAGGTCCCTTCCAATCCTGATATTTTAAGATTATAGCAACTATTATTACCATTTAGAATTTAAGACTGTATCTCATTTGTGTATGTAAGTGTACCTGCTTTAACTTTGTGAATTACTCTTATTTCTTTTTCTTGGTTAATAAATCTTTAGCTAGTGTTATAGGATTGGCTACAAGTGTTGTCTGTGGTTTGAGATCTGAGGTACAATTGACTCTCAGTAAGTGACTGGTCCTTTGCGACTGGGAGTAACCTGAATATTGCTGCGATTTTTGGTGTAAGGGACCATCTATCATGGTGGTTCTCAAACTTTTGTACTGGTGACCCCTTTCACATAGTAAGCCTCTGAGTGAGACCCCCCCCCCAAATTAAAATCATATTTTTTATATTTTTAACACCATTATAAATGCTGGAGGCAAAGTGGGATTTGGGGTGGAGGCTGACAGCTCGCAACCCCCCATGTAATAACCTCATGACTCCCTGAGGAGTCCAGACCCCTAGTTTAAGAACCCCTGATCTATCACAAAGACAGGCTTGCCTGGGTGGCAAGATAGACCAGAGTAGACCAGGTTAGACTGTTCTAGTGCTTTTGCAATTCACATTCATTAGTTGGTTGGTGAAATCTAATTACAGAACATACAACCAATATGGAATTTAAGCCCTGCTCATTGACAGGCTGCCCTGAGGTTGGCACGCACAGTCATAAGCCACATCAGACAACCTGACACTAAGAATGCCTCCATTCTCCACTCCTTCTCGTCTTCATGTGGAGAAGGAGCTGTAGTCATTAGCGAATTAGGAAAATTTCCAGCAGAACGTTTATCCGTTGGAAAATGCCAATTGGTTGAAAGTGAAATGTTTTTGTGGAAACATGATGATTTCAGTAAAAGTTCATTTTGATAGAAAACTTGAAAAAAGTGTTTTGATATGGTTGAAACATTCTGCAAGGCGAGATGTATGCTGCAGCTGGTGGCGTAATGTCCAGCTCAGGCAGACATACAGGTGCTAGCTTTGCTTGAGGTAGCATGTTAAAAATAGCAGTGGAACCACAGTGGCATGGACATCTAGGTATCCACCGCAGTACACACCTAGGATCTTGGATAGGATTGTACTCGGGTGGCCAGCTTTTTCTGCCACAGCTACACTGCGCTTTTAAGTGCTCTGAGTTGATCAAAACCAGTATGTGTACATCTCCAGCTGCAGTGGAGGTGTACCCTAGGTTGGACCATTTCAGAATGGAACATTTTGATTTTCTCTTCCAAGAGGATTTTTCATTTTTAAAAAAATTTTATACTGTTGAATATAACATAAAATACAAAATCAAAGTAGAAATTGGAATGAAATATTTCCATTTTATCGAAACAAAATGTTTTGATTGGTCTGAAATATTTTTATAATGGGAAACTTTGAATTTGTTTGTTTCCATTTCAGTTCGGAACAGCATATATTTTGTTAAATCATGGAATTCCCCACAAAATGAAAACTCTGATTCCCACTCAGCCCCAGTAGTGACCCCACTGAGGCTGTTTTGTCCACGCACACACACACACAAAAGCAGCTCTGGTAAACCTGTGGAGTGTTGCAATAGAGAAGTTGCTTCCTTTCTCAGGCCTACAAGACAGGCCATAATCTGGCCCTCATCTGCAAGTGTAATTATGACAAAGCCTGTCTAAAGGGTCTAGATCAGGGCCTGCTCCAGGCCCCAGCACGCCAAGCGTGTGCTTGGGGTAGCATGCCACGGGGGGCGCTCTGCCGGTTGCCGGGAGGATGGCAGGCGGCTCCGGTGGACCTCCCGCAGGCGTGCCTGTGGAGGGTCCGGTGGTCCCGCAGCTCCAGTGGAGCATCCGCAGGCACGCCTGCGGGAAGTCCATCAGAGCCGCGGGACTGGCGAGCGGCAGAGTGCCCCCGGCGGCATGCCACCATGCTTGGGGCTGCTAAATGGCTAGAGCTGGTGCTGGTCAGGATCAGGGTGGGGACCCAGACTGGAAAAGTTGTGTTGCCTTGGAATGACTTCCACTCCAACAGTTTGTGCAGTGTTGGGTGACCCATTTGCCAAGTGGATGAGAAAAAATTGTCCTTCTTCATGAAGCTCAGAGGTTTTTTCCCTTGGAAACTTAACATAAACTGCACAGCTCCCCTTACCCTCTGGGCCACCTGCCTTCAAAATATTGAGTTGGGCTAGTGCCCAAATAACCTGTCAGTCCCACCTTGTCTCTGATGTGTTCTTCTTCCATGTAGGGTTTTGATGGGAGAAATGCCTGAATGATTTAGATGAGAATTTTGCAACCTCATTGACCTTCCCATATGGCTAAATAGGAAGGAAGGAGAGGGGCTAGATCTTAGAGAGTTGGGAGGGGTTCCTGGGGTGATCCCGGAATGGAAAGGGGTGTTAGATGCAGAATGGGAAAGGTTGAGAGACACTAATTTAGATGGCTTCCAATGGTTTGACCCTGTGGTTATACAAATAAGAGCTCTTATCTAACATTTTTCGTCTGTAGCTCTCAAAGCATGTTACAAAAAGCGCCTGTATTAGAGCTTGTCATAAAATGGATTTTCTGCCCCACGGAATTTCAATTATTTTTTCAATCCTAAAATGAAAGGGAACGCCAGAATTTCAAAAATTTTCACCCTACAAAACTTTAAAAAATAAATAAATAAAACCGTTTTGATGAACCTAAAATGTTTCATTTCAGCCTCAACCGTTTTGAGTTTTTAAATATAGAACAAAGTCCATTTCTAAATAAAATGGCATTTTGAAATGAAAAATTGAAACTTTTCATTCATTTTGACATTTTAAAAAAAAATTTCCTTTTCCCCCTAAGTGACATTAATCAAAACAGCATTTTCTAGTGTAAAACTGTTATAATGAAAATGCTCTGACAGCTCCAATCATCATCATCATCCCCATTTACAGTTTTCAAAGCTGCCATAGAGATTGAGATGCATATGGGAGATCTGCATCTAAATCCCATAGCCAATATTGAAAATCTCTGTCTTTAATGTCTAAACACCCAAATGTCAGTTGCCTACTCCCTCCTTCCTACCTCACCAGCTCCAGAACAGCAAATCCAGAATCATTCGTGGTATATAACTCCATGAAACTCAGTGGGGAAGCACCGGGGATGAATTTATGCCATTCTGTAGAAACAAATATTATGAAAGACCTGTCAATTATTCCCCTTGTCACTGATTGGACTATAAAGTTATAGAGGAAATTGGACGGCTCCCAGGAAGTGTCTTTGATCTATGGACAGTCACAAGCCAGTGGGCTTGATAGCTGCCTTCCATTCAGACTAAATGAGGGAGTAATTAAATACCCCCTTTGTTTAGTGATCATTGAAGCAATAAGAGGCACCTCGGCAAGGCTGGATTATTGAAGTTGAGTACTGTGATCTCAGGAGTAAGGGGTTGCCCCTGGGATCTGAATGCAAAAGCAGGGGTTGGGTATTGTTTGGTGAGATTTTGTGTGTCTGTGAGACAGAAGCAGTCTACAGAGAAGACAGCGGAAAGGCCAAAAAGGAAACAGAAAAGGAAGCGCTGGTAGCATCATTCTGAGAGAAAGCCAAAAGAGAGAGCATTTTGGGCAGAGTGCTAGCTAGAAAAAGGCTTGCAATTATGAGCAAAGAAACTGTCTCCTGTTGTTGGATTCCTGTTGTGCTCAGAAAAGTAGAACTGTGTGGATATTCATTGGATTTAAAGAAGATCGCACCAAAGAAATACCAGACTCTAGTATCAATTTCTCATCCTAACAGAAACAACCTGCAAGACTCACAATTTTGGCTAACAGCATGGCCCAAAAGAGGGGTAACACTAATGTAGGCTAACGAGGATACAACGGATCCCCAGCTGCTGTGAACCAGTATAGCTCCATTAACATCAGTGAAGATGATGATTTACACCTGCTGAGCAAAGCTAGATTAAGACAATCTTGGTACGCGTAAACTGCAGCTGGGAGAGTGTCTCCCAACCCGGGTAGACAGACTCGTGCTTGTGCATAAAAATAACAGTGTGGGTATTGCGGCTTGGCAGCAGTTCAAGCTCACCTAACCTCTCGAATCCAAGTCTCCACTGGAGCTGCAATAGCCACCCTGCTATTTTTAGCGCACTAGCTCAAGCTAAGCTAATGTGAGTCTGTGTAGCCTGGCTCTCCCAGCTGCAGTGTATTCATACTCCCTGAGGCCTTAGGCACATCTCTCATGAGGCCCCAGGACCACACCTCCATGCCGTAGCCCCACCCGTACGCTGTAGCCTCAGTCCTCCTTGGGATGGCAGCAGGTTTCAGAGTTAAGATGAATGGGGCTGTCCGCACTTCACAGAACTATTGCTTCAGGCTGTCTGCAGACTCAGGCAAGCACCAAGTTCTACTTTGCTCTTTTTTCAAGCTTTTCTTTGCATCCCTGAAAGCTAGAAACTTGCTTTTATCTTCCACCAAGGAAAGCTGAGATTCTGATCTCATTGTGAGACTCCAGGAGCCGGGGGCCCTAGGCATGGGCCTCTGGTGCCTGTGCCTAAATCTGGCTCTGAGGATAGAGGATCATCTGGCCCACTGTGATGTTTTTGTGATGGACAGCCGGATGGAGCTCTAGCTATGACATGGCAATCATGAAAAATTAACTCAAAGGGCCATATTTTATTCCATTGCAACCCGCATTGAAGTTAGTCTTTAAGGTCAGGCTATCCCCCTTGAGTGACTCAGTTTAGAGAGTTCTAGTGAATGGGGGATAAATCCTAAAGGCTTTGCTCACTTGCATTTTGTCTACTAATCCATCTCCAATGTGGCTACTTGGAACATTCCAAACCTCTGAGCAGTTTCAAACAGTTGCCATTTTTTTAACAGCTCCCCCCTCCCCACCCCTCAACCTGTCAGGAAAATGTTTCCTGCCTTCCCCAAAATGTGGAATCCTCCCACAGCATAGGACTGGCTCCAGGCCCAGGATAACCAGCATTCAATCCTCGACCAGTGACAGGTTTAAGGTCCCCGTGTCTCATAACCCATTCCTGCTGGAAATGGAAAGTCAGTGGAAGTTTTATTCGGAATGACTTAGGCATGACTTTAAGATTTTGACCCATAATGAAGAACAGCTGAGAATACTGGAGAGAACAGAGCTCAGAATCTATTTTGTGAGGCATCCCTTGTACTTTTAAATAGAATAAGAAAGAAAGGAAGAAAGAGAAAACCATTTACTGTTATATAAATAGGTTTGGCAGAATGTGATTGTTTTTAAATGATTTTTACGAATAATATCAATGTTTATTTTTAAGTATTTTTTCCATTTAAATTTTCACAATTGTGCAAAATTATGGATTTTAAGCTTTTTAAATTTTTTTATCATGTTAAATTTTCACAGGTGTACGAAATTAGAAGGGGTCATACAGTAATTATTTAATGACAAAGTTAATGCTTTATAACCGTGAAAATACAAACTGTCAACCTCATAGGTCAACATTTTAGCCTTAAATTAAACTCAAATAAGTTCTCAAGCAGAATTTCCCCTACTTTTCCTATCTGTAATTGTTGGTTACTGGCGAGGCAAATATTTTTTGTGTCAATGGTGAAATGTATTTAAATGGTGTGTGTAAATGGTGTGTAAATGGTTTGTGTGAAATCAACATAAAAATCGAATCCTTCCAAGCCTTTATATGAATAAGACTAATATAGTTAAACGAGCTAGAATATAACTGCTGCCCAGGATTCCCAAGGGATGTAGACACTTAACTCCCAACCAGACCTGGTTGCATATAAGAATTTCTCCCACAATAAATTTTACAGGAAAAATTCCCCATTAAAATTTTTGGGTCATATTTTGATTTCTGCGGACTTTTTTGTTTTGAAACAACATTTTGAAATGAATCCTTTTATGTGTGTGTTTCCTTTGAAACATTTAGAAATGAAACAAAAAAGTTTCATTTTGTCCTGATTATTACAAATGAAAAATTCCAGTTTTTCATTTTTTTCTTTCCTTTTTGAGGTTTATCTATTTTTTATCCACCTTTTTTTCTCCATTAGAAAAAGAGGAAGAATGATGAAAATGTGGGATAATATAAGAAACCCCTCATTTTTCACACTTCTTTGATGTTTTCCAACTTGAAAAAGTTGGGTAACATTCCAAAAGTCTGATAAAATGTGGGTGGGGGAACTCTATTTTGAAATGAAAGATTTCAGGGTTTTTTCATCAACATTTTTCAAAACAAAAAATGTAGAGAAAACAAAACAAATTAATCAAAATAATTCTAATGATGCAAATTTTCTTTGGAAGATTTTCAACCAATTCTATTCCCAGTTGAACTTCAGAGGTATTTAGGGACTAGAGTTTTAAAGGAATTTAGGTGCCTAGAGTTACAGATGGGCACCTAGTGAGATTTTCAAAATCACCTACATGCCTAACTCTCATTGATTACAATTTTAAATCTGCCTCAGAAGACTCCAACTGTGGCTTCTGTCTGAAACAGGATATCAAACTGTAAGAGGAAATAATGGCAACTTAATAATGTGTGCAAGTGAGTGGCTCTTTCAGTGGCCTGCTGGCTAACCGTAGGCTAGTCAGGTCTTTGCCCTGTGCCTCAGTTTACCCATCTGTAAAATGGAGATAATAACACTGACCTCCTTTGTAAAGCACTTTGAAATTTACAGATGAATAAGTAAGAGCTAGGTAATATTATTGTGCTTGTTATTATTATGAGTAGCAGCAGCAGTAGTGGTATTATGCAAACACCAATAAGGACAGTGAAATAACAGAAAAAAAGACAGAGAAATGAGTACAGTAGGCAGGAGATTTTAAATAATCATATTTGATTTTTTAAAAGTACACCTGCAGGGAAAATAAATACAGATATCCAATGACATCCCAATAGCCCAAAGAGGCTTCAGTCTGAGAGTAGTCACCGAAGCAGACACGGGTTTGCAATGCAACAGTATCCTGATGTGACACCTTTAATATTGCCAAACACAAACGGTCAAAAACCATGTGACTGGCTTAAAAATGGGCTAGAAACTTTATTTTTTAAATGAAAGCTGTGAGTCTCTTGTAATCACCTGACTTTAGGAGTTGGGGCTTTTAGACCTGGTCTACACTAAAAAGTTATGTTGACCCAGCTATGCCACTGAGGGGTGGGAAAAATCCATAGTCGCTAAGTCGACCTAACCCCAGTGTAGACAGCGCTAGGTCTTCCATCAACCTCGCTATCACTTCTTAGGGAGGTGGATTACCTATGCCAATGGGAGAACCCCTTCCTTCGGTATAGATAGTGTCTCTGTGGAAGCCCTGCATTTCAAATGTAGACAAGCCCTTAGAAAAGCCTCAATTGTTATGAGACTCATAAAATTGCTAAAAGTGGCAACTCTGTGCCTATGAAATGCAATCATAGAATCATAGAAATGTAGAGCTTGAAAGGATCTCAAGAGATCAGTTAGTCCACTCTCCACATCTATTCCTGACCCCTGTATAACACAAGCCATAGAATTTCATCCGGACTAAAGCCTGTCTTCCATTTAGTCTTGATTTGAAGCCTTCAAATCAGTGATGAATCCCCCACTTCCTTTGGTGGCTTGTTCTAATAGTTAAACCCTCGGATTATAATATTGGTCAGCAGAGCTCATCTGAAAAATGGAGAGGGAGACGTGTTCCACAGAAAATTTTGACTTTTCGTCAAAAAAGTAAGCCAGAATATTTTCCAATTTTTGACCAAAAACTTCTGACAACTGAAAAAAAAATTAATATTTGGCCAAAAATGTTTGGTTTGGGGATTTCCAATGAAAAATCAAAACTGTTCAAGGAAAGGAGACACTTTACGAGGAAATTTTCATTTAGCCAAACCTCCAGTTCTCCACTGGAAAGGAAGTTGTGATGGATTTTTTTTACCAGCTGTACTACCGAGGTCAGAGCTGATACATCATGGGCAGTTTTCGAGACAGCAGGAGAAATCTTGAAGTCTTTAGTCAGTTGTAGTATTCTGTCCAGAAAGAAAGTGCCTAAAATGGTGGGGCGGGGGGTGCGGAGGAATTGGCAAAAACAGAACATTAAAAATCAAGCCAGGTTCCTGAGGGGCTCATTTTAAATCGCTGTTTTACAGAAACTGCTAATCCCAGATTAGGATAGATGATCCCTCCCATTCATACACTTTTCCAGACCACTTTAAAAATTGCAGAAAGACCCTGATGATGGATGGGTGAGGGGAAGTGACGTTTCTGTGGATGTCTGAGGCTGAGATCCTGCTGGGATGATCTCTGTCAGAGCCATAACAAGGAATTTTTGCACCTGAGGCAAGGGCCGACTCCAGGCTCTTCAGCAGCAATTCAACGGTGGGTCCCTGAGTCCCTGTCGGAGGGAAGGACCTGCCACCGAATTGCCGCCGCCACTTCATTCATTCTTCAGTGGCAATTCTGTGATGGGTCCTTCTCTCCATGAGGGACTCAGGGACCTGCTGCCGAATTGCCGCTGAAGAAGTGACGGCGGTAGAGCTGCCGCTGAAGCACTGCTGATCGTGGTAGAGCTGTGACCCTCCGCTTTGCGCGCCCGAGGCAAATGCCTCACTCGCCCCCCCCTTGTTGTGGCACTGATCTCTGTGGTGCTGCTGGGATGTCATTGTATGTATGCATTGCTAATGATTTATTAGGGCACTTGGGATATCATTTTCAAAAGGGTCTAAGGATTTAGGAGCCTAAATCCCATTAACTTTCAAGGAGATTTAGGTTCCTAGATGCCTAAAAATTCCTTCTGAGAATGGGATTAAGGCCTGATCTGCACTGCAGAATTAGATCAACGTAAGGCAGTTCATGTCACCCTAACTCTGTAAGTGTTTACACTAAAATGTAGCTCCCACCGATGTAACTGCCCCACAACACTGAACGAATAACTCCACCTGCCCGAGAGGCGTAGCACTTAGGTCAAAGGGGTTAGGTCATTGCAGTGTCAGTGTGGACACTTATATCAACTGTTGTTGCCTTTCAGAAGCTGTCCTACAATACCTGACACTGACAGTTAAATCAGTGCAAGCACTCGTGGTAAGGATGCATACCGCTGACACAAAGAGTGTGGTGTGGACATGCAGAAGTGATTTCATTACTGAGGTGGCTATATGTCAACGTAATTTAGGTTGACTTAATTTTGTAGTGCAGACTTGCCCTAGGTGTATTAAGGGATTTAAGACCAGGTTTTCAAGAGTATTTGCTCACCTACAGATGCAGCTAGGTGTCTAGTGGGATTTTCAAAAGCACCTAAACAGATTAAGCACCTATGGCCAGATTTTTAAAGGTATTTAGGTACCTAACTTCCATGGAAATCAATGGGAGTAAGGTTGCTTTAGCGCTTTAGAAAATTCCAGTAGCCATCTGGCTGCATCTTTAGGCACCTAAATATCTTTGAAAATCTTGCCCATGGGCACTTTTCAAAATGTTACCTTTGAGCCTTGGACTGGCCTCTCTTTATGAGTTTACATCTAAATAAATAAGAAGTGTGGGCCTTTCAGTGCTCAGAGTAGATAATGCAAGTTACCCGGAGACAATCCTTTTTCAAAGGTTCCACCAGGCAATATTTTATAAATGGTGACAGGTGATTCTATAGTCCCATGCCTGCTGATTAAAATTACAGCAGAAAAGAAAATCTCTCCCTTTTTCGCTCTGCAGAAAAGTCTTAGGCTGGGAAGTTAAGAAGATAAAGCGTATTGGTTTCATGTCCCTGCTCCATATTGAAAGAAAAGCAATTCAGGCCCCTCCATACTCATTCACAGATGACTGAGTCGCTGCTGTCCTTCTTACTGAAACATTGAAACAGTCATGGGGTTTTTTTTTCTTTCCTTGTGAAAATATTTCCTCATTACCAGCCTGTGAATAGCCAGAATGAAGCAGTTAGCCTGCCTTTTTATATTGCCGTAATATGTGTACCAAAGAAAATCTATTAGCACCTCGAAGAAAAGCACTCCGGGATCATAAAGGAACGGTCAAAGTTTCACAATCCCCAACTTTCACTCCTATTTCATATTCATCAAGAAGATGGAATAAGAGGGGGGCTCGGAAGCCCTTTGGGTGAAGCTATTCCAAGCCCAATTCAATAAGGAGGTGTTCAAATGGCCTTGAGGAATGTAAAGTATTAGTCACTCGCAGAAGTTCATAAATTGTGCGCTGCTTATGTGCCTTCTATAACAAATGGCTTTCTCTCCTCTCTCAGCCATTAATGCAAACAGCCAAGGAACTTCAGAGGACTTCAGATTCCGAGAGCTCGTGGCTAGAAGTGGTTTATGTTTGTTAGCCTTTGGGACCAGCTGCAAAGTTGACCTTTTCTCCATTGCCTTTGAAGGGACAGGGATTGGGTGGGGATGGATAGCTGTGAAGGAGGAGGTCCTTAGCTCTTATCTGCCTGTATCTGCTAGGTTGTGTGGTTGATCAGGATAATTTAAGGGACGATTTACTAATATATTTTTCAAAGGCTGGCAAGGGACCCCAGAATCTTATACACTCTGATATTCTTTTACTGTAGCTTGTACAAATCCAACTGAATAAGTAAATTAAATAAATAAAACTAGACCTTCAATTTGTCACATTACGATCTCATAGATTCTGTAGATTTTTAAGGTCAGAAAGGAATATTGTGGTCATCTAGTCCAGTGGTTCTCAACCTTTCCAGATGACTGTGCCCCTTTCAAGAGTCTGATTTGTCTTGCGTACCTCATTTCACCTCACTTAAAAACTCAGGCTTCTGCATCAGCCCCTCCCAGCGACCCTGGGCCCCATCAAGTCTAATGCTGGCCCTGGATGCTCCATTAAAACCAGCTCACCCACAGTTTGAGAACTGCTGATATAGTATATAGAGCAGTAGAAACAAGTCATTGTCTGTATGAAATTTTAGTCTGAACTGATTTCACTGGTGCTTTTTATGTAGCCTGTTGTAAAACTAGGCACATATCTAGATGAGTTGATGTACCCCCAGGGTTACACGTACCCTGGGTTGAGAACCACTGAACTAGTCTGACCTCCTGCATAACACAAGCCAAAGAACATCCCCCAGTGATCCGTGCAATGGAGCCCCAACAATGAACCCCACGTCTGTAAGCTAGCCACGTATTATCATCCTGATTTTACAGCTGAAAGGCTTAGAGAGGGGAAGTGATTTGCTCCAGAGTGAGTCCGTGAGAGAACCCAGAATTCATTAGTGTCCTACTCTAACTACGAGATAATGCTTCCTCATCCACAGATCACTCAGACTGAGCTCCTCAATGCTGCCTAATGGATTTGAGTGTCCAGTTTCCATAGGTGGCTATGAAAAATCTCAGCTTCAGCCTCAAACTCTTTTGGTCCAATGAATTGGGCACTGGGCTGGGACTCAGGAGACTTGAATTCTATTCCCAGGCCTGTCACTTCCCTGCTGGCTGACCTGGGGCAAGTCACTTCCTCTCTCTGTGCCTCAGTTTTGCCATTTGTAAAAATTATGGTCGTGATACTAACCTCCTTGGCAAAAGAGTTTTGAGATCTGCAGATGAACAGCACCATACAAGAGTTAAGTGTCATTATTATTATTATTTAAGGGACATAACACAGCAGGAAAAAATGCTATCCGGATGTTGTATTTTTTCTAAAATGCATTACGTGTACCATGCAATTGTGTTAACTTTTCAGCTAGAGAATAACTTGGAGACTTTCATTTTTAAATGATACCATTCCTTCTTCTGGCCACAATTATGCTAATGATAGTTTTATTAAGTGGCATGGGAATGACCCTTAAATCAAATCAGAAAATTTCCACTTCAAGAAAATTGCAGTCCGTCGGATAATTCAGCACACGAAAATACACTTGGAGGAAATTGATCAGCTGGGGAAGTCAGATACCCCCCACCCCAGTGACTGTGAATTCGGTGAACATATTTTTTAAGAAGATTATTTATGGTTTATTTTAGACACCAGATCGTTTGGTGCTTGTTTCATCAATTTGTCACTGTTTTTATTGTCACCAATTGCCCATAACCGGAGCGCATTTAAAATGTCATTGATCTTGATATTATGGTGTCATAATATGACAGTAATAGTTGTGCCCTGTACAGGAAGCCCAGTTCCTAAGATTGATGGCTTTCACCGTACCAATTATATTCTGTCCATCTAAGTGATAAAGAGCATGTTAGAGGCATTCGCTAGATAAATTAGATATCTTTTCCAATTATTCCCTTTATCTTATAGGGTCACGTGTCTGATTAACAACTTTTTACTTCTGTCATTAGCCAGCCAATTTCATATGTTCGCGCCATGTGTTTTAATTTTACAGATATAATGAAAGATATTGAAGCGTTCACACAGGGGTGTGTAACTGCCTCCAGCCTTTCTCACTGTCTCTGGGTCTTTCACTGTTTTAGGAACATGTCCATTTAATTCCCTTTCTGCATGATTAAGGCCAGTGAAGACAGCTTATACTCAGCTTTGCCATGATTTCTGTTAAACATTATGAAAAACAGGGATGAGATACAAACAGATCAGTTTTTTGTAGAGTCCTCACTTGGTGTTATCATAATTAATTATAACAAAAGTTTGGGAAGGAATGTTAAACTTCCTGCTCTGGGGTTTTAGCCAGTCTCTGATTCTTAGGGTATGTCTACACTGCAATATAAACCCGAGTTCAAACTCAGGCTCAAATCTAACCTCCCCTCTCTTTCCATCTAGACACAAATTGTGCTAACCCAGGGCTCAGAACCAGAGTCCCAGGAACCCATGAGGGTGATGAGTCTGAGCCGGGACCCAGGGTTTAAGTCCTATTGCTTTGTAGTGTAGACACGGCTCCCCTGAACTTGTGCTTCAGGAGTCTGCCAAAAGCATCCCACAATCCCAAGGGCCAACTTTCTTTGTCCTCTGGACAGTCAAGTTTGGTGGAGAATCAGGTTTTCCCACACTGCACCATGAACAAAAGGCTAGAGAGGCCATATTTTGGGAGGACGCTTGGTGGTCTTAGGGTCTGGGTGGTTGGACTTGGGCCCACGTAATGCAATATAGACACTGGAGCCCCAGGGTGAGACCCAGGGTTCAACAATTCGTAGCCTGGGGTTAAGAATGAGTATAGATGCTCAAGCTCTAGATCAGGATTTCTCAAACATCATTGAATCATGACCCCCTTCTGACAACAAAAATTGCTACATGACCTTGGGAAGGGGGACTGAAGCCTGAGCCCCACCACCTCAGGCTGGGGGTCCAAAGCCCAAGCCCTGCCATCCTGAGGGGCGCCATAGCTTGAGGGCTTCAGCCCTGGGTGGTGAGACTTGGATTTTGGCTTCAGCCCTGAGTCCCAGCAAGTCTAATGCCAGCCCTAGTGGAGTCGCAACCCACTCTGTTGTCCCGACCCACAGTTTGAGAACCGCTGCTCTAGGTTAACAAACCCCGCATCTGCTAATTCAAATTCTACTAGCCCTGGGTTCACACTGCAGTGTAAACATACTCACAGAGAGCAGGATGAGACCTCAGGGGAGTGACAGAGTGTCCCACATATGCTACTGCCAAGTTCTTACACCTTTCTCTGCAGCATCTGGTGATGACCACTGTCAGAGGTGAAATACTGAGCTAGATGGACCTCAGGTACAGTCCCCTCTGGAAAGTCCCATGTTCCTATGTTCACTGAAGACAATCTAAATCAGCAGGTGGATTTTAGAGAGCTTAGAAATATCAGCTGTGTCTCACTCTTAACTATGCAAGTGCTATCACCCTACTAGAGTTAGGACACAAACACACAAAGAAAATCTTACGTGGAGCTATTATAAATTAAATTTATTTTGCGTATGGAAGCACAGGTTAATTGATATGAAAGCACGTCATAAGACAATAACTTGAATGTTTTTGCAATCTGTACACATCCTGTACTTATGCATAGATGTAACAGAAAAAACAACACAAAACAACGGCTAACCATCTGAAGAAATAGTAAGGCTGTTGTTAGAAGGAGGGAATCCTTTAAAAGGTGGATATGTATGATTGTGTATATGCTTTGTTAATGGATTAGATTTTTTCATAGATAGATTAATATATTACAAGGCCAGACAGGACTATTGTGATCGTCTAGCCTGATCTCCTGTATAACACAGGCCATAGAATTTCCCCAAAAGAATTCCTAGAGCAGATCTTTTACAAAAACATACAATCCCTATTTTAAAATGATCAGTGACAGAGAATCCACCACTACCCTTGGTTAGTTGTTCCAGTGGTTAATTACTGTCATAGTTAAAAATTTACACCCAGTCAAAATTTGTCTAGCTTCAACTTTCAGCCATTGGATCATGTTAAACCTTTCTCTGCTAGATTGAACAGCCCCCTATTATCATATTTCTTCTGTTAATGTGGCTGCATCGACAGGGGGGATTAGGTTGACCTAACTCTGTTGCACAGAGCATGACATTTTTCACAGTCCAGACCCATGAGACCATCCTCCTTCTTCACTTTATACTGACGTGCCTTTTCCACCGGTTTACATAAGGCTGTAAGCTCTTTGTTACATGTTTGTATGGTGCCCAGCACATTAGGACCATGGGTTAAATTCCAAGCTCCACTCTAGTCAATGGGTGTTTTCCCATTCACTGCAAGGGAGCCAGGATCTCACCCCCAAGAGCAGATCTGCAGCAGGAATAAATGTTTGTGCCTTTATTGAAATCAATGGGTTCATGGATTCCCAGGATCGACCTCGATCTGGGAACTTCACTCCATGATGTCTGGTGTGACATCATCAACTGTAGTCACTCTGGCTGACATAGCAGTCAGTAGTGGACTATGAGTATTTGATTACATGTATTTACAGACTGGAGTAGTTTGCGTTACTGATGGTTATAAACACATTAGTAGAAGGTATTATAGATATCTTTACTAGCCATGATTATAGGTAGGCTTGGATGGATTCAATTTTTATCAGTAAATGTTGGTAAACGTTGATTTCACCACACACACACACAAACTGACGAAAAAATATGTTCACTGTTAATAATCAAAATGTTCAGGTAGGCAAAAGTGCTAATTGAGGATGTATTCAGGTTTGATTGGGGATATTGACTTTGTATATGTGCCACAGGGATAGCTAAGTGGGGGGAGGGAGAGCTCAGTGGTTTGACCACTGGCCTGCTAAACCCAGGGTTGTGAGTTCAATCCTCAAGGGGGCCATTTGGGGATTGGTCCTGCTTTGAGCAGGGGGTTGGACTAGATGATCTCTTGAGGTCCCTTCCAATCTTAATGATCTACAATTCCATAGAGAGTATAAAGCTTTAACTCTTTGAATCTCTACATTGGTGCTACCATTAAATAATTATTTTCTGACACCCCTCACAATTTCCTGCAACTGTTGAAATTTCAGTCAACAAAAGTTGGGAAAAAATTATTTAAAATAAACATTGACATTATCTGTCAAAATTATATTAAAAAAAAAATTCTGCCAAGCCTAATTATAACAACCTGGGCAGTATAACAGTTGATTGAGATAGCGATGACCCATCGGTTAACCCTTTATGTACTGCTTATAAATGGAACTTTGATACAAGTGTGACTTCTGTGAGATAGCCACATTTCAGTAGATCTATATTTTATTTTACACATTTGAAGAAATAAATAATAAATTGATCTTTTTTAAAAAACATAGGTCTGGCTGGTGGCCCATCTCACATGCCACCCTGTAGAGTATGGAGGAGTAAAATCTCCTACGCTGGCTACCTATTGTGTGGGAGCAGCACGGGGTGGAGGAGAGCAGCTGCTTTGGGATTGCTCTGCTCTCCTGTGCCTCTGGGTGTGGAGGGAGAAGGTCCCCCGATGTGCCCTCCACATGTGCCAGCAGAAGCAGCTGTACCAGTATGTCAGGGGATGGGCACTGCCACTTGGCACAGGGCAGGTGATATAGTGACTGGAGCAGGTAGGGGTGGAATCAGGTACTAGGTTGTGTGACTCTCTAGGGGTATGTCTCCACTGAAATGCATGTGGTTGTAGGCATGGCTTGGCGTAGTTGCAGTAGCTTTAATCTAGCTAGTGCCAGTAACAAGAGTAGTGTAGACATGATGGCACAGCTTCTACATGGGCTAGCCATCCCTGCATAAGCTCACCAAGGAGCCTGAGTATGTACTTGGATAGCTAACCTGCTCTGAAGTCCATGCCACCACATCTTCAATGCTATTGTTACTTGCAATAGCTAGATTAAATCTAACTTGAGCATACCTATGATCACCCCTTCATTTGTAGGACAGTTGTATCCTATGTCACAATCTCCTTCTCAATCTGCTTCTGCAGCACCGGGACGGCACACTGCCCCATTCTCAGAACTAGAGGCTAACGCCGCATGGAGCCATGATTTACCATTCTCCATGTCCATCAATCTTTCCCGAAAGATATTTGCCACAGTTTCCCCTTTCCTCACTTGTGATGAATGAACTTTTAATGGAGAAGAATAGGCTGACTTTTTAAAGGGAAACGTTTATAAGGAAGCCGATGATTTAGACAACTTTAGCTCCATTACACAAAAAGGGAAACTGGATCTTAAACTCTCATTTATTTCAAGGAGCTTCTGACCTGAGATAAACATGACATTAAGTAGCCATCTGAGCATTGCTAAAACATACATTTGCCCTAGTAATAAAATGTTTTTAAGAGATAGTAATGGTTACCTTGAGAGTGGTTCATATTATAACCATTTAAAATCCCACCGCTGGGTTACTTCAATAACTGTCCATCAGCCAATGGCAGCAGCACATTTAGAAACAGAAGGCACTGTTTATACTTTGCTCTTATTAGGGGGAAACCTCAGGATTATATACAATGCCAATAAGACATCACATCTAATTCAGAAATCCAGTCCTTTTACTGGTGCACTTGAATCAGCTGCATCTGCAAAATATGGGGAGGAGGGGTGGGAGCTAGTCCGAGGTATTTTGGTGGCACCCAAACCCAGAAGGGGAATCATGCACACAACTGAAAATAAAATCAGTACAGACAAAGTCATTGGATTTCTATGGAGACAGGGCCCAAGCTTGGTCCCATTAAAGTGACTTGTGCCCTAATTCAGCAAAGTATTTCAGCATGTCCTTGCATTCACCCCAGTTGCAATCTTTTGCGATTTTCTCACAAGTCTTGTGATATTTTGTGATGTTTTTTAATAGCCCCTGCTCCAGGAGTCAGGCAAATATACGAGCATCACTACTTTAATTGCAACAGAAAAATTTCCCATCCTCCTGGTTATGGAGGAAAGCTTGAAAACGAGGCCCCTAAATGCTCAAAAGCCCTAAGCCAGAGGAACTCTCCAATTTGTCATAAAATAAATCTCATTATGTTTAAGCCAATCTCAAAATTTTTGCATGGTTGAGGTTGACGGTACTGCAATCTAATAAAGCACTCAAGCATACCCTTAACTTTAAGCACATGCTTAACATCGTGCATGGGCTTAAGTGCATTGTTGAATAAGGATGGACTGGTGAATTAGGATATGGTGAATGAACATTTGAGCTCATCTATTTATTGTTTCTGGCAGGAGCTAAACAGAGAGAAAGTTGAGTGAGCTGAGGGCTCTGCAGACAGAATTAACAGCTCTGCTATATTTACTGAAGGGGAAAGGAACTGCCTTTCCTTCTGTGATTTATAAAAGAAAGAAAAGGAACTTCGGGATACATTTGCAGAAGGCATTTCCCCCTTTCGGTGCCCAGCGCAGTGAGGTCAATTTCTTCTGAGTTTGTAGGTCCAAATTCTACTCTGTTCCACTAGTGTAAATCTGGAATGTGGCCTTCTCTATACTTGGGGATTTGCCCCGATTACAGCCATTAGTGTAGCTACACCAATGCAACCCCCTAGAGTAGACAGGTGCAGTTACTCTTTCCTCCAGTGCAGTTTATAGCCATCAGTGCTGGAATTAAGGGTGCTGCCGCACCCCCTGGCATGAAGTGGTTTCCATCATATACAGGGTTTACAGTTTGGTTCAATGGCTCTCAGCATCCCTTCTATACACTTTGTTCCAGCACCCCTGTTTACAGCTACTAGAAACTGGAGTTAACTGCACCTGTGGAAATCATGGCATATAGATGTTTACCCTGTCTAAACTACACTAGACAGGAGTTGTACCAGTTTCACATAAACTGGTTTAAAAAATTAGTTGGTTAAACCCTTTGTTGACACTCATATCTGTTTCAAATTGGTTATATCCATTTAGTTTTTTACAATGCAGGCTACACTTGTGCTGATGAATGTATGCCACTGTTGGCCAACGGTAGCTGAGTATGAGGCAACCCTTCAGTTTTGGCAAGGCCAAACTCAACTCCGTTTCAAAGTGTGTTGCTCTGGAATTACATTGGTGAAACTGAGAGCCAAGTCAGGCCCCCGAACTTTGGTCTGCACTTGTATTTACCTCTAAACTAAATGCTTAAACCTGCAGTGAAGGGGAGCTCTGCCTTCGCTAAATTAATAGAGTTGAAGGTGAGAAGGGACCATTCATTAGTATCATCCAGTCTGACCTCCTCTATCACACAGGCCAGAGAATTTCATCTAGTTATTCCTCTATATAACCCCAGTAACTTGTGTTTGAGCAAAGCATCTCTTCCAGAAAGGCATCCAGTCATGATGTGAAGACACCAAGAGGTGGAGAATCCATCCCTTCCCTTGGGAGTTTGTTCCAATGGTTAATCACCCTCACTGGTAAAAATTGGTGCCTTATTTGTCATTTGAATTAGTCTGACTTCAACTTCCTGCCGTTGATTCTTGTTATTCCTTTCTCTGCTAAATTAAAGAAATTTTTCGTACTAGGCATTTAAGAAAAGAAGTATGTTTGCTTCCCTAGAGATTTGGGGATGATGTTGATATCCCATTGGCCAGCAGAGACACACAGATGTTGTGGAAGAGAATTCCTGGGTCGTCCAGCCCTTAGTATAACTGGACAGTTCCTCTCCCAATCATTGTATCTAATCTTGTCTTAAAAAAAGAACCCCAGATAAGTTCATGGAGGGCAGGTCCATCAGTGGCTATTAGCCAGGATAGGCACGGATGGAGTCCCTATCTTCTGCCACAATCTAGGAATGGCGACAGAGGATGGATCACTTGATGATTACCTATTCTTTTCATTCCCTCTGGGGCACCTGGCATTGGCCAATGTCGGAAGACAGGATACTGGGCTAGATGGACCTTTGGTCTGACCCAGTATGGCCATTCTTATGTTTTTACAGAGTTCTCTGCAAAGTGTCTCCTAGGAGACCTCCCAGGATTGTTACAACTCATGCTGGTGGCATGTTGGCAATGGAGAGTATGTCTTGACTGCAAAGAAGGGTAGTACATGGATGGACCAGTCTCGCTATAAAATCCTAAAGGAGATAGGGCCCTGTTATTCTGAATTCGATGTAGGTAAGCCAAGTAAACCCCAGGTAAAGGGGTGTAGGATTGACTTGGACTAGCTACATCAAGGTAAAATCTACTGAGACAAAGTTCATCCTCTACCTTGGTGGGTCCTACACTTATTGGCAGATTTGCTCACCTCAGTGATTCTTCCCCACAGTCTGGGTCACTCCTCCTGTGTCCTGATCAGGAATGTTGGGAGGTTTGGGGGAACGCCGGGCTGCCCCTCTACTACCGGTTTCCAGTCCAGGGCCCTAGTGATATGCAGCTGTTATAGTGCCTCCTGTAACACGTGCATGACAGCTAACAAATCGCCTGGGCTACTTCCCATGGCCTCTCCAAACACCTTCTTTATCCTCACACACAGGACCTTCCTCCTGGTGCTGATAATGCTTGTACTCCTTAGTCCTCCAGTAGCACAGCCTCTCACTCTCAGCTCCTGGTGCCTCTTGCTCCCAGCTCCTCACATGCACTTCCTCTCCTCTGGATCCTCCTTGCCTGACTGAGTGAGCTTCTTTTTAAACCCAGGTGCCCTGATTAGCCTGCCTTGATTTGCTGCAGGTGTTCTAATCAGCTTGTCTGCCTGAATTGTTCTAGCAGGTTCCTGCTTACTCTAGTGCAGCCCCTGCTCTAGTCACTCAGGGAACAGAAAACTACTCATCCAGTGACCAGTATATTTGCCCTCTACCAGACTCCTGTACCCCACTGGTCTGGGTCTGTCAAACTACCTTTGATTTGTTGGATAGCTAAGGCCTTGTCTACCAGAAAAGTTTTGGTGGCATAGCTATACCGGCAGACCCTCCTAGTATAGACACAGCTTATGCCAATAGAGTTATTCTGTCAGTGTAGTAAAACCATCTCTCCGACTAACATTAGCTATGCTGATAGAGTGCATTTCTATTGGCTTAGCTACATCTACACTGGGGGGTTTGCTGGCATAGTTATGTTGGCTAGAGGGTGTGGTTTTTTCACACATTTGTCTGGCACCGCTATGCTGATTTGTAGTGTAGACCTGGACCTAATGTAGACACCACTTATATTAGTATTAGAGTACTTCTGCTGGTATAGCTTACACCAATACCGATCCCTAAGCCTGTGTCTATACTAGAAGCACTATAGTGGATGGTTTTTTTCCATCGCTGTAGTCAATTCTCCCCTTTGAGAGGTGGCAGCTAATTTGATGGAATAATTCTTCAGTTGATCTAGCTGGGTCTCCAGTGGGTGTTAGAGTGATCTAACTACATTGCACAGGGCAAGACATTTTTCATAGCTATGTCAGCCTAACTTCTAAATGTAGACCAGGCTTGAGAGACATAAACACGCCATTAGAAACGTTTGTACTGACATAGCTAATTTGGTTTAAAAAACCACACACCTAACTGATGTAACTATGCTGAAGTGTAGACCAGACCTAACTCAATATAGAAAACACACCTTTTTTTTAAAATGAAGATAATGTTCCACAGATGGAACCAATGAATATTCCACTAATGGATTGTCTATAGACAGGAATTGCACCAGTTTGTCTTAAACTGGTTTTTAAAATGAATTAGTTAAATACTCTGTGGACATTCATATCAGTTCCAAACTGGTTATAGCCATTTAGTTTTGTGCGATGCAGGCTAAACGGCTTTCAGACACATTTAAATGGATTGAAGTTTCCATATGCAAAGTGGCACTCTTTTAAAATCACACCTCTCATTACACTAGTGCAACCTTATGTGCAGACCAGTTCTAAGCGAAATCAGATTACATGATCCTCAGTTTCCATTGGTCTGACTCTTGCAAAGTCAGTGTAGTATGTGTGAAATACTCCCATGCTCACTAGCATTTGCTCAATCTGCTCACTATTTTAAATGGTGCAAGGGCAAGAACAACAGAGAACTGAGATGAAAGTTTCTTCACCCTCATCCAGAAATAGTTTGTCAAAGTTTCTTTTATAATATAAAAGAGTGTACTATTGTGTCCTAGTGGATAGGGCATTGAACTGGTATTGTGTTTTGCGCCCAGCTCTACCACTGGTCACAGAATCAAAGAATATCAGGGTTGGAAGGGACCTCAGGAGGTCATCTAGTCCAACCCTCTGCTAAAAGCAGGACCAACCCCAATTAAATCATCCCAGCCAAGGCTTTGTCAAGCCTGACCTTAAAAACCTCTAAGAAAGGAGATTCCACTACCTCCCTAGGTAACCCATTCCAGTGCTTCACCACCCTCCTAGTGAAAAAGTTTTTCCTAATATCCAACCTAAACTTCCCCCGCTGCACCTTGAGACCGTTACTCCTTGTTCTGTCATCTGCTACCACTGAGAATAGTCTAGATCCATCCTCTTTGGAACCTCCTTTCAGGTAGTTGAAGGCTGCTATCAAATCCCTCTTCATTATTCTCTTCTGCAGACTAAACATTCCCAGTTCCCTCAGCCTCTCCTCGTAAGTCAATAGACTCATGGTCTATTGGATGACCCTAGCAAGTCACTTCAGTTACCACATCTGTAAAATGGGTGAATGATACTGACCTCATTCATACAGCACTTTGAGATCAACAGATGAAAAGGGCTAGCTGACCAGTATTGTTATCATTACCCTAACTTTCTCTTTATGGGACATGCTGACCAGCATTAGCAGCTGACCATGTTTATATTTCATCTTGAAAAGCCAATTGTCCATGAATCAGTAGCTCCAGAAACCGGAAGACTACTATTTCCCTTCAATGGGCAGCATGAATACTGCTGGACATCAATGGAGCCTTATTCGCCATTGTTATGCAGTTTCTGATTGGGATTGTCAGTTGGGCCTTAGAGAATTAGATGCTGGAATCCCATTTAGAGTCAGATGTTTCTTTGACAATCTTGGCCCATGTGAACATTTATACCAGTGCAAAATGGGTGTAAAATCAGAGCAGAAGTGCTGTGTTGTACACTGTTTTCACTGGTGAAAATGACGGCAGAAGATGAACGGCCACAGAGAACCCAATAATGGAACTCAAGTTTTTGGGCCAAATTCTGCTGTTATTTAAGGCTTTTACACTGAAATACTTTTACACCATCTAACAGTGTAAAAGGGTCCTTAGTGTAAACGAGAATCAGACCTATTGATGTCATGGGGAGTCCTTCCATTGTATACAATCCAATCAAGCCCTTTACTTTGGAATAATATCCAGTGTGACACCGTTGATTCCAGAAGAGTTACTCAGGCTATATCTACCCTACACAGCCCATGCTAGCATAGCCCCTTACTGCAGATGAAGCATACACCAGAAAGAAGGAGAAACGCCATCTCTCCAAATGATGTTCACTAGGCTGACAGAAACAGTTTTCTGTGGCCTAGCTGCACCTACCCTAGGGGCTTTGTCGTCATCGCTGTGTCACTAGGAGGTGTGGTGTTTCCACACCCCGACCTGATATACATAACACAATCCAATGGCTAGAATTGAAGCTAGACAAATTCAGACTGGAAATAAGGCACACATTTTTAGCAGTGAGAGTAATTGACAACTTCCCAAGGGTCATGGTGGATTCTCCATCACTGACTATTTTAAAATCAAGATTGGATGTTTTTCTAGCAGATCTGTTCCAGGAATTATTTTGGGGAAGGAGGTCAGACTAGGTGACCACAGAGGTCCTTTCTGACCTTTGAATACTATGCCAGTACATGGTCTCTGAATGTACACCTGAGTCTAAGGCCTCATCTACACTAGAAAATCATGCTGGCATAACTATGTCGCTCAGGGATGTGAAAAAATCCACATCCATGAGTAGTGTAGTTAAGCTGACCTAAGTCCATGTGTAGACAGCACTATATTGACAGAAGAATTCTTCTGTCAACTTCACCACACCCTCTTGGGGAGATGGATTACTTACGTCAGCAGAAAAACCCCTCCCGTCGGCATAGGTAACGTGTGCACTGAAGCGCAAAAGCTGCGCAGGTGTGTTACTGCAGTTTCATGTGTAGACAAGCTGTAAGTTAGAGCAGGACCTGGCCTCCTTGGAGAACAAACCCACAGCGTGTGCAATTAGTCTAAGAACAAAAGGCAACCGCTGAAGAATGCAGGACCCCATCAGCTGTGGTTCCCAGCTCTTTGGCTCTGTTTCGGGCTGAGCCCATCATAAGGAGGCCTGTGCTGTCTGGCGATACTGCACAACTCCTGGGCCAAGACACCTCCCTCCGCAGCCCCTTCAGGAATGTCAGCTTCGTCTTTCCTCACCTACACGCCCTTGGGGTGAAGAAGGGAGCATCGGTGACAAGTTGCTGAGCGACTGATTTGCAGCAGATAAAGAGATAACCACAGCTCCTGATGCAGAGTCTCTGTCAGTGTCCGCTGCTTATTAATAGGAAAGAATAAACACTGAGGAAAATTCAGATGGGCCACTGCTTGAGCAAAATTTGGCATGCCCTCCCTCCAAGCACATGCACATTTTGCCCCCACCCCAATAGCATTCAGCTGTTTCATTTATAAACGAAAGGCTGAAATTTTTCCAGAGCTTTGTGACTGTTAATGGAGTATCCAGCTCCAGCTTTGAGAATCTCACCCAAAGCTTTTCAGTGCTGCATTGCAAAGTCTGGGCCCATTGTTGCTCACCTGATTCTATCAACTAGCCCATCGGGACAAACTCCGAGGTGCAGATTTTCAAACTTGGGTGCTTGAGGCTCAGCAAATTATCCCTGTTTGAGCACCTATATATGTGACATGATTTTTAGTGGTGATGAACATCTATGCCTTCCATTGACATCCTTGAAGCTGGCTGGATTCCCCACCCCCACTCCAGAAAATTTGAGTGACAACATTTTTTCAGTTTTCTTTGAAATTTCCAGTGGAAATGTCAATATTTGATTGAAAAAAAAAGCTATTTTATTTTATTTTATTTTATTAGTTTCCAGCAACTAAAAAACAAAAATATTTAGTAACTTGAAGAATTTCACACACACACACACACACACACGCACACACGCACACTCTTATGGACAAAAATATGTTTATTTTCTGATGAAAAATAAAAAAAACCATGAAAAATTAGACCTTCCATGAAAATTTAGTTGAAAACCCAGTTTTCCATCATAAAAGAAGTTTTGGTGGAGAATGTTCAGTCAGCCCCAGACGTAAGTACATGCTTAAAGTTCAGCATGTGCTTACATACCCTTCGTGAATAGGGATGCTGTTCCAAATTGGGACTTATGTGCATTGCTGAATAGGGATGGATTTGACCTTCCAGAATTGGAGGGGGGTTAGTGCAAAGAGGATGTCCCAGAGCTTGGGGAAAAAATTCATATGAAGAAAGAGGGAAAAGATTGGGACTCAAAAGGAAACAAAGAAGATGGGACATGATAAAAGTATATAAACTAATGAACAGTCTAGAGAAGGGAGATCCGGAGCTTCTCTGCTCCCTGTCTCAAAGCACAAGAACAAGGGGACATCTGATTAAATTAAAAACTGGGATACTAAAACTGACAATGTGTGATTAGATTGTGGAACTCACTGCCACATGAAGTTGTTGAAGCCAAATATTTAGCAAGGTTTGAAAAGTGATTGGACATTTATATGGCTATCAAGAATATCCAGAGTTACCATAATTAATGAAAACAAATGTTGGAAGGGATAGTGAACCTCCTGCTTCAGGGTGTAAAGTAGTCTCTAACTGTTAGCGATCAGAATGAAGACTATGTGAAATCCATCTGTCTACAATAGAGATCTTACATCTTCCACTGCAACATCTAGTGCTAGGTGGTCTCAGAAATCGGATCCTGGACTAGATGGACCTTGGCTCTGATCCATTCTGACAATTCCTATGTTTCTATGATCTCTTAAGCGATTTCCTGTATTGGGCCTACGGGGTTGACCTGATGCCCACTGAAGTCATTGGCAGTCCTTCCACTGGCTTCATTGGGCACCGAACCAAGCCCTGTGCTACTCAAGGCTGGTAGTTTCTTTCTTTTATCAACCTTCTCTTAGCTGATGGTACCCACCTTCCCCGCCTCATGTCCTGAGTAGTCTATTTATTACTCAAAGCGATTAATAAGCAGGAGAAGGAGGCAGCAGAACATTCTGCCAGCCTGTTGCTAATTAGTGCGGCATTACAAGGATGGTGCAGAGAGAGAGAACGACTGTAGGGACAGCTCATTCGCCCACAATGCTTAATGAAAGAAACACAACCCTTAGTGTTATTTAATTTAATAAGGGAATTAATATCATGATACAAGGCTATAGCCCCTGCTCTTCAGACTGGGGGAAAGATGCCACATTCATCTTACTTTATTCAGATCATCAGCCCACTGAGCGAGCCTCTTGAAGGCTATTTGATTACACAGTAATAGGCGTTTTTTGCCCTGATGGCGGCAGACAGGGGTAGAGGCCTATGCACCTTTGATAGTAGAACAAATGAAATACTCACATAACCCTTCACCTAGCTCGCTCCGCTGATAAAGTCCCCCAGTCTTAATTCGATCTGTAAAGATTAGGCTGGCAATAAAAACTATTACAAGGCTGACGGCCATGGAGTCTCCCAGGGCATTTGACAAATGGATTTATGACAGTAACAGCAGAATTAGAATGCTACATTGAAATCCACTCTCAGGCCCTCACTCTGCTTATGGGTGCTTGCATTGGCAGGTGGCAAGTCGGGCACATGGGGCTGCTCCCCAGAAGTGGCTGCACAGCACTGCTGAGTGAGGTCTTTAACTGGAAGCTGAGGTCTGCACATTAATAAATAGGAGGCTTTATAAAATGCTTGTCTGTCTGTTTATTTATTTATTATTTCTCTTATCAGCATTTGCACAACTCCCATGACCCAACTCTGAGCCACAGCAGCGCTCCACAAAGCGAAGGGGTTTCACGACATGCTAAATGGACCTGCTCTTGTGCTGCATATTATCCTAAGTGATGCTCGTTCTCGGATGACTGTATCATTTGTGCAGGCGTATAGCATGAGAGCATTTACAAAGTAACAATCTGACCACTCTTGAATTATAATATCCAGCAAATAGCTCTATTTACACACCTCGCACCGTGTTGCCAGATTAACAAAACCTACTGTCAGATAGCACAGAGCAAAAACGGGAGTCACTCCACAGAAATCCAGGAGACTTGAACAAGTGCTGACAACTTAACTTGACGCAGGGCCTGAGGCCCAGATTCTCCCCTTGAGAGGTAGGCACCTAAATGCCTTGGAGAATCTGGGCCTTAGTTCCCCTGTAGTTGCAAGTGAAGAGGTGATGCCAAAAATCTTAGTGGTAGGGGGATGGATATTAGGTGTATGTTGTGATGAAATTGGGGATGGACGGGGGAGGTCCCTGAGGCATTATCTCTGCTATTGCTTTAACTCATGCCTTTCCCTACAGATTCTTCAGTCGCTGTGCTCTGGGTAAGGTTTATATCATGACTGGCCGGAAGCAAATTTCATCATGAAGGGATTTTTGAAGAGGGAACCGATTCGCCTGGGCAGAAAAGGACAGATATAGCCTTTGGGGGTGGGGACTAGATTTTTCATCTCAGTACAGCACCTAGCGCCATGGAGTCCTGGCACATGACTAGCTTCCTAGATGCTACTGGAGTGTTGCAAATCAGTAATGTACAGCACAGGCGCTAGTTTTTGTTTTTCCCAGTGGGTGCGCCACCCCCGCTCTTCCCCAAGGCCCTGCCCTCTCTCTGCCTCTTCACAGCCTCCTCTGCCTCCTCTCCCAAGACCCCCCCCTTTCTGATCCGCCCCACTTCCTCTTCCCACTATGCCTTGCCCTATCCCCTTCTCTTCCCTCTGCCCCATCCCTCTCCCCCTGCCTGCCAAACAGCTGATCGGCAGCCAGCCCTGGGGCCCCACCGAACCACTGTGGCTGGTGGGTGCTGAGCACCCCTTAATTTTTTTCCATGTGCGCTTGAGCCCCGGAGCACCCATGGAGTCGGCGTCTCTCATGTATGGTGCCTAACACAATGGGGGCCTGATCCATGACTAGGACTCCTAGGGGCTACTGCCATACTAAAACTAACGTTAATACTCACAACCACCATGTTAAAGTACTGGGAGAGGGTACCCTCCAGGCCAGTTGTCCTCAATACGGGTTTTATAACTCTCTACACACACAAAAACCCTGCAGGTTTGTCTACACACAGTTTTTACACTGATTTAACTCTTTGATTTTAGCGAAATGGCAGCAACTCCTGAGCGTGGACATATTTATGTTGTTTGAAAAGCGTTCCTATCAATACATTACTGATCCAGTTATCTCAGTGCAAAAAATGAGTGTAGAGCAGCCATTAACTCTCTTACAGGGCTTTATAGGGTGACCAGATGTCCCGATTTTATAGAGACAGTCCCGATGTTTTGGCGGCTTTTTCTTATATAGGCTCCTATTACCCCTCACCCCCGTCCTGATTTTTCACACTTGCTGTCTGGTCACCCTAGGGCTTTAATCTAAACACACACACACACACACACACACACACAAATACCCCCGACTCTTTTACAAGGGCTTTACCATACACAAATATAAATACACCCACAGACACTGACTGCCTACCAGGGCTTTATCTTACAGAGATGGTCTTACGAGGACTTTATTCTCTACACGCACATACACAAAGATGGTCTTACAAAGCCCTTCTCCTACACACATACAAATACACACAGACCCTTTCACAAGAGCACTTTCCTTCCTTTACACCACATTCATTCCTCAGTTGATAAGCTGCTTTAGCCCACAGCTGAAGATCAAGAAATTTGTAACCTACTACGGCTCCACCTGTTAAAAAGGTAGAAGAAGCTGGGCTCAAAGCTGGCGCTGGAGGTGGCATCACTCGATCTCTAATCCGGTTTCTGGGTGTTGCTTTGCCCATTAGTGGGTGGGTGAGGGGAGAAGTTGCTGGGCTGCGTTAATTATTGTAAATGGAGCAAGAATCCCTTTTGACCTTTCTGCCATACTAGATACAATTGAGTTAGCTTTGAGTTTTGATTTAATTCCAGGAATGGGGTTGTAATTCACTTATAGCAGAGCCATTTTCCTGCAGGGCTGCAGTAGGGCTGGGTTGGTGGACTGGGTGAGACACACTTCCAGGAAGGCCTTCAAGTGCTCATTTCCTTAGGGACACCACAAATGAGGCATTTTGAAATCCGTTAGTTCTGTGCATCAGGCAACTCCAGCTAATCTTATTTATGGTTTAAAAGCACAAGGCCTGCTCCTGCTTCCATTGGAGTCAATGGGAGTTCTGCATTTGGCTTCAGTGGAAGCCAGATTAAACCCACAGACACACCCACATACACACTTGCACACACACACACATGCTCAGACAGACACATATGCTCATGCACACATATACAAACACATACACACAGGCATCCTCATATAAACTTGTGCTCATAGATACCCACACATACACGCATGTTCATAGATAGACACATTGCACAAAAACACACACAAAACCCATTCACACAAGCACATACACACACAAGATAATACACTTCTACTACACAAGAAAAGAATTCTGCACAACACAACTTTTGTTCTGCAATTGACAAAGATCTTGCTATTATTTCAGATCAAAGCTACTTTTTTTCTCCTAACAGGTTCCTTTAAATTAACATTTCCTTTGCAAACAAGACTCTTCTACTTAAAAAAAAGAAAAATTGCTGAGAGAGTCAAGCTTTGAAATTTTTAATGCAAGAAAATGTCTTCTTCAATTTGCCTGTTTACCTCCTAAAGTTTGTTGATGGAAAGACCAAATGGATAAAGTTCTAACCATTATTAAATATTTATCAGTTAATTACAATATGTAGATTTAGTTGCTGGGTAATTCATCTGGGGGGGGGGCGAGATACAATAAAATACACTTGAAAGTTGCGTTATCATAATTGCCTGAGGCCATGGGAACAACTGGTCGGCAATGTGTTTTACATTTATCTGCACTGCTACATTTTCATGTTTGTGCACAAAGCTCCTTCTGATTGTTTTCAGGAGCCGTAAAGCTGGGCAGGCTCTGCTGTTGTTACCCTGTTTTGTTTTAAGGCACGACAGAGCCCATATGATCACAGGGTCTCCAAACAATTCCAACAAGATTTTACACTTCAACTTATAAAGTGACCCACGCCTTGTCCAGCTCCTGCCCTGAATTCTACGGGGCTGAAAGTGGATCTGCACACTGCTGTTCTTACTAAAAGAGGAAACCCATTGTGGGTGCCCTGCTGAAAATCTCAGATGAAAATATACCTTTCTACTAATGCCTACAAAGCAGAGCAGAGACCCTTCCGTTCAGAGGAATGGGTGAGTTTCTAGGGAAGGCAGGGGCCATTATAAAAAAGTGCACAGGCAGGCAGGGTTCCGGAGCTGCATACTAACTGGGAGATGAAAAGGGCTGGGGGCCTACTGAAGTAAGTGCTGTCTCAGTGATTAATGGGGGTGAGAGAAGGGTGAAGCCCAACCCCTAGTAAACTACAAGATGGCAAAGTGATTTTAAGAACAACAGAGCAGTGTTCCTGGAGAAAACCAACCCAGCCGAGCCAAGAAAACCGCCCAGCACTGTTTTTAAAAGGCCTCTTTATTTTGAATACCACAACAATACAGTAAAATACGCTGAGAGCCGATTGATCTTTTTTAAAAAGAAAAAACAAATGGTTAAATTACAGTGAGAAGCTAACTTATTGCAGGGTCAGAGTTTGAGTGGGTTCAAACCTGTTTACATCTACATTTGCTTATCAAACAATAACCCACTGAAATGATGACGATAGCGGCCAGTAGAAGTGCCACAGCTGCGTTATTTCCAGGTAGGGGGAATGTGAGGGGTTAAAGGAAAAAACCACCCTTATGAGTAAATCTCTGGGTGCCTAATCTGAAGCACAGAAAAGGGGCCTAATTTGCAGAGGAGGAGGGCTCAACCCTTTCTGAAAAGCAGACTTCTTTTAAGATAACCCCTCGCCCCGAGAGTGAGGTAGATAAAATCACTTGTTGCTTTTCCAAAAATGTTGCCCTAGGCTTGGAGGAAGTTTAATTGGGTTGTGAGGATATTTAAAGGGTGGCTATTGACACCTTTGTAACTGACAAAGTTACTGGTAAGCAGCTGAGTGAAATCAACTTTAATAAAATACACAGAGTGTGTTATAAACTCACACAGAACTTGCCCACACACCAGTTCCTAGCTGTCTTATGCACAGCTCGCTGCACAGTTTAATATGCAGGAGGTAACTGGGAATAGAGGGGGTGAGGAAATCAAAGGATACTGTTGGTTACACTTAGAGGTTTTTCTCTGTTTTGTTTTTTAATGACATCATAGGACTGTAGCTTGGTTTCCATGGCAGAGAGCCCTCACAGATGCACAAGAACTGCAGGTTCTGGAGGACTTCCCCGAGGTGCAGGATGTGTGTTTAAGTCTGTTTAGGTGAGATGGGGGTAGTAGGGCCCCAAGGTAGCGCTGACTGGGAATTTGAGCAGCACAGCTGTGGTCCAAGTTTATAGAGAAGCTGCGGCTGAAGAGTGAGCTGGCCCCAGGCATGTTTTCCAGGTAATTTTCTCACTCCGGCTCCTTTGCAGGCTAGGTGGATCCATAATGACACTTCCCTTGCAAAGACAGAGGAGGATCCAACTTCCAGGGCAGCTGCACAAGGGCTGTCAGAGACAGGCTGCCAACCCACACATCTCCTTGGGCCTTGCAGTAGTACGTGTGCCTGGTCACATCCTACCCACCCTCCATTTCGGAGCCCGCTGGGGGGCTTCTGCTAGGGGACAGGCTCCCAGATCCCTCCTTCCTGTTGTCCTTCATCCTTCAGATCTGGAACAAGAGCTTGAGGTTGAGCCAATCCCACACTCCACTGTCAGCAGGGATACCTGATAACATGGAATTCTTTCTCCAGCTGGACATTGGTATAAAGCGTGCCGGCCCTCAGCAGGGACCTAGAAAATAAAAGGCCACACCATCTCATCTGCTCCTGCCCTTGCAGCAGCCCACACCCCCCATCCCACACCCCGCACAACATCTGAACTTTGAAGCAGTTGACAGTAACATAGCTGCAAGCGATAAACTGGTTGCAGTCATTTGAAATGTCCCATTGGTGGACAGGCAATATCCAAATTCACTTAGAAGTCTGGATTTTTAACAAGCTCTGATAGAACCTGTGCAGACAATTTCAAAGTGTTCTGCTGTTACCCAGAATTGTGATATGTGCTGGCTTGCTTGCTTTCTTTCTTTTTCTTTTTCTTTCTTTCTTTCTCTTTTTCTTTCTTTCTTTCTTTCTTTCGTTCTTTCTAATTTAATCTCTCTCTGTCCAGGTAACTTTACATCTATCTTTCTATCCATGTCATTTTACATATATCTCTCTTTCTCTCTATCTCTTCATATGTCTGCCAAGGTAATTTCACATCCATCCATCCTACCATCCCCTCCATCCATCCTTCTCTCTATCTGTTCGTTTGTCCCTCAATGAACAAGTAAACAAAGTTGCATCAAAATGCAGTGGTTAGTGCACAAGAAATTAGGACAATAAAGTATGCAGAATTTAGTATTATTATTAGATTAAAAATCATTTCTAGCACAGAGCATTATTTTCATAACCTTGTGAGAACAACATCAACCATGAAGGGCAAAATTTTCTGAAATCATGAGTATTTACACAGTTGTTTAAAATTCTATCAAAGGGCTACTGGTGACCATTCATTTGGAGTTGCTAAGAAACCAATTGTCTGTACAGTGCACACATTGTAAAAAGAAAGTGTTATTGGGATCAGATGAAACATACCTGTTGTAAGTAGGTTGAGTTTTTTGCTTTGGAGTTGTGCCTTGTTTAGGGGTGAGCTCTGCTGCTATCATCAGGGTTAGGATTGGTCATTGGTCCAGAAAGCTTCTGCCTTTTTTGGGAGGCCACATGGAATGATGGAGGAGACCACTGGAACCTTGGGGGTTGGTTCTGAGTTCTGATCATCCTTGCGCCCCAGAGCCCTGTTGAAGCCCTGCAAGGAAAGTCTTTGGCTTGTTGAAAAAGTCATGGATGTTTCTGGCTTCAGGCGGTAGCAAGGCTGGTGTCCCTCTGCAGATGGGAGAGGCTGCTAACTGACACCCCATGGTAATGGGACCTTAGGAAAGACAGCCTCCAAAAGTCTATGGTCTTGGGCAGCTTTTGGCATCTCCAGTTTCTTCTCACTGGTGGGGTGGGGAAGAAGGGGGACTGGATATCTTTAATTCAACACAGGAAAGGGACTCAGTGGATCCAAGCCATGGGCAGATCTCCAAAGGCTTCTTCTGAGAAAGATTTCACCAGAGTTAGAACTCAAGAGCAAACGTTCTAAACCAACATACCCAGGTCACTCAAGAACATCTCTCACCAGCCATCCTGTGCATAAAGCATCCAAACCTGCTGATAAAAAAATAAAATTAATTTAAATTAAAAAAAAAACCCTAAAATAACTTGAGGATCCAAACAATGATGTCCTCTGGCTTTGCACCTTTTTGGTCACCTCCATGAGTGTGTGTGTGTGTGTAGCCTTGCCCTGGGGACAGCAGATCTTAAATCTTGTTTAACACACAACAGATTATCTGGGGTGCTTACGTTTCATGATGGAGGCCGCCATGTTGCAATGTCGGTCTTTATTTGAAATAAGCTTTTGATGCACTTGCTGGGTGTAATGGCTTGTTTCATGTAAACATAACAACGTTTGCTGAAGAAACGCCTGGCCTCTGGTCAGTGCAATGTGTGTGTTCATAAGTGCATCTTTATTTTTACTAGTTTATGGAAATTAACCGCAGACGTTTTCCAATGTCTTCCCCTGTCCTCGCTCCTCTCAGGGCCAAGTCCGTGAGTTTTGCAGTCGGGAGCTCTTGTTTAAAACCAAATGATTGTCTTTGGGAAGAGACAAGCAAGGACTATTGGCAAAACCATTAGCTTATACGGGCAATGACAGGCACACAAAAGAGCCCTGGAAGATAAATCGAAATTAGCAACAGCAAGGAATAATTATAACTATAAACGTTGTTGTCTCACAGCCTCATTAAAGGCGTTTCAAAGACACCTCCTGTGCTAACCTCAACTGCAAGCCCCAGTCCCGGAAAGGGCAGGATATGCCCTGTTGTGGTCTTCAGCGCGGGTAGAGTCCTGGCGCGAAAGAGGCCATTGACTTCAACGGGGCCATAGTTTCTCTGCCCTTGCGGTACCTTTCGTATGACTTTGGAGGAGATGCTCAGCTAAAGCACATATACCCCCATCCAGCGATCGGCCCCTTCCATCGTTACCGGTTTGCCTAGAACCGACCAACCACCCTAAACTAACAACCCGGATGGTCAACTCCGACTGTTGGGTTATTTATGACTGGAAATCCCCCACAAATCTTGTTTAAGTTGATCGGACATTTTGTACCCGATCTCTGGCTGACTGGGGAAGAGGCTGTAGTTAAAATGCCATATACAACTACAAGCAAGTTGATTGGGGCTGCTAAGGTTGCGGGTTCTAGCTTCTCACTCGCTCACACACCCTTCACTATTCTGCAGACTTTCCATAACACACACCCACACCCGTTATATTCCTTTTCAGTGTTCCCAGTTTAATTTCCCCCTTGTTTCAGAAAGGAACGGGATAAAGATCTGGTTTTCTCTCCCTTGTATGGTAGAAAACTTCCAAAGGATCAGAAATATCTCTCTCTCTCTCTCTCTCTCTCTCTCTCATGTCCCGAGAGAAAATGTTAATGCCCAGTTTGAGTAGAAATTGCACGTGGGATTGCTGTCCTGTTTACAAAGCGATTTCACTCTGTTCGTTGTTTTGTATGCCAGCCACCACAAAGTGGACTGGGAAACGTATCCGATGTGTAACTTTTCCTTCTTTCCACCCAGCAAAAGTTCAAGACGAAAGTCACTCTGGTCTGTTTGTTTGCATGTGATGTGCATCACTGCTAACGCACCTGTATGCAAGCAGTGTTCCCCTATAGATAGATAGATATTCAAGTTTAAATACGAGGGGAGTGTTGTATAGACATCCATACGCGCAAAAAAAAAAAAAAAAAAAACCACCGCAAAGTAAAAATTGCGGCCAAATTCTGCCCTCACGTGCACCGGCAGAAACAGGCCACCGTTTACATACCGGACTAGATGAACCTACGCAGGGTCTCGTGTTTCAATTCCCATGGCAGTCAGGGGGAGTCGAAAGCGCTCAGGTCTTTGGGGGATAAAGCCTCAGGAACCCTCACCTGCGCGCGATTTTAAATTGCGCTGCGAAGTATCCAGCGTGCTAGGCAGAGGGATGGAATGAGCCCTTAGGTTTTTGACTGAGCCACGGCCGAACTGATGGCAAACTCCGATAAATAAATAAAACTTAGTCAACATCACCCATTAATTAGGTCGGCCCTTTAGAAATGGCAAGTGTGTGCGTTGCGGAAAGCCGAGAGGGTGTTTAAAGGGGGTGATACAAGGCGGGGGCGGAGGATTCGCTGCGAAAATAGCCTGAGTACTGAGCGCAGTTCAGATTACCCATTCAAAAGACATCCCAGTCCTATCTAAATGATTCCGGATTTTTACAGACCCTGCGTTTATTGAAAACATATTTACATTGCAGCATATCATTGTGAGTCCTCGGCTTCTGGTATATTTCATTAGCTGCTTAAAGTTTCATTTAAATCCGGCTGATTTACAGGCCACTGAACTAAATTTAGTCTTTGAGCCCTGGGGTGTAAATCTGTTGAAGTCACTGGAGTTATACTAGCGATGAATTTGACCTAGCAACTCTCTGTGTCTTTCTCTTCAGACACGATCAGTTAAAACACACTAAATTAATGCGTTTTATTGTGATTTGTTTATTTAATTATCTATCTCCAGACTAGCTATACAGTTTAAGGAACTCATCAACGTAGCCACCATTATGGATTCCTTACAAATGTATTGTTAGGAATATTTGCATTTCTGGTATTTGCACTGCCATGGGTTTAACTAAACCGTCTCAGGCGGGATAATGATTAAGAAACGTTCCATTTTTTTAATCCCGGGTTCAAAAATGTCCGCTTTAAGAAAAAATCATTCAGTTTTGATTCTATTAAATTACATTTAACTCTGTTTTTCCAAGAATCATATCTGGGCTTGCTTTGAAGACGAGACGGTACAAAGGTAAGAGACTGGCATGAATTATTTATCAGAAGTGAATATAATTATGGTTTGGGACAAAGTAAGGGATTCATTTAACAGATGAAGAAAGTCAAGCTGAGCATCCAATATTTTAAAAATAAATCCTGGAAATTCATTTCTGTGCAAACCCAGATTCAACCTCTTTGCTAAAGATTTAGGTGAGGCAAATTAAAAATACTGAAATCGCGTTAATGCTTCATTATTTTTCCAGGAATAAAACTTCACCTGAATAGGACTGATGGCATCAATAAGCAGGAGAAGTTAGCCTACTCTGGGTTATTCATTTATATATCATTGAAAATATTTCCATCATCTTTCTAGTGACTGTTTCACAGCTTTGAAAGATTAAGCCAATCACTAAAAAGGTTTTAGAAAAGTACAACCATGTAAAATAGTTTCCAAATGGCTTTTAATAAAAAGAAGATATATGATATATAGTGTATATATAGCCTCTCTACAGTGTCTGACTATCCACATACATACAACCAGGCATATACATCTGGATATATAGAGATATATACAGTCTCTACCCCATACATACTTCTGAATATAGCCTGTGATTATATGCACACACAAAGCATACACAAAATTACACATACACACCTAGATATATAGACATACACATACATAATCTATGTTATATAGATAATCTCTTTATATGTAGTCTATGATTATAAATAAACACAATCACACAAGATCACTCACATATATCTAGATACAGAGACATAAATATATATGATCTATACGATATAGAGTCGCTATGTAGTGTATAACTATATACATACCCAAATTCATCCTTGTACATCTAGATACACAGAAGCATATATATATAGTCTATACTCTATATAATTTTTCTGCACACACACATCCATACTCATCTAGATATACAGAGACAGATGAAGGGGATAGTTAGAAATAGCAAACAGCTCATGCACCTGGCTGGCTCTATTTAAATGTTTTTAGATAAGACCCCTCATTTCCTTGAAGCATAAATTAAGAAAAAGCGATTAGCGCTCTATAAAATTTGCATCTTATTAGCATTACCACAAGGGTTATTTTACAGGCAAATGAAGGCGGATGTTCAAAGTACAAACAAATTTCGATATAGAAAATATAAAGTTTCCGCTACAAATATAAAAGGGGGGGTTAGAAAGAGGTGGCTTGTAAAAGGGGATTGGGTCTCCCTTTGTTCCCTCGTTTCTTTTTTGGTGTCTGTGGGGGATCAGGAGCATTGGAAGGCAGGTCACGTTGTGTAATCTATGGTTGATGCCTCTGCAGGAGTTTAAAACCTCGATGCATTTAATAAATTATTTTACTTGTTTTAAACAGAGGGAGGGGGAGGGGGAGAAGGAAGAAGAGGGAATGTGTTGTTGTTGGTAACTGAGTAATTCCTCTAAAATAAAGAGATACAAGGGCTCTCGGGCTAATCACACCCAGATTAACCGCACTAACCCCCATCGCAGTCCAGATTAGTAACAATTCCCCCTCAACCCCCCAACAAAGAAGGTTTGACAATCTCATTCTCCCACAAACACCAGGCCATAACTTCTAGGGTGCGTGTGTGTGCATCAAAAAGCAATAAGAGCCTTTTGTCTGAACATCATTGCAAAGCCAACACGATCTGCATGGGAAGTCAGCTACCCGTGATTGGGCGCAGATCCCATTAAAAAAAAAAAAAACATATGTGCGCTTATTCTTTTTTTTTAAATTGGGATCTTTGCCCGATCACAGGTAGCAGACTTCCCATGCAGATCATGTTGGCTTTGCAATGATATTCATAGTGGTGTATAACACACGCACGCACGCACACACACACACAAGCAAAACTCATTCTCAATTATAAACCATTTTACACTTTAGAAGCCCAGCAGAGAGAGAGGGCGAGAGAGGGAGAGAAAAGAGGCATTTCCAATAGTCACACTTGTCAAGGGAGACCATCTTTTAGCCCTCAGCAGCAGCAAATCCATGTGAACTCTGAATGAACCAAGATTGAGGCAATAAATCATCCTTACAAAAGCCTGCTGTTGGACGCGAGTGCCAGTCCCGTACCTTTAACGCTTTCACGGGCGAAGGAGGAAAAACGAACAACAAAAGTTCAGATAATCTATGTGCAACCCAAACCCGGGGCGGGGGGGAGGCGGTGAGGACGAGAGAGGGAGGAAGAAAGAGGGAGAGGGGAATCTGTGAATATAGGCGAAGCAAGAGGGGATTTTTCAAAGCAAAGCTGGGGGTGACATTATGTCTGTGGTGCATATTATGATGGTGCAGTGAGCGTGGAAGGGAGGGGTGTCAGCAGCAATATGGGAACAAACCCAGCGTCATTCGAGCAAAGATGGGGATCCAGGGCAAGTGGAATGAAGACACAAAAACATTGGAAGGCACCATAATGGATCTCAGGGAAAAAGGTCCCTTGCGTGCAATGGAATCCATCGACGAATGGTGAAAGGAATTTACAAAAATAAAATATAAAAAAAATAAAAAATACTGTTTTGCTTGTGTATTGGTCTCATAATTTGGCTCTTTCCACCATTGGGTTCCAGTGTGTGTTGCCTTAAAAGATCCATTTCTTTTCTGAAGCCCTCGCAACCTTCTTACTAATGAAGGACTTTCTTGGTGAGAGAGAGAGCGAGAGAGAGAAAGAGACTGGTCCCAGATAGATAGATAGATAGATAGATAGATAGAAGAGTGTGTATGGGGATAGATAGATAGATAGATAGATAGATAGATAGATAGTCTTTCTTTCCTTGGTCCAATCTCCTAATTGACATTTCTTGATTTCACTCTCCCCCACATCACTGCGATTTCTTGTTTAATATGCACAGTAATTGGGGTACCTGTACTTTTTAAAAAAGATCCTAATATATGATTTATGGCAGTTATGCAAAAAAGGCAGCCCCTTGTCTGAAATTAACACAGCGCTGGAAGGCTTCAAAAAAAAAAAAGTTTAACACGCACACACACAAAAATCCATGGTTGACTAATCTAATATGACAAACTATATGATGGATATAGTTTATGTTAATTCGCAATGCCCTTTCCTCCAGAATTTAACTGTAAGTTAATGTACACCGGAAACTCGAACTCTACACGGTCTGCTAATGGGTTTAGGTATTAGCTAGTTCTAACGATGCATACAAATGTACTTGTCTCTGTAGGCTGCCCTAAGATTTATGACTCTTTTGCCTTCTGTAGCTGTAAACAAGGAGGGGGAAGGAAGGGAAAAAAACACCCTAGTCTCTGCATCACTTAATACATCAAGGAGTCTTTTTTAAAAACCCAGGTTATGGGAGAGCGATTCCTACCAAGTCTGCAACTTTTCCTAAAATGCTCGTGTTGTGGGTTGTGTCCGTGTCTGTGTTATTTCTTTGCCCACGCCTCAGTCAAGAGGACAGCGGCTGAACACACTCACTCACACACACACACACACACGCACGCACAAAAGACTCTATACAAAGCTAAGCAGAGTTCCAGCTCCTACAGCAAGATGATGAAGAATGATTGGATTCAGAGCCCAAGCACAAAAGAGGGGGGTGGGAAAAGAAAGTTTCGTTTTGGGAGAAAGAGATGTTCCTCTCGCGCTGATGCAAACTGTAACAAAGAAACAATGAAGATACTGCATCCCATGAGTTGAGCTAAGAAGCTAACTTTGTATTATGCCCCCCACCCCCCAGGTTCGGGTTCGACTCTGTTGATTAAATTAGTCTTGTGCCAGCGCAAAGAGTGCTTATTGCTTGGAAGAAGATGGTGGAATAAGAGGAAATGCTTGTTTTAGAAAGACAACAGTATTTATAATTGCTGTGCTAAAGGTATTTGTATATGATCGCTTTCTAGAGGAAAGGTCAGAAAGTCTGGTAAAATTTTTATGTGAGTGTAATTTTTAAAATATATTAAATCTTGGCAGGATTCGCTCCGGGGTGCTGTATATGTATATGTTGTGTTCAGTGAAGATTACAAACTTAAAGGAAAGGTAGCTCTGTATACTGTCTATCTGTAGAAGAAGATTTACTCTTTTTTGCCGCAAATACTTTGGCTTGTGGGAAATAAGGTTAGGATGAGGGATGGGGAAATATGCGTGTTAACGGTGTCCGATTTATTTGTGCAAAAATAATTCTATTTTAATCAAGATTGTTTAAAAAAGATGCTTTCTCTTATAATTATGTGATTTAAGCATATGATTCATTAAACATACTGAAGTTTCTGTTGGCTAGACCCTGGATTTCTTGATGTCTGCAGGCCAATCCGTGCCTGAAAGTTACCTTCGCTGTCGAGTGCATATGTACGGTTTTACTAACATATTTTCGTGACCATTAAGTTTATTTGTGTCACATAAAAGGCAGTCCGGATATTATTTTCTACTCAGTGAAGCCCCTCAAATATATTTCAGTGAAAGGTGGGAGGGGGGGATTACTGAAGAATTGATGCATGTGAGCTTGAATTTAAAACATTGTTTAAGTTCCTACTTACTGTTATTGTTCTTATTGTTGGTTTTCCCCTGAATGAACTTTGTGTTTTGGCAGAGTTATGGTGCTTGGAGGCATGTGAGGACGTATATTTCATCACCAGGGCTCTTAAATGTCAGAAAGCAATATATAAATTAGAAAGCGGATCTCTGACATTATTGAATCGAAAAACTTACCAAAATATTCTAGAACGGGGGTGTTTCTTTTAAAATGTGATTAGCGTTGGCACACGCTACAATTTCGATTCTTGGGGTTAAGAAACGAGGGGACAGCTCATCTATTTATTTTCGTCTGGTTTCTCCTAGATCAAAGGGTAGCTTTAACACTGAAATCGCCTCCGAGTTTTGGAATGACAGAGTGTATTGCAAATTGCATTTTGAATGCAACTACAGAGTGATTTCTCTTTCTTTTTTCTCTTTTGCATCACAATATCTGATTTCAGGATTTCAGTCAGGGAGTGGTAACCACTTAAGACCAAACATGCTATTTTTGGAGCTTCCTAAATGCACTTCTTTCCCTCTTCAGATATTGCAAACTTCCATTCGATTGCTCTTTAAACCAATTCTATTTTGTTATTTGAAGAAAACAAGACAAAGCAAAAAAAACCTTGAACCAGAGAGGAAAGTTGAGTCCTTCCAATGATTCGGAGGCACATGGTATGGCTTAAAATGCTCGCTTTGAGATTCATAAAATATTTAAAGCCACGAGTCAACCCTCTCCTATTTATTGCCGTGTATAATTCAAAATTATCGTGTATTAATAAGCCAATAATGATAATCTCTGTAGGAAAAGCATGCTAGTTGTGCCGGTTTTATGGCTGCCCTTATCCTTTCTAATGACCTTTGGCTCAGCAGCGTAATAACTCAGTACAGAATGAGCAATTGTCTGGAGTGCCTTAAATACCTCACAGACTTTTCTACACTCCGGACACTTCCAGAGAGGTAGAGACTCTTGCTTCAGAGCATCCAGAGGAGGGAAGTCTCCCCTCTCCTCTCAAGATCTGGACTAAGGAGGGGAGGGGCGGAACGACTCTGGACCCCAGCGCAAGAGTCTGTTCCCCTAAACCACTTTATGGAACTCGGCTGTGCTCTTTCAGCTCACGTGATCCCGAATTCTCAGCTCAAAGCCTGGTTAATTTCACTTCTAGTTCCCTGCACTTGGAAAGTAAATTCCTGCGCCACAACCAAAGATCATGTTAGTAAGTCATTGTTATGCTCCTTATAAAGGATGTATAGGCATGAGAACTGGGATCTTGGACGGTTAAAAAAAATGCATAGCCTGCTAATTCTTCAGAGGGGATTCTTTGCAAGAAATGAAGTGTATATTCTGCACAAAAAAAATCTCCTCCTTCCCAGCCCCTAGCCACTGATCAAAGTTTTGGAGCTGATGGAAACCGGCTTTCTCCCCTCTTATGTACTTGTGTTCATTAAAGATCATTTTTAAATTCAATAAAAGGTAGTTTTGTTGTATTTGTTTATGGGCCTATTTTCACAGCAAACTTGCTCTGTCACAGAATGTTATTGTTTTGTTTCCATAAAAAAGATCTGAGCTAATGCAGAATGTATTTTCTTTGGATGCATTGCCTTCTTTTTATTCCCCCCCTGTTCCCAGGAAATTCTGATCCTGTGGGGGTTGTTTTCATGGAACTATAAAAGTAATTTGTTTATGTTAGACAGTGGCATGGGGTGTTTTTGTATATGTATTTTACATAAAGATAACAAATAAAAAAATGTGGCTAGTCCCCCCACACCAACACACTACGTATGCCCTAAATATTCCCCAGAGAACTGGTTCTGAAGTTAAATCGAGGAGCCACCTTGTGATGTAGAATGATAAATGCCTTCAGTGCAGGATCTGAGTGGGAGCCAAGCAGCAAGAAGTCATGGAGAGGGGACATCAGTAACCAGCTTTGGCACAGAAGGAAAAAAGAAAAAAAGAGAGGGAGAGAAAAGAAAAGAAAATGCACACTCAACAAATTCGGTTTCCACACGCAAGGAGAATTACAAATGCCATTCTCTGATATGGTATGTTGCATGTTCCTTCCCACTTAGTCTTTGGAGGGGGAAGTAACCAGTAGATCTCTCTCTCTCACACACACACACACACACACACCACCACCACCACCACCACCAACACATATCTATAGCATCCGTGGCGTTTCTAAGACAGCTATGGAAACAGATGTGGGAAATCCACGAATCTCATCATACGTACTGTATTGATCAGATTCTACTGAGGCAGGAAAATGTCAGGAAGCAATTTCTAAGGATCACCATATTCTGTTCCACTGAAGTTACTTTTAATCAAAGGGCACTGCGGCCCCTCTGCTATGGTCCCCATGGGGTAAATAATCGCTGTTGTTTGTTTAGCAGTTTCATATCTATACAGCACAGCTTAAAATCTTGCAGTGCTCCACATTTCACAGGACACAGCAAACAGTTAATATAATCTGTGATTTGCAAACCCTTCCAGCTGCAAAACCCATAGTGCACTGTAACTTTATAAAGTCTGCTGATTGCTAATAATAGCGTGTTAGTTTGCTAACTTGTGGCAGTCGCACTCTTTGGTGACTCTCCCCAAGAAATTAAGAATACAAAATTGAAGAGAAAACACTGATTCTGATTTATTGGTAGCAAAGCAAATTCATTAGGTCTGGATCATGAAGCAGTGAAAGAAAATGGCTGGGGTACAGGTTTTAAAGTCCTAGCCAGTCAAAGGGTAATGAAAGGAAAGTGGTATTCAGGGAAATTGTATTTCACTCTGTTATTTTACATACTAATTTTTTATCATCTAAGTTTACTGCATCCTTGGCTCCAGCTCTTAAAGAGATCAACGCTTGGCTGGGGTATTACACACCGTAATATCTTTGCTAAGATATTACTGTGTGTAACTTTCTAGTGCAGGCATTCTCGACCTCCTAGTATTTCTATTTTCCTAGTATTTCTTTCACTCTCCAAAGACAGTCTGTAGGTGCATCGGTGTGTATGTGTGTGTGTGTGTATGTAAATAAATGCTGTCACATGAAAGTTAAAAATTTATTCTGCTTTCCAGGTATTTCATTTTTTCCCCATCCATTCTTTAGAATCCTGGATATTTTCTTGGCAAGAGCTGACTTTGGGGGTCAAATGGCTTTAGGCATGCCTAGCTGAAATGTGTTTGCCCAGGCAATGCCACTTACCTACTGCCTTAGCTCTCTAAGGATCTGATCAAACAAAGAACATAAGTGTGGGTTTATGCTTAAGCAGCTGTAAAACACTTAAGCTGGTGCTTATGTCTGATCAGGTGTTTAAATGCACTGGAATCAATGGGACTTAAGCAAGTGCCTCGGCGTTTATGCTGAACCAGGGGCCAATGCCATTATTTTCACAGAAATCTGGGGTTCTATCCTGCAGTCACTGTTCAGCAAAACAGCCCGGTGAGACCACCTCCTTGTGCCTCAGTTTCCCCTCCTATCCTCAGGCTTATTGAGACTGTAAACTGTTTGGAACTGTTGGCACAATACCAGCAACAATATTATTAATAATAAATGTCTGGTTATTTCTTTTGTTTCATCATTCAACGCAATGAATTCAATCAATTCACTTTCTCTTCCCCTTTGATTTCCAAACTAGTCCAGATAATACTGACTACATTAAAAACAACTCCCCCCTCCAGAAGTGAATACAATATCTCGGACAAATGGTGCTTTGAGGGAGACAAGGTGGATGAAGCAACACCTTTTACTGGACCTACTTCTGTTGGTGGAAGAAACAAGATGTCTTGCTCCACGGAGCCTGAAGAAGAGCTCTGTGGAGCTGAAAAGCTTGTCTCTTTCACCAACAAAAGTTGGTCCAATAAAGTATATTACCTCCCCCACCTTGTCTCTCTCATATCCTAGGACCAACATGGCTAAAAAACTGCAAACAAGCTGTGCCTGGTCATTTAATAATTTCTTGCGGGGGGGGGGGAGAGCCACAACAAAAATATTCTGGATTTCTTTTTAACTTCAAGTAAAATAAATCCAATTCTATACAACCAAGTCTTCCATTCAGAATGGGAGTCCCTGGAACTCAGCATGGCTCCACTGGATTTATGTTGATTTATATTAACTGAGGAGTGTGGCCTTTCTTTTTCCTTAATCAAACCCGCTGCATAAGTACTTTTCAATCTAATTGTCCCAAACATCTGCAAAATATGGTGGGGGGGGGGAGATTCTGGCTCCATTGAAGTCAGTGACAAAATACTCCCATTGATTTCAATGGCTCCAGGGTTTCACCCCAAAATTTCCACATCTTTGAAGAAGTGCATCAAAGAGGTTAATGGTAAATTTTAGTGAAAGGGCCCAGAGATCAAAGGTGTTGTCCTCAGTAATCTGAATGTTTATACAGTTTTACAGTTTAGTTCAATCTCATTAGGGTTTGGGTTAATTATTTTTCTCCCATGCACAGAGAACTGACGCACCCTGTCTGGCTAGTGTGTCAGCCCATACAGGTAGTTTTGCTTTTAGGGTTCTTTTGACGTAAATTCCATAGGAAAGGCCTATGTTGGAAATGGAGCTTTATGGAAATTTGTAGTTAGACGGTAACTTTAGTGATAAACATTACCTTGAAATGGAGACAAAATTCTTTACCTGCTTCCCACACTGCCTGCCTAAACTTACCACACACACCCATAAACAAACTCTCATCACCACACAAATACATTAACACCCACACCCACACACACACTCTCACACTCATACCATAAGACACACACACCTACACCATGCACACATACTCATGAACACACACACAGAGACACACATATATCATAAGCAAATACACACATTCACATACTCACACACACACTATACACAAACACATATGCTTACACATGCACATTGAACACAAATACACACACATACTCAAAACATTTGCAGACACCAGTGCAAACATCCATACCCATGGACCATAAATAAATATACCTATCAAATATATATCTCAAAAGAGAATCTCAAAATTGGAAAAGGTTCACAAAAGGGCAACAAAATGATTAAGGATATGGAACAACTTCCATATGAGGAGAAATTAATATGACTGGGACTTTTCAGCTTGGAAAAGAGACGACTAAGGGGGGATATGATCAAGGTCTATAAAATCATAACTGGTGTGGAGAGAGTAAATAAGGAAGTGTTATTTACTCCTTCTCATAACACAAGAACTAGGGGTCGCCAAATGAAATTAATAGGCAGCAGGTTTAAAACAAACAAAAGGAAGTGTCTCTTCATGCAACACACAGTCAACCTATGGAACTCTTTGCCAGAGGATGTTGTGAAGGCCACGACTATAACAGAGTTCAGAAAAGAACTAGATAAATTCATGGAAGATAGGTCCATCGATGGCTATTGGTGTCCTTAGCCTGTATTTGCCAGAAGCTGGGAATGGGTGACAGAGGATGGATCACTTGATAATTACCTTTTCTGTTCATTCCCTCTGAAGCACATGGTATTGGTCGCTGTCAGAAGACAGGATACTGGGCTAGATGGATCTTTGGTCTGACCCAAGAGTGGCCGTTCTTATGTCCTTACACACACACACCTCCCCACACATATACATAAACCCATATACGTATATATCTCACAGGCACACTCATACATACACCAAATGTAAACCCATATATACACAAAAATGTACATACACAACATATACAAACACCCACACAGACACCAACACACATACACACCATACACAAATACATATTCTATACACAAAACATACACAAGTACCAAAACACACACATGACCATACCCAAACACACTCAGGCACCTATCTACTCCATACCATACACAACCACACATGTGCACAGCAGCATTTAGACACTGATTTTGCAGTACATCGATGACCTTTTGCCCAGTAAGAGTTTGCAATAGATGGTTCTACATGCAACAAACAGGACACAGTTGTCTGGCTGTGGGGTGGGGAACATCTAGGCAAGCTCTGTATGGAACAGGGAAATACTAATAGCCATTTCAATTTAATATTCTAGCATCTGAACCTGAGCCATTCCTAGCAACCTCCCTTTGACTTCAATGGAGATGTCGTCACCTAAGCCAGGAGTGCAAATTTGCCGTCATGCAGGACCTACCACTTGATTCCAATCCTGAAACTTGAAGGGCAAAATCTATCCCCCACCTCAGCCCCGCCACCTCACTGCATTTAGAAGCCTGTACTGCAGCCTCAGTCCCATCTCCTCCCTCCTAAAGTGGTGAGCTCTGACACCAGTGGAAATGGGCTTGTTTGGAAGCATGGAGCTTGCTCCACTAGTGCATGACCTCTGGGTGCCCTTGTTTAATGTATTCAGCCAGACAAAGCCCCGGACTGGGGAAGAGCTCACCACTGCATCTCTGGCTCTTCCTAAGACAGTGCTCATCTCATCCAAAGAGAAGGGTGCCTCCACCCCCACCCTCTCCTATCAAAGTGTGAGGTGGGGGAGAAGAGAGGCCTTCTTGAAACTTGAGATGATGAAGAAATTGCTTTTGGAAGAATGCCCGCAGTGAAGTTGCAACATTCAAGTGTCATCTTCAGCTGGCCCTCATTCAAGGCGCGTTTAAATTCCGACCTTTGGGTTAGGGCAGATCTGGCAGAATTAAAATAAAAAACCCCATTTCACAGATCATCACTGTTCAATACGAAGCTATCTCCTAAGCAAAACAGCCACTGTCTAGGGCCCCAGATCGAAGGGGCTCTTTCCATCTCCCAAGACTAAATTGAGTATAATGCAAGCTTTTGAGAGTCATCTCCAATACATACACAGTCATACACAAAAACACAGGGGCTAGAGGGAAACATCTGACCATTATGCATGTTCATGCCTTTGAAATAAGCACCCCTTTTTTTGGTATACTTCAGCACATAGGTGAATCCAGGATCTGGCTGCTTGGATCTAATTCCTAGGGAGTTGCTCGTGAAAAAGATACATGTTACTCTTTTGGTGCTCAATAGATTGAGATCATGTCTACAGTTAAAGGGGTGAGATAACAGCCACCTATGACTCTGTATTCACAAGCAGTCACACTATACCAGGGAATTTCTTGTTTCTGAATGGGGAAATTTCTTTCTTTCTTTCTTTCTTTCACAGATGTATAGATAGATAATCCTGCTCCACATTCCTCACAAGAAGAGTAAAACTTTGATTTCCAAGGTTTTACTTGCCTGAGTAAAGCCAAGCTTTCGGCCCAGAAACAGACCCCAGTACAATTACAGAGTGCAGGAAACCTCTCCCCAGTCACCACCATATGATGTATGGCATGAAATGCCCAGCCAGGATAATTTCTGCAGCCACCAAGACAGAAGTCTGTTTATGAAAGGTTATTAAAGCAAACTTAATTTCCGAAGGTTATAGCCATTTGTTTATAGTGTCCTAGTGATTAGACTTAAGGAACTCATCCCATTCCTTTGCTTCCAGATCAGTTTTATAGATGATCTCTGTTAGTTATTTGGATCATAGCTGCTTTGGAAGTCAATGTCCTCTTTATTTGCTGGCATTGTAACAGAGAAAGCCTGGCAGATTTATAGGTATACGGAGTGTTCCGAAAAATAGACTAAATTAAGTATTCAAGCCATTGAACTGTAAATACAGAGATAGTATCACTTCGCTCTATCTGGGTGAGAAGAGAAAATTGGCAAGGGGGTCCATTTTTTGCCAAGACCAGATTATTATTTAAACAGCACTGAATCATATAAATAAACGCAGGGCCCCCCCTTTTTTGGGGGGGGGGGAGCATCCAGCAGCTTTTAATAGGAAAACAATTGTCTCTTCTGTTCTTCTCTGTGCGTATTTTAGCCCATATAGATAACCAGGCATTTGGCCTTTTTCTCCGAAGATTTTCGATTTCAGGTGATTCCACCGTAGATTTCTCTAGGCTCGCATTTCGCTTGGCTGACCCTGGGAAGCAAGTGGCCTGTCTAACTTTAACATAAAGTTAACTTTATGACAGCAAAGTCCTCATAGGACGCTTATAATCACATTGCTCTTGAACGCATAGGTGCAACCACTGGGCCTGTTGCCGGTGTTTGTTTTCTAAATAGAAGAAACCTAGCTAGATTTTGAAGCTTTTATTATAATTATGATGGGGTTGGGTTGATGTTTTTCTTTTCTCTTTTTTCCTTTCCAAGTATTTGAACAGAAACATCAGCTGTGAAATCTAAACCAACTCTGCCCTTGTCCGGTTCGATTAATTGCGGGGGGGAGGGGTCCTCAGATTCCTTGGAAGCACCAAGGTTAATAAAAGCACCAAGGTTAACCAAGATAAATACCGTGTGCCTCGTAGGGTTTTAGCACTCCCACTAACTATATAAACCTCTCCGAGGGAGCAGGGTGTGGGTTTGGATGCTGTGGATTCTAATCGCCATGGTGACTCAGGCCACGAGTGTCTTGTTTACATTCATTGGGTGTTTGTTTCTAAGGGTCTTGCTCTTTATTAGCCAAAAATAATAAGCGCGTGCGGCTCGCGCAAAACTTGGAGAACTGCAATCGGACCGCAGAGGTTCGCGTTTGCTGCGGCGGGTGTCAGCTTGCCAAGTGACACTTGCCCACAGTTCACCGAAGGACTCTGCTGAGCCCTCATCGGTCGTTACAACCCTCTTGCAAGTCGTTATGAAAATCGCACGCAGTTACCAGGATGAAAGAGAAGCGGTGATGGATACAGCTAAGCCGAAGAGTCCCCTATGTTACAGGGACATAGACGCGAAGGGACAGTGCTACTGTTTTGTTGGTTGGTTACTTGGTGGGGCCTTTTCTAGCTCTTCCAAAGGAACCTTGTGATAAGAAACAATGGAAATAAATTTGACTCTACAACCTCTCTCTCTCACTCACACACACACAACACACACAATTTAACCTACTGATCCTCAGCTATCTCCAAGCCTTGGCCTCCAAACAGCCGTGGCATATGCTAAAGTTTTAAAAGAGCGAGCAGTAGAGCCGGTTCTCTGCCATGCCTACCAGCCACGGATTGATAGGACAGACGCATCAGACATCCACCACCTTCCTCTATTAACCCCCAAGGCAAAACGCCTCGGATTCTTCTGGCCACATGGATTCTATTTACAAGGGTGGGGTCCATCCCAGCTCGGCCAACAATAGAGAGGGCTAGCCAAAGGAGGATGGATGGGTTAGGGAGGGTATAGACACAGCACGTTCAAGCTGTTTTATAACACGTCAGCCGGGCTTGCTCGCCCCATGGAGACTAATGTGACTTTAGGCACCCACGCCCTTCCCCCTCCTCAAAACGCTCCTCTCCCCCCTGGTAATGAAGGTCTGATCGGATCACAGAAGCACTTAATTTGCAAATATGGAAAGCAGGGGACAGAAGAAGGCAATCCCTTGCCATAGTTAATCGCCATCCGCGGGAACCAAGAGGGGCTGTTTTAGGCTAAATATCTTAAAAGAAGCCATTTGATAAAGGGGTTAGCAATCAAATGGAACGAATACAACCAAAACAAACCCGCTCACTACCCCCAAGAAGAAAAGGTCGATAGATCGCAGGCCTAGAAGTTCGGTGATAAACAGTAATCCAAGGGGAGAAAGTGCGCTTTAAAACATCTGCTGCCAGGGCTATAAAACAGTTGGATTTACAGCTTGCCTCTGCCAGATACCCATGTGAAGTCTCTTCAAGGAATTCCCTCTTTACAATGGTCAGGCCAAACCTTGGCTCTGTTCTGTAACACTCTCCAAGCGCAGAACACACACGTGCAAACACAAGCACACACCCATAGTCACAGACTTACAAACAGGCACATATGCACACTCCCAAACACACACGCGCAGAGAGACAGACATCTGCACGCAGCATATACACAAAGTCAGGCACACAAACACTCCTAAACATCCAGAGGCACTCACAAAAACACACACACAGACATATAGTCACACAAAGGCATGCACACACAAACACACACACAGCAGACATATAGACGTGCAGGCACACAAACACTCTGAGAAGCACACACTCACATGGGAGGTTTATCTTCACAATAACCTTTATGCTGCTGGTTCTAAGACTTTTCTACCCATATTAGGGAAAAAGTTTCTTCGTACCCAGAAAGATGGTTTCCAGATAGAGAGGAGAACTGTTTAGATTTTAAAAAAATACAGATCTTGATGTTTCGCACCGGGGAGTATAAACACTTCGCAATACTGTATTTCTTCACGAGTGGCGCAGATAGTAACAGCAAAGCCAGTCCAGCATTTTCTAACTCTCCGAAAACCCTTGGAGAGGAAAGGAAAGGTTAGGATGACCAGCATGGGGCGACTACATTTGTATGTATCGGTCGATTTATGACACCCAAGATTTATATTGTAAACTTGATATTAAAACATTCACCATCAAAAGGCAGCTCGTTCAGGGAAAGAAGCCTCTCAGTAGCATCAAGCCATTACTATCCAAATCACTGGTCATTCTCTTCCCATACAGCAATGTCATTCCCACTTTTCCTCCTATGTTTCTCTCCCCTGAAAGCAGCTCGAGTTTTGTGAAAAGAAAGAGAATAAAAATCTGAAACAAACTACTTGAGAGGTTTGGGGGTTTTGTGTGAGGGTTTTTGTTTTGTTTTGTTTTTTGACAAATATGGGGTTTCGCTTCTCATTGGTCTTTTTTCCTTCACATCATCAGCATTTTTTTTAAATAAGCATTTCCCTTATTAAATATGCCCAAGACGAGGTCAGGTCTCTTTAAAACCCAGTCCTAAAACATTTAGCCCATTTCAGGCTCATGCCCCTTTTACAAAGCTATCTCGCTATATATACACCCAGGGTCAGTTCTGTATACTGAATATATAAATATTGTTATCAAAAGCAAACTTTATACATTCGCTGCCCACAGAGGCCCATGCAAACGACATTCTAGCACCGGGGTGAAGTTTATACAACTTTAAACTCAGCTTTGCCATCTGTTCCTTTGGGTTTTAAAGAAGGAAAAGAATCTAAATCAAAGCTTTTTTAAAAAAAAAGAATAAGAACACTGTTAGTTCACTCTTTCAAACAGGGTGCTGGCAAAATAATTCTCCAGCTGCAGTTAACGTCGTCTCATAGGCACCATAGGCTTTATTTTACATGCTTACAGTTGGGAAACTGTCCAAGGATCATGCCAGACTGTTATCCCACGCCCCCCTCCCAAGAAATTGTTAAATTAAAATGAGTTAGTGCGGTGTATCCTCTGCACCAGAGACACCTAGGACGTGAGTTTGAGTCAACGAGGTCAATGGGGGTTTGCCTCTGACTTAAGGGTTTTGTTTATTTGTTTCCCCTCCGGCTCCCCCGCCCCCCAATTGACTGAAAGTATTTTACAAACTAGGATAGCTGTATGTACGCATTGAAATAAACATGGAGCGTGGAGGGATGAATTTTTTACCTGCCAGGACCTCCATAGTCTGGAAAGTGTATAGAAGGTATTTTCCTTAGCAACATTTTTAAGGGGTTACTTGTTATTACGCAGTTTAGACCCATTTTTTAAAAACTTATTGGGGTCTAATGGGAAGTAAATTGTAACCCTGTAACAATCATCTAATCTGGATACTTTAATAAGAGAGGAGTCTAAGTAGCCCTTGATGAGGCTAGAGACATGAGGCAGATAAAGTTATACATCCAGACTTCAGAGCTGTTGCCAAACAAGTAAATTAACCTGCTGGTTCAAACAATAACTTTGGGATTATGCCGTTCCCTAACACGAGACTTCAAGACCCTAGTCAAAGCTCCTTTGTCCGGCTGTCCAAACTTGGGGTCATGACCTAGCTAATGCAAAGCAAACCTGCGAGTAAACACTTTATTGGGTCTTCTTTAAATATTTATAGGTACTTCAGGGGAACTGGTTTTGGGGGATTTCAGAGAAGCCAGAGAGACGTTTTGCTGCATGCTCGCCCTAGAAGTAAGCCAAACTGTATCTAGTCATTGCAGATAAAATAACCAGAATTTCATGGACAATCCTGATAGCAAGTTGCTTCGCCTTTTTGGGTCTCGCAGCGTTTCGGAAGGTTAACCAACTTCCAGGCTGTGTGGGTGTGGGTGTCCTAATTCTTTTTCTATATGTGTGATCAGGTTTTGTGCAGATGAATGTATATGTAAAAGGCGCACATGAGCATAAACACGTGGGTGTCTGTATATTTGTTTGTATTTTTGTACATTTGTATGCCTGTGGATGTCTTTCTGTATGTATTTTGTGTGCGTGTGCATATACTTTTAATTTTCCGTGTGTATGTGGTTGGGTGTATATGCATTTACTTGTAATTCTGCGTGTGTACTTTTAATTTGCAAGGCTATTACTCCAGGGAAACCTGCACTCAAAAGCTGCAAAGCCCTTTAAGCCTGTTAAAGTTTCTGCTTAATAATAATTTACTGAATTGAAAATAAATGTATGAAGGCGGGATTCAGTGAGGTTCACGAGTAGTAAGCAGAGGGGAGCACTCTGTGGAGGAGTGAGCTTGGGTGTGGGGAAGGGGTTGGTTAAAACAACATACTTCCTTTAAAAAGAGAAGTATCGGGAAAGATTTACGTTAAAATATTTTTGATACCTTGTAACAAATTAATTCTTCTATCCCATGCTGTAGCATACCCTTTTGCTTGTGTAACAATTGGCATTTTATGGTCTTGTGAGACTATTTATTATGCACTCCTCTTTCTTTGAAACTCGACTTTAGTTATATTCTGCTCTATTTCCTAGAGAAGTTGGCTATCTCTGGGGTAATTTTTTTCCAGAGGTATATTGTCCTTAACAATTTCACTTTTCCTGAGAAGCAATAAGTATGAGGCATAAATAATCATTCAGATGGGGATGGGGGGGATGGATGGGAGTTAACATCTGAGCCCCAGAGAAGTGAAACTGTTTAGCTGAAAAAGTAATAACACAGATATTTATGAGTGACTAAACAGACCCAAACCGAATTGATTGAGTGACAGCTGTCACAGCGAGCGCATCAGAATTAAACTTTATGAAAAAGCCCTGAAGTTTGAAATAGTCATTTTAATAACGCCGATCTCTCGCCATACTCAGTAACATATGTATATTACTTATATATTGCATTATAAATACATATATTTAGAGTTATTTTCCTTGCCACCCCGCAATTACTTATAGGTTGGTTGGTTGCTCCTCAGAAAGAGTTACATAAAGGATAAAATATTACTAAACATTGTCTAACATTGAGCATCACAACAGCAAATAAATCCTTTAGAGGAGGAAAGCAAAAGCTGTGAGATCCGTAGTACAGACAAGAAGTGAAGAAAATAAAATGATCAAAATATCCCTGAAAAATGAACTCCAGAAACAGCTAAAGATTTTAATACAAAGATTGTTTTTTAAAAAAATCTTTCTTGTTTTAAAGCAAAGTATCTATCTATCTATCTATCTATCTATCTATCTATCTATCTATGTATTATATTGTTTAGGGAAATATACAATACATATGATGGATTAAGTAGCAATGGAAACTTTAATTTAGGAATGGGAAAAAATTAATTTAGGAAAAGTGAATAATTTACAAAGCAATATTTAACTCCCTACGTAGAAATAAACCAACCTCTCTCTCTCTCTCTCTCTCTCTCTCAACTCAAAACTATCTATTGCTGAGTTGGGAAAATACTTTTCCACATAGGAAGACAATCTATAGCCAGTGAAACAAACAACCCGAAAAGGGTGGCATTTGCCAGAAACTGTTAATACCATTACCATAACGGCTGCTGGCTGTTTGGAAGGAAATACTAGTCTTTCACTAAAGACCCAAAATGTTTGGTTTGGTACCTTGCCCATCAAAATAAATCATAAGGACAGATTAGGAAGTACATAAAACTATATCTCTGGGTAATGATATACGAAACCACAATAAATGTAAGTTACACGTTCGAGGTGCTGTCAGTTATGGTTGCAAACCCGTAACTCATTCACTTAAGCCTGGCTGAATGTTTGTCTTTTAATTACAATTAACAGGGCAGACGAACATTTTCCAACTATGTGAGGGATAAAGGGCACAAGTGGCTGTAAAGACCTGGGATACTATGTTAACGGAAGAGTCTGGAAGTTAAACTGTGCCACTTCTGTGGATTAGCCCTAGAGCAAAAGGGGGAAACGCTTGTATCTATATAATGGAAAAGTTTTCATAAAACTGAAGGCACTTAGCTTAACGCCTGAAGGCCCTTGTTTGTGGGAAGTTATCGTCCCAAACATCTCTGGAGCTGTTGGTTTTTAACAGGCAATACAGGAAACTAAGTTTCACAGCTTCTCGAACTACATTTAACAGAGGTCCCTTCAAGGGTCTGCGTACAAGGGCTTTCTAACGTCTTTTTTATAGCTCGTTGAAGCCTTGTAAACTGCTTCTCACTCAAGTTAGAATCTTAATCCTCAAAAATCTAGCTGTGAGGGGAAACAAAAAAAATATATTAAGCGGGTCATTTTCAAGCAAATTGGACTAGAAGAAAATGAGTTAAAATAAACTGACCTGAGATGTTAATTTGATCCTCGAGAAACATTTTTTTTGTTGCTGATGTTACTTTTACAGCCCAGTAATATAAGTAGAGAGAATATCCAATCACCGAACAATGAAATACACAGTTTGAGGGGGAATGTACCCCCACAGGATGACAAATCTATATGTGCCGAGGTAAATCTGCAACAAAGAGCGCTGAAATTAAAGAGCGTCTGATCTTCGAACACAGGATGATGGGGAGTGGGGGTAATGCAGCCCCCTGCACCACATCTGTGTGCCATGGTATATCTGGACCATTTTACACTCCTAAACAGAATAAACTATTGTTTCTTCTCTACCACAAAAATCGTCTTCCTTCTCGCTCGATTGCATTTACCTCCTGATTTTAATCATCGCTTTGCAAACTTCTCCCGTGTTTTTTTAAAGTGCAAAGCTACTTACTTGGCGTTGGATACTTTGATCTGGTCATAGGGTAGTAGCCAGTTAGGAAATAAACCATGGGAAAGCGGGAAGTGAGAAGAGAGATTTGGCCGTAACTTCACCCTTCTTCCTTTCTCTTGGATTATTTTGGTGACAACACAATGCGATAACACGCCTTGAATCTGCCCCATCTCTCCCCCATTACTATGGTAAAATCTACAAAGACGCTAAACCATAGTGGTGCCGCTAAATCTATGTAGAGAGACACAGAAGGTACACGTTGTGAGACCTACCCGGGTCAGGGGGGCTTGGAGGTCAGGCTGCCTGGCTAGAATAAAGCTGATGGGATAGAAAAGTTGTCCTTTCAGTGAACCCATTTTTGCCATTTACCCGAATTTCAATAAAGTATCTTTCAGGCTCCCAACATGGAGGCGTCAAGAGGCTAAAAAGAGACTATGGTGCAGGCTGCTTGCAGCTAGGAACATTAATTTTTTTTTCCTTCCCCCATGCTGCCTGGCTGTATAATGCATTCATAATCTCCCTCCACGCCAGGAATTGTGTCATGGCCAAGTCTAAAGGCTAAGTAAAATGCTAAATAATACTCAGCATAATGCAGAGAAGAGGTGAAAAAGTAAAGTTAGTCTCAGAGCAAAGAACTGGAACAGAAACGTAGGTACAAGAACGCAAAGGCTTGTACCTAAATGTGATTCTTTTTTTATTACTGAATATGCAGACTATACAGTTGAAAATGTGATTAATGTTTCCTTAGCTTCCTCCTCAGACACTCAGAGAGAGAACACACACACAACAAAAAAGTCTCATCGCATTCAGAGCCAGTGCCCTCTCAGAACACCCCCTTATAATTCATCAATTTATGACGCACTTTGCAAAAAGGGAAGCGGGGGAAAGTGGATCAAACTTTAAACAGAAATATTTCCACCCAGCCCACCCCTACTAGTCTTAGTTTAGTCTGCAGAACTAGCACATGTAGGTTTCCACTGATGAACACACACACACGTTGCTTGGCCAGTTCAACTTTGTAGCAGCACCATTATTACAAGGTTAGGACTTTCAGCCTTTGTTTTCTTTATAATGTATATGCATGGTGGATGTGTCCGAAGACCGTCTCCTACCTCAAGTAAAGGATCTTTTTTTTTTTTTCCTTTGGAGAATGCTTTGTTACAGATTAGCTAGCCAATTCACTTTATTATATATAAAAAGAATTTAAATGCCATGGGTTTTTTTGTTTGTTTTTACTGGTAAAGTGTGTGAGATGGTCTGTTACAGGCAAGGAATCAGAGGGAGAGAAAAAATTACAACCAACTCATAACACATTCCTCTGCTTGGAGGTGGAAGCGTTTAAAGAGAACTATAGACTTGATGTCTATTTACTATGGCAACATTTTCCTCCATTCTCACTCTTATATTAATGTCGATCAGCAGGAGTGTAAAGAACTGATGAGCTTTACATGTACACGATCTATTAGAAATAGTAATCATAATCTATGTTCCCCTTTCAGGATCTCTCTCACTAGCTATCACAATAGATTCCGAGACCCTTATTTGTTTAAGGGAAGGCTATACACGTTTTTGAGAGCCAGTAACAAACAAAAATTAAAAACAAATGAAATAAAAATAAAGGTAACAGAAAGAGCCATGTCCTAATCCCCTTCATTCAGATTTGATAATCTCTCTTCTGGGGTGGATTAAAGAGATCTAATCACCTGGCCAACTATCCTAATGCAAGGCATTGGGATAGTGTTAAATGCTTAAAGAATAAATGTCTTTAAACAGGCCTACCTGAAAATCTGGCACCCCTATGTTATTTCAGACTGGGATAGTAGTTCTGGAAAGGAACAGACTGCAAAGTTGCAAAAGACTGGGGCCTAGAAAACAGCTATATATAACTTCCCTATTTGCACACAACTCTTTCTTACAGTTATCTCATCCTTCCAGGAAAGTAAACAAACCTTCAGTTGTGGGGACAAATTTCTTGCTAAACTATCCATGTAACTCTCAGTTTGGATAATTTATTCGAAGTCCAAGAGCAAGAATACCTTTTTGCCAAAGCTTTTACTGTCTTTGGAAGAAGATTAGGAGAAACCTATTGGCTTTTATGAATGAACCAGTTCACATAATCTTGCAACAGCAACAAAACAACAGAAATGTAGAGAAAAAGAAAAAAATCAGAAAACCCTTATATTAGATAGAGGGAAACAGAGACAAATGAATGATATTCTAACTCAAACACACATCACAGTTCCTTTCTCAAAACAAGATTCCTCCCCTTCCCCCCTCCCCGGCCCAGTATGTGTTTGACTAAGAGAATCTGAGATTGAAACACATTGACCAAGTTGTGATGTCATAAAATCTAGAATACAGAGTTATTTTTATGTTTGTTTAGACTTAATTTAAGCAGTAACTCCTGCACAAGGAATTAATGCCACAATCCCAGGATTATTATTATATTTTTTTTAGGGCAAGGGGAATGTTGAGAGTAAAATAAGCCACCAGACATTAAAGTAAAACTAATTCACACTCACTGGTTTATTGAACACTGGGACTTTCACATACACACTAAAACTCTTTATTGCAAGTTTACAATGATCATGTAAAATCAGTCCAAAACCACAAATAATCACGACAAAAAAACTAGCTACTGACTTTGCTTAAACCTTGCTCTTTTTTTTTAATATGTGACTATCCTTCCCTTTTCTTTTTTTCCCGCTTCTCAAAATTTAAACCAATTACTCGCTCAGTCTGGTTTGTGTGATTTCTTTTCTTTTGAATCGTGATTTTTTTTAGCTTTTTTCACATTTATACAAAAGAATTTCAATGTTCCATTTTATTCTCTGTAGATCATTGTGCATTTGTAATGCAGAGGGCAAAATACCTACATTTTCTTTCTTTTTGATTATTCTTATTTGTTCATTAAATTCATCTAACAGAACATTGACCTCTCCCTCCCCCCTTCCTTACCCCTTAAAAATAAATAAAACCCTGAAATGGCGTAAAAAAACCTGCAGGTACTCGGTCACCTGGCTTCATGCTATGTTACATGCATCTAAAGCCTGTGGTCTTACAGAAGACCTCATTGCTATTTATATGCACAGGAAAACTACAAGAAAAGAACCAAAATATATATATATATATATTAGATTCTATAAATAATCAGAGTCAATTCTGTGTGTGTGATATTGTTTATAACCTTGTGATATCCTCTGCTCGTTGATCCTGAGATGTACCCGGTGATAGTTCCTCGCTGGGGGCAGCGTTACCAGCAGCAATGGTGCCCGCCGATGAATTAGATGGAGTCGAGGATCTGACTTTGGTATTGGGCAGCCTGTGGTCTTTTTTCCATTTCATCCGCCTGTTCTGAAACCAGATTTTGATCTGCCTTTCCGAGAGGCACAAGGAGTGGGCTATTTCGATGCGCCTTCGCCTTGTCAGGTACCTATTATAGTGAAACTCCTTTTCCAACTCCAAGACCTGCTGTCTTGTATACGCAGTCCTGGAACGTTTGGGCTCGCCTCCATTGTAATTGGGGTTCACTAGAAAAGCAAAGATTAGCATGAATAGAGAGAGAGAAGCAGACAGAACAGAGAGGGAGAGGGGGAGAGAGACAGGAAATCCAGAGTGGCTCAGGAAAAAGTAATCAGCTAAATGGGTTATAAAGAACTTCTGGCAGCCCAAGACTTTCTATTCTAATATGAAGGGGTTTCCCTGGCTCAAAAGACTGAATTATTTATGCACCCCTTACAAAGCTTTGGAGTTTCACACATACATAACAGAATGAACCACATGGCTACGGCTGCCCAGACTAGCTTGGCTATAAAATTTATGGTGGGTGTAATTACCCATTCCGAGTCGTAAATCCAGCTCAATTGTGCTAACCCAAAGACTCTCATGGAAGGGAAGGAAATAAAAAAAAAAAAAAAAAAAAAAACGAGAGCGAGAGCGAGCGAGAGCATGGTGTGAAAATAGGAAGGAAGACAGAGCAGAGGGAGAGAAACAAAAGTTGCCTACCAGTACTGACGTGGATTTTTTTCATCCATGGATAGACTATAGGTTGCTTAGAAGCTGTGCTGTTAAGATGCTCAGGGTTTGGCTGGTTGCAGGCTGGAGGGGCTGGGGAAGGAGAGGTGGAGGAACTGGAGAGAGCAGTCTGCTCACAGAGCTGCTGCGGTTTCTCTGAGAGGTGGTGGCCTCCTTGAGTTTGCCCATGTCCCCTTTGGTGCGCGGCTGGGTTGCCGGGAGCTTGAATATTGGCACAGCTGTATTGGCGCTCTGGGTAGTTTGGTCTTGGTGGTGGGTACAATTCTTGGTGGTGATGCTGAAAGCTGGACTCCCTTGTCCGGCTGTAATATTCCGGACTGTGGTCTGGGATGTAATTATTTTGCGAATATTCCTCGCATGGAGGAAATTTCGGATCGATGTAGTTAGAGTCCATCAAATAGGAGCTCATGATCATTAATTTCTGGAGTGGAAAATAATTTTTCTCGCTTTGTCGTTTTTCTGCTCCATAAAGCCCTCCTACAAGCTGGCGACCCCGTAAAGTTACTTTCACCATGTGACTCCCTTGTCCAATCACACCAGCCAGCCTAGTCCCCGGATAAGGAACCAAAAGCTTTTTCAAAATGTATCCAATTTGTGTGTGTATGTGTGTGTGTGTATTGTTGTTGTTGTTTGTTGTTGTTTGTGTGATCTCAAAACTAGGAGCAAAGGGGTCAGGATGGTGAGAAGGATCAACCGACCCCCTTCCTCCCCTCCCCCCTCCGAAAAAGACATATGTGTAAGGAAAAATAAAAGAATAAAATCCTACCGGTTTTTGTAAAGGGGGTGAAGGAACGTGTGGGGAATATTCCTCGTAATACCCCCCACCCCGCCGCAGGCTGGAGTTTAGAAATCTCTCCGTGGTAAAACTTCCCCACAGATCTTGCAGATCAACAACAGAACAAGTCTTAATTATGAAGATTAACTATCACTTTACCCTGCACAGGATAAGACATGCTCAGAATACGTTGAATTTTTCACTTTAAAGAAATGCTAGGTTACACAACTGCCCCCCTTTTCACCCCTAAGTAGCATAGGGCAGTGTAAGTGCTCTTGCTAGTAAAATTGTTTCCCCCACCCGAAATGGAATATTGTTAAACATACATCATTGAATGGGGGGTGGGGAGGGAAGGGAAGGAAACAAGTTACCTGAGAGGTAAAAGGGAATATGCAAATCGTGGCTCCGTAATTTAGAGTTCTCTAAATGCTCCCAACGTTTGCTTAAGAGCTATCTCATTTCCTTGGAAACTGATAGGATCTATTTGTGTATTAAAGATCATAGTTACACAGTCTTTCCAGCCACTCAGAAGGCAGGAATGCTTTTGGAGTGACAACAATCCTTTACTTGTAAAACTACTTAAGTGTTTTTATTCCTACTGGTTTTTTACAGGGTGATTATGCTTTGTTTTCATCATTCAAAATTCTGCCCTTTCCAGTGTGACAAAGCTCGATATAATATACATACATACATACATACATACATACATTTAAATAAACATACATGTATGATAGACAGAAAGAAAGAAAAATGGTTCATAGCTCCACATCCAGCCAGAAATTAGTTTCCCTTGCAACGTCCACTGAAAAGACCCATTTAACTAGCTACTTTAATAGAGGGCGGAAGGTAAGATTGAGATAACATATATAAAAATGACTCGCTTTCCCAGATGTCAGGACAAATAGACCCCCTGTGCAAGCACAGAAACTGGAAATCGATGTAAATATTTTGGAAAGTGCAGTTATTGCAATTAAGGGCTTTATCTATAGCTTACACTAAACAGAGGGGCAGAGGGAGTCGGATTAATCCCTTGTACTACTTGATAACAATTATAGTTGAAAATCATAGCTTGCAGGGCATTGCCATATTTTACTTGATAACAATAAAAGTGACACATAAAGTTAACTGTTTATGTTTTATTTATTAGACTAAACGTGCCAGCGGTGTCGGAGGCTTTTGGCTCGTTGTTACAGCTTTTATGGGGTTGTAAAACGCCATAAATCAGTCACATGAAATGGTTGGGGCTTTTTGTGCTGTTGGCTGAGACTTCTGCTGTTTCTTCTTTACATGAAAAGTAATAATGTGATTTTATTATTATTATGATCCTCATCCCCAATCATCATTATTATTCAGTCTACCTTTAACAAGCCACCCCCACGCTGTCCTGGCAGAAGCTAAGGCTGTTTTGCACTTGAATAACTACCTTTTAAAATGACATAACCAGTATTTGAGGATTTAATTAGAACAGCTGCAATTAAGGGAATCAAAGGAAAGCAGAACTTTACAAGGCTCTGGCATCGTCCATATACTCCCCTAGAGACGAATTTGTGACTCTCAAATATTCACACAAATTCGATTCTACAGGGTACATATAGACGACTGTATAATTTGGCACTTGTGGTGTTGAGGTTTGAGGGATGGGGAGGGAAAGGATTGCACTTCAGCATAATGCTTTCTGGCTGAAGGGAAGTTGGAGAGCGTGCACAGGCCACTCACTCAGCATGTTGCTTAAGATGTTTACAGATATGGTTGGCTTTGCATATTTGTGATTGCGTGTACTTCCTCACACAAAGACCCAGTCCCGTATATATTTTGGCACTGTTACATGTGGAAACTCATTTGCTATTTTTATTATCTAGCATGTATTGGTTTTATTGGCATCTTCCCCCCTCCCCATGGCCTATCTAATTGCTTACCCAATGGCTTGACAAAGCTGAGCCGCACTTTATTAAAGTTAGATAGGTTCCATCTCTTGACATAAGGGAGTAGAGTTCTATCTCTCTAAAGAAAAGTGGCAAGGAGGGTGGGGGAAGAATCTGGAGTATGCAAAAGACATTAATGGAAATGTAGTCTGCTATTCAAAACATTGATTCAAATCGGTCCAATAAATTCCTTTTCACTAGCTATATCTCATGCTGTCCAAGCACCTTGGACTCAGACAGGATTTTGACATTTATTGTTCACATTGATGCAAAAAACTTTTTCCCCAAGGCTGCGGGGATATTGAATAAAGATGTAGGTTAATAAAGTAATTTTACCTAGGCATGTCTTTTTAATGGACGAATCTCTGTAAGCCACAGAACAGAGGCATTAAAAAAATATATCCACAGGTAGTTATCTAAGAATATACTTGGTGGTTGTCATAAACAACAACGACAACTAAAGAGTTCAAAAATCCCAGGCGTGAAGGTCACTCAAACCAATTTCTACCAATGAGCTGCAGACCTACAGTTGGAAGGCTTAAAAAAGCCTTTGGCTCAGTGTTCCAGATGGCCAAGGGAGATCTGCAATTTTATTTCAATTAATTGTTATTCTTACAGCTTTGGGACTTAATTGTAAATATATATATATATAAAGGTTTTATTTCAAGAAGCGCCTGGCCCTCCTCCATTGTCAATCTAAATTCAGCCCCCCATTCTATTTTAGTTGCATGCACATTATATCTAAGCAGTGCACAAATATATTTCCCCCCTCACTTGTCTGATTTTTTCTTTTTTTTCTTTTTAGTGGAGTTTTTAGATGTGTCTTTTGCTTTAAGTGTTTGGCAGAATTTTTTGTCGCCATAAAATAAGTCTACAAGGACGTGTGAAGAATAGTTGTACAAGAATCTGGCTCTTTTGTCTAAAAACCTTCCCTCCCACCCCTCTCTCTTTCGCCTCAATTTCCCCAGCCAACCCAACAATGTCGACAAACAGTTTTGGACTGACAACGCCAAGAGAAATATAGCACCTCGGAAAAATAATTTCTGGTCTTTATTTCCTTCTCTACCCAGGAATCAGGTTGCAAAATATAGATCTGGTTACCATTTCAAGAACATTTTTGAGTACAAAGCGCCTTTCTGACAGTACTGAAGAAAAATAAGTGACTATTGTCCCTGCGGATTCATTGTCTCAGCTATTACCATACTGACCGTTTGGTAACCTGTACCTCAAGCCATTAGCAATCTGTGCATCCTAGAAAATTGAAGTACCTATCTACTGGGGTTTTGTTATTCCATGTTTAATAATAATAATAAAACAACAAACCTCACACTATGAACTATCTCTTCTTGAGATTCATAGGCAGGAAATAAATTTTTGAGTAGAGTTTTATTTCAAAGCACTTAAGGGTTTATTTTAAGGTGATTATTATACAATAAGTTACATTAGTGTGCGTGCTGGGGGGGGAAGACAGATAGTTTCTTGCAGAAGAAAAATAGTTGGTTTCTGTGTGACATATGCAATGACATGTAATTAATTAAATTTTAATTTTTCTAACAACTTGAAAGCAGTAAGTGCAAAAGAGACCTTTTCTTTTTGTTCCTTCATAATGCAAATAGACAGGTCTAATTTATGCAAAGAAATATGCAAATGTTTAATTGATTTTTTCTTAAATCTGTTGTCAGTAAAAGTAATGAATCGGCCTAAAACGATTTTAACAACCAGAGCATGTCAGGAGAAGTACTATCCTTCACATTTTTCTTTTTAGTCTTCGAATCTGTAATAATGTAAATATTTACCCCCTCTTTCTAAAATATTAAAGATGAATTCTTGTTGTTTGTTTGTAAAAAAATATGCAAACCATTTGCTCAATCTCTCTTTCTTTCTCTATTCCCCCCCCTTCCTACCCCACCCAGGAATTCAATTTTCTTCAAATCTCGTTGAAAGTGGCTTTTTAAAAAGTGGGCGCATTTTAATATTGGTTAGACAGCGTGACCTGAATTTCACCTCAACTGTTTGACTTGATCCAATAGGTCACTGCCAAGGAGTTATTGATGGGGGAACTCCATTGAAATTTGTCTCCTCACAAATGGCCTTTAGATCTTCTAGCTAGTTCAATAACTAGTTATAATGTAGAAGGGGAAAAATGAAGCCCAGAGGCAAACTAATTTGATGTTTCATTTTTATGCTGGAGAAATTGTTGGTTTTCTTTCTATTACCTTTCCCAAGCCCCCCTTAAAAATCTGGTTTTGGCGAAGAACTCCTTTTAGCTGAGAGGAGATTTGAATCTGTATTACAAAATTATTATAATAATAATAAATAATAATATTGCCTCAGTTCATGAACTCTTCAAGACTTGACCTACATGGAGCCTAAAAATAACTTCCTGCTTGGTAGGAAACATGCTTTTACTTTTTTTTTAAGAGAGATTTTTAATAGATCAAAGTAGCCAGGATGGGTAAACGAGTTATGTCTCAATTCTTTATAACTTCTCGTGTGATTTCATTTAGCTTGAAAAGAAAATATATGTGTTGCAGCTTTGAGAACTAGCAAACCAAACCTGTCAGAGATCGTCCTTAAAGAATAACTGTTTAAAAGATTTGAAATTAACTAATTAACCTGCGATCGGTAGAGTTTTATTTATTTATTATACCATATTTGCTTGTCTGTAATGGTCCAAATAACTACCACTGATCACTTCCGTTTTCTCCTTTAGACTCTTCAACCCTATTTAAAAGGCTGAAAATATGTATTTTAGTTATAATCAATAAATTCGAAACACAATCTTTTCTGAGTCTGACTGCTCTATCCTTTTCAGCATGGAGAAAAAACTTTGATGGAGGATCCTTTTAAGTGACATATATACAGGCTATAGGGTTTCTCCTTGACTTTTTCTACACAAACAATACCTGTAATGACTCATCTCATGCTGCTAACCATAGGTTAAGTTGTAAAGATAACATTGGTCTTCTACGGGGATGGGAGGAGGGGGGAGTTGCAGAGAGGACTGTTCAGTGGAAGTTAGGTGGATGTTATTGTATGCTATGGAAATATATACAAACTTTAGACAGCTCTTGTTCTGTATTATCCTAGAAAACTTCTTCTTGAGTGGCACTTACTAGCTTAATCCATTTAGCCTTGAAATCCTCCCCCAGAGTGATAATATTAATAATTACAGAGAATGCACTTCTATAGTTTGATTTTCTCTGAGATAGCACCTAACTCCTGAGAAGAACTTTGAAAGCCGATGCCCAGGAAAAAAAAAAAAAAGGATTTGGGCTTAGCCACTGAGACAGCATAATGGCTTAGAGTGATAATATTAGTTATTTTAAATCATGCAGGGGAATAGAAAGTCATACCAACCTCTCATGAGGTTGAAGGGTCAATATAAGTGTTGGCTATGTTGTCCTGACCCGCAACTATCTTTAGGGTGACTCTGATAAACCCTACTATGCCTTCATTTTCAGTGTTGCTGAGAGAGCCTCCCTGCCTCAGATCGTCCTGCTAAATGCCTTCTCTTTCCGCTGGATTCCCTTCCTAGCTGGCGCAAGAGTAAATAATCCAGCTGAACTGGGGCTACACTTCGTGTGACTTTCGCCACAGAACAGTTGGGAGTGTAAATGGCAAATGGAAAACTCCGATGGGTGATTCTCATTCTGAAGCTGAGTCTGTGGGGAAATAAGAAGCACAGGTTGCAGGCACTTCTGGTCGGTCCTGACACCCTTTGCAATTTAAAATCAATTCTGTGCTGGCTTTCTCTGGGGATGTGAAGTAATCACTGGACACTTTCTAAGCAAAGGGCAACAAAAGAGCACCCTTTCTGCCTTGGGTTTCAAATGGCCAAACTGCTCTTACCATACGTATATGTGATAGAGTGTCTAATTAGATTGGATGTACAAAGATTTCCTCAGTATAGGTTATAGACTGGTGAGTGCTTGAATCAATAGCTGTTATTAAAACCTTACAGATATCAGTTCTCCTAGCCAGTTTAATGAATACAGCTTTTATATTCAAAATGTACAGGATTTACATACACACACGTATTATATATATACTGTGTATATATATATGTACAATACATTATAGTTGTAATATATATATGTAAGTACACACACACACACATATATATGCATACTATAACCATGTATCAGATACATTATGTTTTGAAGTGTAAAGATTACATATTCCACATCTAAAACTGTTTTAAAGTATTTGTGTATCTATTCATATCTCTGCATGTGAGTGTATGTTTTACACATACACGACTAACACATATATGCACACCCACACCCACATATATACACACAGGGACAGACACACGCGTTTGTGTGTATCAATGTTGTTTTAGGTGATGAAAACAGTTCTATAAAGCACTGGAGGACTGATGAAGAAAAATGATCCAGTGTGATAAGTTTATTCTTCTGCATAAGATTCCTATCTTTGGATATTCCTACCTATCTCGATTTTCTGTCGATCACCCGCACTCTGTACAAATATACAGAGTATAAAATCGGAACCATGTGTATTCTAATGAGCGAACAAGACACATGGAGTTCTGGAGAAACCTTCTAATTGCCTTCAGCTACCAAATGAGGTATTTTTTAAAACAAATTTCATTGGGCAGTGGAGAATGACAACAATGGACTATAATGGTTGCAGAGGAGTTTTCTGTTATCTATAATGTTTATTTTTTTCACTAGGGTACTTTCAGTTTAATCTTTCACTGTGTAATAAACTATTATCTTAGTTAATCCCCAAGGTGAATCCATCAAAACCTTTTAATAAAACGTTTATTAGTTTCACTCATTTCGAGGGTGGTAGCTGCAGCTCCAGAGCAGCAGGCAGAACTCAACTAAACTTGGACTGCTGTAAAATACTTTAAAATAAATTTAGAAGTGTAAATGTTGCCCGGCTTATCCTGGCGATTAGAATTCTGCAGGCATTGTGGTTTGCAGCAGTCATTAGTCAAGCCTACAGAAGCAAAAGGAGCCGCGTAGTTGGACAAGAGAAATCTCAAGAATGATATACAGAACCAGGCCTCTAGCATCAATTCAAACCTGATAAGAAATCGGCTGCCTTATTGCAAAAAGAGATGGCTAAGCTCGTTCAGTTTGGCCTCGGATGCACTGAATAATTGTTCGATTCCTGGAAAGGCTAAAGGGTTTCCACGCCAAAACCTGGGGAAAGGGAAAGGGAAAGGTGAACACCTAGGGTACCAGAAATGCACCCACATGAGATTGCAACGGGGCTGTGAAGGCAACAGATTGTTTGGATCCCATCCAGAGTTCAGCAGCTGGGACTGGCTCGGTGAAAAAGTGGAAGGTGGGATGAAATGAGAGCAGAACAGAATGCCAGCGAATATTAATAATAACAGACTCTCTAGATCCGAAAATCTTATTTTAAGCATCCATTTGGAATAAGTTAAGAGGAATTAGATATTAGTTCAGGGATAGTGCATCAGCCAGTGCAGCATGGTAGGAAACTAACATAAAATATAGGTTTGTTCATACTCCACTTCTTCGCTTACACATGACCCAGCAACTTTGAGACTGGACTATTTTTTTAAAGCTTTATATTTCTGTTCTCCACAGTATTATGGGGAATTAATTTCGACAGAGACAGGTACCCAAGGAAAGCAGAGACAGAAGTAAAGTGTCAGGTTGTGTCTATAGGTAAAGATCCTCCCTCGCCCCCAACAGTCAAATGTTTTATTCCGACCCAAAGTGTCAGGAAAGGAAAAATAATGGGGGCTTTTTGTTTTTAATTGGAGAATGCCTATTAGATCATTCTTTTACAACCTACGTTGACTGAATGTTGTCTTATAAAAACAGCACAATGTGTATACACACATACATACACACACTGAGAGAGACTGAATGCTATTTTATGGAAAGAGGTCACTTTTCACGATACCAGGGAGAGAGAAAGAAAAAAAGCAAGCGAGGGAGAAAGAGAGAAATTGACTGAAAGCTGCTGTAGAGAAAGAAGTTAGCCTTCAGCACGGATTATATACACACATAGGCTCAGATCATTTTTTATGGGCGTCGAGAGTGGATCTCTTTGATAATCTGTTAATTTCTCACTTAAATGTATTTAATCAGATGTAGCAATCAAGCAAGCATACCCAAAGCCTTACTCTGCCCATATGCCTACTGAGCATATACCTAATCTTTTAGCTCTCAGTGTTCCAAGGAAAGCCGTTCTGTGTGTGTGTGTGTGTGTGTGTGTGTGTTTCTATTTTTATTACTGGGAAGCCTAGTTAGCTCACAAATCTTAGTCATTTTTGTAAAGTATGATTTTCTCCTGCCAGATATTATGCATCACAGCCACAAAAGTACACAATATAAAACAGAAGGAAAAAGGGAGGGAAAAACAGCAACCATCCTCTACCTTGTCTTTAATTACATAAGCCTATCAACCTAGTGGAATATACGAAACAGAACCATAATACAAGATATAATAATACTAATAATACTAATAATAATAATAATTAATAACTGTCCTCCCCCAAAGGAGACGCTCAGTTGACCTCTCTTTGGGCTATGTTTAAGCAAAATAAATTCAATATTTTTAGGGCAAATATTATTAACAAAGGGAGGGAAGTTTGAAGACCTTTTTAGGAAGCTACTGGATGCATTCATCTCCAGTGCCAATGAGTCTTTAGATCTTATTAATTGCCTTAGCAGAAAATCAGCTCCAAATATTTCCCCTATGTCTTCCCTCAGATTAGGCTGGGGATCCAGGCAAAAGATACAACTATTTTTGTTTTGTTTTGTTTTTAACGACAACAGTGCAGAGGTATATTGAGCACAAAAGACAATTTCCAGACCATAGCACCAGATTATTTTTTAAAAAAAATCTTTTCGGAGGTACCTTTGAGAATGTAAGTAAAAGCGTATCTGTGGAATTTACAGCCTTAAAGACACAGACCCCCTCACTTCCTGTGATTAGCGACAGATCAAAACGGACACCTACCTGCGTTTACAACCCCCGCCCCCTCCCTTCCTGACAGGAAAAAAGCCTCCTGTAATAAAAGTCTAGTCAGCCATCCCTTTTGTGAAAGATGAAACAAAATATATGCAATCACGGCTTGTGAGTCTCAAAACCAAGGACATTGATTTTGGTTTTGTTTTAGAAAGAAAGAAAGAAAGAAAGAAAGAAAGAAAGAATTACTTACTGCTGTTTCTCTCCATTTTGTCATGGCCAAACCTACAGAAAAGAAAGTTTCATTTTTTTAAAGAAAGATACATTCAGGCTATGCCCTACAGGATCATCCATAAACTCTAGCTATGTTCACTTTGCAAGATGACTACAGTTCCTTGTAGATTACACTCCAGTTCATGTTACCTAAACTCAAGCAAACTCTAATCCTGCCGCGGACAGAAATAAATAGAAAGGTCAACAGTAGCAGCTCTCTCTTCCCATGTGATTATTTTGTTGTTGAGACATGAATTAGAGAAATCTGTTGAGTGCCAAGAGAGGATTATATATATAATGTCTGTATAGATATATCTACTGAGGGAGAGGAGAAAATGAATAGGATTCAGAATAAAGACTCTAAGGGGGGGGAATAACATGATATGTCTTCTTTTCTATCAAACTATCTTGTTGCCTCAAATCCTCTCGCGTTTTGGTTTGGCTAGGAAAACAAATATGGAATTTAAAAAATAGTAACCAACAGTCTTGATCAGTGGAACAATGAAGCGAAAGTGGGAGGGGGGTTCGCAGTGAGGAAGGCTTCCTCCTTCTAAATGAAGAAGTGATATGGTGAACGGATAGGCATCTCCAATTCGTGCAGGGGTAATAAGGGAAAGTACATTCATATCTGCCGGGAGAAAGGGAAATCTCAAGTTAAAAAAAAAAGTCGATAACTCGGAATTCAGCACTTGACCGGGAAAACCCAGATCAAAACATCATTTGACAGGAATGCTCTTTTAGAATCAGATACTAAATCAATAAAATCAATCCATCAGTACAATCTGCATAGGCAGAAGATCTCTGCACCGTGACTCTTACAAGAGAGAGGAAAAGGGGGAGATAATGTTTAAAAACCACTGGGAGAAAATCAGAGAGCAGCGAGCTGAAACAAAGTGAATCTCACCCTGGGAGTGTGCCTTTCTTTAGCTGGATATTTTCAGTACACCTCTCGCTAGCCCATTTTTCTGGATTCAGCACCACATTAAACGTATGTTCGAAGGCATTATGGTTCCGCTCACATAGGTAATTAATACGCACAATGCTTTTCTTGTAAACAGGAGTGTTTAATATTAACCTTCTTTTAAAAAAAAACTTTTAATTCATAAGGTCCGAAGGTGGCAAACAAAATTTTGAATTTGGCTATTTTATTGATCCTGAAATTGAAACAGTTTTCAAAAAATGTTATTTAAGCTAAAAACCAAAGCAGCCAAATCTGCTGAGGAAATGACAATAGTTTACCAGCTGCAACACTGAGTTTTTAAAAAAATTAATCATGAAACCTATAACCGAAGGAAGAGTTAGACAATGAAAGACGCTCTTGAAAGAATATATCTACATTTCAAATCACACCAAAACTTTCTTCCTGTGTCAGACATGCAGCGTCTTAAATCTCTTAGTACCCATAACAAAGCTCAGAGCACTCTAGCCTGTACTCAATACAAATATTTACTTCTGATACCCTTGGCAATACTCGGCATCGTGCTTTTAAATGACTTGAATGGTTATTTTTCATTATGAGTGGAGCATTGAAACTAAAGCACCTTTCGATTCTTTGTTGAAAGGAGGACACTTGGAAAATAGACTTTCCTTAAATTTGCTTTGCAAAGGATTCCCTGGAAATAATCAGATCCTGTCCCTAATGTAAAACCTCCCAATTTTCTCTTCGCTTTCGCATCCTATTTACAAGGCACATCAAATACGGTGACTGTGAAGAACCGAAAACATGTTTACTTTTGGAATATAGCATATCTTTGGCAACTGCAAACCTTTCCGTGTATAATCTTCTGAGGGTGACTAAGAAAGTTATAACTCTACCTTGAAAAAAAAAATGGAATGAGGTTATCTCAATTGCAAGTCTTGTTCAGGCGAGCACAGATGTTGGTTGTTTCTTACAATAGATAATGAAATATTCGCACTGTTATAATAGGATGTGACTCAATTACATTGACTCGCAGTGGCTGCAATTTTGGAGTTGCGAACTCATGGTTTTCTGTTTTCTTGGTTATTGTTGCTGTGTTTAGTTTGTTCACCTTTAACATAAATGTTTCCAATACAAAATGTACGATTTTAAGGTACTAAAATGCCAGGAAGTGCTGTTATTTTAAAGTAATATCCCTTCCTTTCCCAAAACGAGTAGTTTAAAATGCTACTTGTAAATATCTTGCAGCTAAAGTAATTTCAGCGAAGTAGGTTTTAGCTCCGTTTTAATTCCAAATTAAGCGGAATGCCTCTGAATCTCAAATATCCCAACTGACAACGCACAAAGATTAATATAGTTGAGCCCTGCAATTTATCCTCTATACTGTGGCAGAACTTGGACTGTATTTATGTTCCGATAAAAAAAAAACCCTCCCACAACAGCGCAACCTTAGGTAAAATATCAAGTTCTTGCTAATATTGTATCACCTGTTGGGAGGAGAAGGAGAGATGACTGATATAGTTACAAACTTGCCTGAATGTCTCATTTGCTTTTGCTAATCAAAATATATTTAATTCTTTTTTGTTTGTTTTTTAACATATCTTAGAGTGTGTGCAAACTCCTTCTCTTGCCTGGAGAACAGTGATCACGTGACTCCACTTTGCGCATGCCAGGTGGATTCTTGGGGCTATTTTGGGTGCCATAAAAGTACACAAATCTTCCAAGCTAACTTTCTATCTTCTCGTGGTGAAATGTTAGCTAACTACATATACATTAAGAAAAAATAATAATACAGAGAAGAGTCATAGGGATGGAAACACAAACGTTGCATTTATCATAACGTCTCAGAAATATTTAGCTCTGGAGAAACCTAAATTAAAAGTTGACGATTTCAGATGGCAAGAACTTCCCCATTGGAGAAGATGAAATGAACTAGTAACTCTTGCGCCAGATCAATCTTGTTCTTGAAGCACAAACAAATAATGATCTTTATGAATAGGATTTCCAGGTGAAAACCAATTGTATCCGTTCATTTGTGTGAGCGAGGTTTTTCCCCCCTGAAACTCAGAGTTGGGGAAGAGACAGAGCGCCAAGAAATCCAGAGGGCTTGTTCTTTGCTATCACGACCAAAATGACTGTTTTTGAAAAGTGCCATGTCTCCTTATGAAGAAACTTCTTAATTCATTGAAACCTTGGGTCCTTCGTTCATGAGAGAAATGTGCTTTACGATACAAAACGCTAAAGCTTCTGTCCAGGCACAGAGTTATGGCGGTGTGTTCCCCAGGCAAAGTAGGGGATTGGCCACACTAAATATTAAAATAACCTTTATCTATGGAGAAATTGGGGGATGTTTGTAAATGCATCTCCATTTTCACGAAGTCTGAGTTAGTTTAAGACTTAAGTCTACAGCCTATTCACTCCAGCACCCCCATTGTTATATGATTATTAAACCTGGAACAAGTTGGAGCTCAGGCAAGGAAAAGGAAAAACAGCCCTCTGGAAGCCCACGTGCGGGCTGGAGCCGAGATTTGCATCGAAGCCACCTGCCGATGAAACAGCTTCGGACCTTCCAGATTCACTCAGCGCTTTGCAGCATAGAACCCATGCGCCCACCCGGGCCTCGGAGCCCCAGAGAGCCTAGAACCAGGAGCTACCGCGCCTTGGGACTAGTCTTGCAGCGGGGCTGCATTTTGCTTCGCAAAGGGCAAGAGAGCTCGGGAAGCGGTTGCGATTTATTTCTGCTAACAGGGCACCCCTTTTCTTGTCTTTTTTTCAGACACCCCCACCCCCTTTCCAAGAGGCTACTCCACCGCGCCGAGACTTAAAACAGTGACGCACCAATCCAATGCTGCTACTCCCGGTTCAGTGTGAACAGCAGAAGTGATCTCAATCTACTGGGTTGTTTGGAGAGGAAGAAATTAAGGATCTGGTGGGCAAAAACTGTCTGTGTTCTGGGTCCTCCCCCTGCCCCACCCCAATTAGAAATGATGGCACCCCTACTGTACCTTTCATTTCCTCGTTGTCGCAACTGCTCAAGTTGTGTTGCAAAGAGCAGGCCAAACCCAGCTCACCTTCTTCCTCGGAAGAGAGATCTCGCACCAGAAGGAATTCGTGGCACCATTAAGGGGCCCAAGAAACTCACCCAGTGGTACAGCGAAGAGGGGGAGGGGCAGATGTATACACATATGGCTAGGAGTGCTGGCTGGACAAGAAGCTTTTTAGAGAAAAGAGCCATAAGGGGAACACTGGGGAACTGCTGGCTTCGGAGACATTTTGGAAAATCTGGGCCCAATTGTGGGTGCAGGGCTCTTGGAAATTTGGTCCATACTGGAGAATTTGGTCAAATCATTTTATTATCATTATTATCATTATTATCATTGTATCATCCCAGAAGGTTGCAACAAAGATCAGTCCCATGTTGTAACATCCAGAAGTTAATGAATTTACGCCCAGGGTGAAATAGGCCCAATGTATCTTCTATATTTAATAAGTATGTATGGATCTCTATACATACACCATATCACTGTGTATATCTCTTGTATGACACTTTATATGCTGGATACACACGAAGGGTGTACTTTATAGGTGCATGTATGTACACAGTATCTACTTACAGACAAACTTAAATACTCTACACCCAGGGGTCTTTGTTCAGGCAAAATTAGCATATACTTCAATGGGAACTTCCCCTAACTAAAAGACTACACTTTGGTTTATTTTAGCACACACATGGCTCCATTCAAGTCAAAGGAATTTTTCTAGTGGGGTCAGGATTTCACCTATGCCTATACAAAGAATAACCTATCTGAAGGCGTGTCTACAGCGTGTACAAATAGCCGGACGATGTCGAATTCTGCTCTGGCCACTGCACACTGCAAATCCGGAAAGATTCATCATTTACTCTGATGTGAAGAGGGTACAGAATATGGCTCCATTGTGTTAAGTTAATTGAGAACCTTACTGAGGGACTCAGTAAGAGTTGCTGTTTATTGAAACGGGCTGAATCTTTATCGCGACATAAATAACTAGGTAACAACGAGTATTTAGGCCTGAATCTCCTGGAAGTCTAGTGGGATGTTGTCGCTGAGTTGTATGAGTGGGATCAGAGCCTAGATTTCGGGCCAAAGGCTTGGGAAGCATCTTATAAAGACCATAAGTAACACCAACAACACCCACTTGAAGGCATCTGGGCTATGTATGCACAGGGGCCTATGGTCACAATTCTGCTTGCTTTCCTGTAAAGGGACAGAGGTTACAACTCTCCTAGGATACAGAGTGTCCTGATTTTCAAATCACTAATGACAATGAAGGCTGTTTGCTTGGAGGAACTCCTCATTTTCCCCAGGAACACCTTTTTCATGAAAGTTTGGAGGACAAAGACTCTAAAGCTTACTGGGAAGGATCCTCTTTTTCTCCCCAATTCCACAAAAACTCCACTGGTTTCCTTGCGGGGTGCAGAGAATGCAAAATTGGGCTGTTTGGGTCAGAGATCAGCTCCCAGCAAACTATTAAGAATAATGGGTTTTCCTCAGATTGTTCTTAAGAGTGTGATTCTCCATTGTTCTCAAAGGGATCTACCGGATGCTGAACATTTCTGAAAGTCCAATTCCTACATTTAAGCATCTAAACGGGAGCTGAGCTCTTGGGATATCTGGCCCTATACTTTCACCTTGCACCGTCTCTTTTTTAAGCGCAACAAAACATTTTATATCTTCACACGCACACACTCGTCCCCTTCACAGACAGATCCCCCACCCACACACACATCGCCCTCCTTTCTTTTCCTTTGAACTAGAGAAACCCTCTTTTCACTTCGCTGTTTAACACGAGGGTCGTTTGATCGCGAGTTGGACGTCAATAAAACAAGACGAGTAGCAGTTATTTCTGGGATGACACACTTCTCTTGACTCTTAGATCCAGAGAACCCAGTGCTAGGTAGCCAATTGTATGAACTGGGGGGAAAAGTGGTATGTAAACAAACCAAGACCCTCTCTGGAAGTACAGTTGAGACAACACAAGCAGTATCCGAGGCAGGAATTCTTACGTATTTATCAGTCACTGCTGTATTTCCTGATCCTCCTCCCCGCCCCCCATTCACTGAATATGACATGTCTAACTTTGCATATAATATAGTCTTTGTGGTTAGATTTCAAACATGAGGGCCGGCACTTCATTCCCAACACTACCTTCGCCTAGGTGTGTGGCAAACAATATTGAAGGCAAACCACCCAAACACCAGCCTATTTCTCTACACTCAAACAGTGCTCCAGACAGGTGTTTGGACTCTGGCCTGCTCCATTTTCGATAGATCATTTCGAGACTGCATTGCTGGAGTTTGAAACCTATCCATTGGAGGTATATTTTTACATTAACCCAAGGACACACGAGGAATAAGAGCAACATCTCCTGGTTGAGGAAGGGGGGAATACAAAAAGAGAGAAGCAGGGATTGCATTAATGGCACCTTGTGTAATCTGATCATATCATTCTTCTTCTGAAGAAGAAAAAATGCCACGTCTCTATAGCCTTAGTCCTTATCTGCGACAGGGAGTTTACAAATTCTTCGGCCTAGTTCCAATCCCTGCATAGCTCTGAGTTCATGCCTTCCTCTACACACCTGCCAACAGCATCAAAGGAGTACTGAAGTCAGACTTCCAGATCTCTTTCCAGCTCCACCTCCCCCCACAGCAATGCGCATGCACTTCACCATCCAGTAACGTTTTTTTTTAAAAAAGCAAACTCTATACAATGTTCCTTTAAAAAAAAAAGATTTAAAAACAACAACAACAACAACAACAACAACAGCAACAACAACTCAAACAGGAGCCGAAACTATCTGATCAGAGTTTTAAAACCAAAGGGAGGAGGAGAATCAAAATCCCAATCCTCCACCTTTCGCTTTCTTCGAGTATTTTATTGTCTACAGCTAGAGTGGGGTAGGACGGGGGTGAGGGGAGAAATGTCTCTGCTTAACCAGTAATATATGGAGCTTTCTGGCCTTATCTTATTTCCACAAGCCCTGGGGAAAGAGGGAGAGTGTCTGATATTCCTTCTAGATAAGATTCCTCACTGCTGCTCACCTTATACGCCTTCTATATTACTTTAAAACGACATACACACTAGTTTGCCATACAGAAAAAGAAGCAAAACCTTCCCCCCTCACTGTATCTACAGAATTCCATGCCCATCAGAGTTTAACGCTCTATTTTAATAAGACTCGCTGGATGCAATGGATTTTTTTTTCCCCCAGAAAGCGAGAGAGAAGGGGGGGGGGAAATCTAACTTACTGAGATCGCTTGGGATCAATTTGGTAGATGTACCTTCACTAACAGCAGTCTTGAGGGACGCCGTATCCACACTAAATGCCTTGGGTCCCCACTGTCCCAGCATTAACAGCTCTTAGCAGCTGCGATGGGTGGACAGTTAAGATTAATATATGATGTAAATATATTGTGGGTTTGTCCAGCTCCCCATAGTACCATGAAAACCATAAAACTTAGTTTAATGACATCACGTGTTCTCTGAGAGCCATTCAGGGCTTTTGCTTAGGGCCATCCACATAAATAACCTTCAAAAGTTTTAAACTACTAAATTCACATAGAAGCCATGAGTATTTCTGCTAATGTTCTCATGTTCTCAGTTAAACTAAAAGCCCTTTGCTCAATAATAATGATGATGTTAATAGTAACAATAATGCCGGATTTTTTTTATAAAAAAATGGAACTTTGGTCTGTGGTGGTGGTTTTTTTTTTTTTGAGGCCATTTTAAGTTCACACTGGGTTGACACGGATGACAGGGGAAAGGTAAGTCATTTTTTATTTCCTTCTCGGTTTTACAGCGATCTTTGGGAAAGGATTGAGAGGCAGACAGGAAAAACAAAACCTCTCAAGAAAGCAGCAAAAACAACAATCAAAAATGAATCAGTCCTGGAACATGACTCTTTAAAGAAAAAGAGGGGTTGAAATAAATTCATGCCCCCTCCCCCCGGAAAGTCAGGATTAACCTAATTAATCTTAAATAACTACACTGTTGCTTCGCACTATGACAATGAAAAAGTTTGGAGTTGTATGTGTTGGGTTTAAAAAAGAAGTAACTACAAAAAAACAGAACCAGCCAAACCCACTCCTCCCTTAGCTATAGCAAAAATGGATCTGATTTTGTTAACCCTTAACTGTCAAGTCTAACTGTTTCTTGACAGTTTACCGCTGAAGGAGGAAGGGAAAATGTTGTCGACGATTTAACAGATAGTGTTTAAGAGAAAGGAGAAAAAGACTAGATACAGAACTACTTAGTGAACAGCCACCAGTATACGCCAAATTATTTTCTGTGCTTGAGCAATTTCTCAATAGATTTACACAGCATGAGTAGAAAATAAAAACCTAAAAGGAATAGTCAAAAGACCCTATTATTCTATTTGTAATTACCCAAGGCCCACAGAGTCAGAGGGCCAGAGCGTTAAGCTAAAACTGGTTCAGGCAGAAAGAAATTTACAAACCTAGTTTTGATTTGCTTAGCAGTATTTCACTGTAATGAACGGGGAAATGACAGTTCTTCCAGAAAAATAAAAGGAATTTTCAATGAACTGTTAAATGACAGCAAAATTAAATGTCACAGCCTTACTGAAAGCATTGTTTGATATTTGTAACTTGCCTAACAATGAATAAATACATAAAAACACCAGGAAAAGGTAGGGTCCTAAATCCATGTTTAATAAGAACGCCATATAGACACTCCACATTTGAGCACTAATTGTACCTTTAAAGAATTCCAGCCTACCACTAAAAGAAACTTTTGTTTCCAGGTTCAGGAAATTGTTCCATTGTTTGAAATGTGTAAAGGAAATGCTATAAAGTTTTATGGAGCTATTGGCTTCTTCAAGCATTTGTTTCTACTGTAAATAGCTCTCAAGACACATCAAGGATGACCTTAGTAGTATGTGTTGTCTATACGTATAGCGTGTGTGTATACACAGTAACAGACAAATATATGTTTGTATACACACACTAATATATATATACACACATCCATACACACATATAATTGTATATATGCATCTGTTTGTATATGTGTCTGTCGTATGGATGTGTGTATGCATAGACAGATAGACAAAACAAACTTCAAGAATACTAAATAAGGCCAATCACTTTAAACAATAATAATTATAGTAATAATAATCGGGATTGGAAAACAGTAGTTCTAAATACATTTTTTTAAAGTATCGAGTTTTTCTGTATAAGTTTTTAATTACCAAAGAAAATGTCACGTTGTGCTCAGATCTTGTGGAATCCTAAAGACAAAGTAACTTTAATGAAGAGCAGGTTAAAAATGAAAAGTCTACCCTAAACTCCCACTTTAAACCTTGCGGGTGAAATCCTGGCCCCACTGAAATCAGTGGCAATTTTGCCATTGGTTTTCAGTGGAGCCAGAATTTCACCCTGAACCTCTATTCGAATATGGGCCTCATTCTGCTCCCACTTTAGTCAATGGTAGTTTTAGCATTGATTTCAATGGGCATTGGATACGGCCTATAGCCTATAGTCACTAAAAGGTACATATCACTATACAGACCCCAACTCATGCAACACATCCATTTAAACCAATGGGAGTTGTGCCTGAGTGTTCTTAAGCTGCTTCCCAGTCTCTTTAAAGAGTGTTTCGAGGTATAAACTGGGCTGTTTTGGGATGGGTATTTTCTCTGAACTATACATTTTGAGGGAGTCTTTGAAAACTAGATTCCTGGTAGAAGAAGCCATCTGTCAGCTGGGGGAAATGAATATAGACTCCAAAAGGAGTTCATTTGGTTTAGAAGAAGGAGCCAAAGCTGCCATATTATTTGTATGTTGGAAATAACAGCAGTGTTGCACTTTGTTCAGAGCTGATTCTATCTAGCCATCTACAATCAGAAGATCCCGTCACTGAAAAGCACACATAACTCAAAGCTTCTTTGGGTCGAAGTACATAAGTGTACAGTAAGGAAATGGACCCCTCATTCTGCCCCTGTTATCTCCAGAGAGATTTTAAGCAAACTAGAAGCAGGATTGAATACAGCTCTAAGAAGGAAAATCAGCACAAAGGGGCTTATCTCAGCTGGCACGCCAAAGTTTTGTATTCTTTAGTGTTTATTTAATATGACAAAATATAAGTTCCATGGTCTTTCACATATGAAACTGCAACCAATAAATATACGGAGTACATTATTGAAAACAAGTTATTAAAATGGACTACATTTAAACAAAGATGTACAAATTTTTGCTTTTTATATATTTTTAGCATTTAGCAAATCTACATTAATTACGCAACAAATAAATACACAATAATATTAGCTCCAGATAATTCATTTCCCCCACATGCTTTACTCTTCTGCACAGATATTTCGGATGATTGCTCAGGCCGACTATTTCATAGTCCATTCCTTTCTTTTCATATGCAAATAATAAAAAAATAATGAATTCTAAGTCCGAACGAAACAAACCAACAAACAAAACCAACTCGTCTCAGAGTTTTTGCCATGTTTGAGGACAAGTGCATCTAGGAAATAAGCTGTGGATACATCCAATCCACGTACAAGGTAAACATTTCTCTTTCAGGCTTCCCGAAAGTAAAAGTGGAGATGTCAGGTCTTTTACGTAGAACTCCAGGATACAGAGGTTAATTTATATACAGTAAAATATATCAGCATTTTTCCTTCTCCTATTAAGGTGAAGCAGGCAGTTAAGGAAGAATGCTGTGACTTTAGACAACTTACTTTGCGTTTTTTTCTCCCTTAGGCAGCTTGTTGTTGTTGTTGCTATGATTACCATAGCACTGATAAAATATAACCCATTAGTTCTGCGGATTGTTTTTGAGTAACATTATTCCTAAAGCCCCTCCCGCCCCCCAGAACGCACAGGTTAGAACATTGAGTAACAATCTAAAGAGCTATACACTAAATTCTGCATGAAGCGAAGAGCAGGTTTTTGCATACTAATAAGATAACTCCTTTGTCTGATGGATTTGTGAGGGTATGTAACACAGTCCATTCAGCTATACGACCCCCTCCCCACCCTAAAAAGAAAAGTTTTCTGAAGGTAGATTACAACAAAACTCGTGTAAATATTTGCTGACTCTCTCTTTAGAGAGTCATCCTGCTCCTTAGAGAGAATCTTTGCTTTTCAATTTGGAATCTTTCTTCCACTTCATTCTCCGGTTCTGAAACCAGATTTTGATTTGCCTTTCGTTTAAGCACAGGTTGTTGGCAATTTCAATGCGCCTCCGGCGTGTGAGGTATCTGTTGAAATGAAATTCTTTTTCTAGTTCCAGAGTTTGGTAGCGAGTATAGCTAGTTCTGGAACGTTTGCCATCTGTTTCTGGAAAATAAAAGACACCACATGAAAAGCCAAAACAATTATGTTCCAAAAATAAATAGTAACACAACAGAATATAAATAAGGCCCCTTGGTTATCCCCAGGACAATTGTATCTGCCTAAGACATCAAGGTTTGGCCAGGGTCACCATGTAGCTTCTCTTGTTATAAACACCTTCAGATTAAAGTTTGTTTGGGTTTTCTTTAAAGATCAAACGTATGCAGACTGCCCAGAAGAGAACCTGTTCCCTGTTAAACATTAAGAAAGTGTGCAAAAGAGGGGAATATATTTTCATGGGCTGGATTCTCTCCTGAAGAGGGTGGAAGGAGAAAAAACAAGTCTATCTAGACGGGATGACTTTTTATATGTTTTTTTATTTAATATTTTTTAAAGAGAAGCCTAAAAGAACGTGTGTATTTTTAAAACCCCCTCCAAAAAAATTGGAATATTGCCTTTTATACATGTTTTGTTTCTATGATCCAATTATGCTGTCATAAATTTGGGCGTATATAGCCTCTAAGCCTTTTAGTGGACAGTTTTACGAGCAATTGATGCCTTAGTCGTAAAATTTACGACCTTAGGTTTTTTTTATTATTTGCCCCGTATGGCCTATAAAACCAAGGCAAATCCTGTGAAACAAAATCAAGAAGTGAAAGTTTACCATGGCTCATGTGTAGTTTGGTCATCCACGGATATATTTGTGGTGGTTGCTGCTGCTGCAGTTGTTGCGTTCCTTGTTGTGTAGTTTGCACCGGCTCCGCTTTGATCTCGCCAGTGTTCTTAGATCTGTCCTCCAACGCCGTGTTACCAGCCTTCTGACTGTAAATTCCTGGGTTTAGAGGAGTCTGGTCGTCTCTGGCTAGAGAGTGCCCTGAAGAACCCATGACTGTACAGGAAGGTCGGTCGGGGTTAGTTCTAGGGCTTGAAGACATGTCCAAACCGTTCAGAGAGTTGGAAGAACCAGAGGATGGGAATGTGATGCTTAGATCCAGCCCACTGTAGCAATACCTGGATGACTGAACCTCAGACACAGATCCATAATTCCCATAACTTTGCATGGTATAGGCAGGAGCATTTTGACTTTGCTTATAGAACGAATTGGCTACGTAAGAACTCATGTCGGATTTTTTGCACCCTTTTGATTAGGCTTGATTTGTGGCCCTTTGAAGTTCAGGGGGTTTTTTGTTCTCTAAAGTGCAGAATTTATAGGTGGAGATTCTTCTTTCTTTATTCTATGTGCGCTGCCCAAATATGGCATGTTTAAATAGAACCACGTGACTGTGTTGGCCAGTCATAAATTTGGCTTGATGACCCCAGGAGGTTATTGATGGAAGCCTGTGAAACGTATCTGATATGTTGGCAAAGCAAACTAAAGGCCCCAAGTAAAAACCAAGACAACGAGACTATAGCGTCACCTGGTGCTAGGCTTGTGGTACAACGCTTCATAAAATACTGCTTCCCATGCCCCCTCAGTGTATACATTGAGCTTGGGTGTAGGGTGGCCAACATATAAAAGTATTTTGCCTTTTAAGAAATGGAAGATTTGGCTAATTATATGTTGACAGAGATTCAGAGACGGACATGGACATATTTTCTTGCCTTTGTGTGGGATAACGCCAGTGGTGCGAAATGTCTTTAGCTACATGCCATAATATGTTCTCTCTTTATTTTCTTTGTGCGCATATATTATGTGGCTACAATAGCAACTTATGGTTTATATGCATCTTTAGAGAAACATGCGCATATAGCTGTGTTTGGGTGGGAAGGGGGTTCACATGTGTTTGTGTGCACATCTGTGTTATTATAGATATGTTTGTGTATTTACTGTAGACCGAACCGCTTTAGGATTTCTAATTCACAAAACGCGTTAGTGTGAACTGTTAGTCGCTATATTTTATTTTATTAGAATAATAAACCAATTCGTGCATACATATATACACACACACATATATCTTATATAATATATGTAATGTATTGTGTGTGATATATATATTAAACACAATACATTACATATACAATATATACTGTATACATATATTGTATATATTGCATATATGTATACATTGTACATATGGATGCACATATGATTTATCATCTAACTCTCCTGTAATATGCAGCTATACACAGCAGATTTGAATAGATATATTCACATCTGCTGTGTATAGCTGCATATTATATATACACACATCATATATATTATACTCACTCTAGCTCTGTGTATCTCTCTGTGTGCGTTGTTATGTGTTGATATCAGTGTACGTGTTCGCTGTCAGTGAATCCCATAAAGTTACCTCCCCATAAATATTTCATGGCTTAGGTGAATGAAATAAACACGTACAATGCCTTAGCTTCGGTATATGTGAAAAAGAAAGCTCTGAAGTGTTAAGCATGGGCTGTTCCTGTCATGTATCTACAGTAATGACCGAAAGTTTACAATTTCTATTACCTTTACCGCTGCAGTTTACTGCTTGAAGAAGTAGGGAGACCTGTGCTGGATGCTTACTGAAAATCAAATCTCCTTTCAAGGGTATTTAGTTAAGTGATTGCATTAAAAGATGACTCCTTTTGCTAGACTGCCTTAAGACTAGGATACTTGCGTGTTGTAATATACACACAACGACAACCATTAAAATCCATTTCAAGGCCTGTTGCTTTAAATGTTATGACAGTTCATATATATACACTTCTAATTTTTCTATTAAAATGCAGACCAGGGAAACAACAGTTTGTTTTATTTCTTTTTAACCTTCCTGTTTTCTTGACTGTGTAGCAAGACTATTGTTTGGTAAATGCATATTTTGCTCTCCTTTCTTATGCCGTTTTATGTAACGTGTACAAGCGGAGGTGGAAAATAAGCAAATTATGGGATTATAAAACGTCCCTGATCTTTTGATTTCAACCGAATCCTGGTTGTTTAAGACAAGCTCTAAGAGTATGGTGGGGCTTCCAGGAAAGATATGCCCCTAACGTACCACCATATGTGTTAGATACAGAATGTTCGTACCACTGGTAAATGCCTTTGTACTGAGTATACGACAGAGGATATAAAATATAAGTTGTGTTCAAGCCTTCATAACGCATTATATAAGTCTGCAATCCACCGAAGTGTAATATTAACATTGTTTATTTCATCGTATGATATTGTCAATTACCCTCTACTTAGTGCCAGCTTTTCTATAAAAATGGTCTAAGTAAGTCTGGGAAAGTGTGTGATTGCTTAAAGCTGGGTGTTCATCAGCAATTTCAAATGCATGTGTTTGTTTATTTATTGAATAACAGCAACAAACATTCTGTGACCTGTGAATTTGCCTGATGAGGACTGCAATAAAAATTCTATTTGAACTTTGGAAATTCATTTTTTTTAATCAGGAAGCGAGAGGTATGGCACAGATTTGTAATGCCCTTTAACAATACAGTAATAAGACTAAATAAAGGAGACAAAACAAAATGTAGAGTTCCTCTTTTGGAATAATTTTGAATGAGAGAAGTATGGAGGAGGGGTGTGAGTGTGTGTGTGTATGTGTAGGGAAGGATAAAGGAATTTGATTGTTAGGAAAAACACACAGACAATAAGTGAACTTTCTAACAGGCTGTTCTCAACATGAGGGGTTCCAACTGAATCTCAGAGGCCAGTCTGTAAACTTTAAAAATAATATTCAGTTTTATTAAATACTCAACAATAGTCCTCTGGACATGATCTTTATACATGAGAGGGTGTAACACAAGATATTTTTTTTCTACTGCTATAGACCTCCATTCACTTTATACTGTTGAACATTACAGTGCTAAACATAAATATAAATACAAATACCACAAATACAGCTAAAAATATTCACACATAAACTGTCACAGTTTGCAATGATGAGCCCAGGTATTGTTTAAATACAATTAGGTTACTCTTGAAAATGCTATATTTACGTGGAAAGAGATTTCAGGGAATTATTTTCAACATGGTGGGAAACTCTTTTTCTGGATGATGATAAAAATAATAAAACAACTACATAGAGTCCATCTTACAAGGATCATCCTAACACAACTAGGCAACACTACAGGGTGTTCTGCCTCCTGCAAGCCAATTTCTTTTTAGGAAGAAAACTGTGTTCAAAGTTAGATAAATAGGGGCTAAGTGAGGGTTTATAGTCAAAACCTAGAAGGGATTGTGGAGCAAGTTATGAATTGAATATTGGGGAGTGGAGGGTGAGTGGGAGGGAAGGTCTGTCTTTCATGTCCACGTTTGGCTCTTTTTTTTTTTTTAATGTAGCCAAACATATAACTTGTGCCAGTGATAAATATAGCGTGTATGTGGATAGGGGTGAGGGTGGGGAGTGGGGGGGGGCATGAGGGGCTGAGCCGTCAATTTTCACTCCTTTTGCTTTTCCTCCTCTGTCTCTTCTCGCTTCTCTTCCTTTGCACCCAAGCTATCTGCAGCTGCCCCAGCGCCTGCGCCGCCTCCCCCAGACAGAGTGGAACTCAAGTTACTTTCTTTTTTCCATTTCATCCTCCTGTTCTGGAACCAGATTTTGATCTGACGCTCCGTTAGGCAAAGTGCATTGGCGATCTCAATCCTCCTCCGCCTTGTCAAGTAGCGATTGAAGTGGAATTCCTTTTCCAGTTCCAGGGTCTGGTAGCGGGAATAGATCTGGCGACCCCTTCTACGATCCGCTCCATAGCCGACTCCTAGGGATTCAGAAACAAAGCAAACTAAAACTAATTAGTGATACATATATACCTTAGTGAAGATATATCTATTTTGATCACTGCAATCACAAAATCGATTCCCCTTCAACCCCCTCCCCTCCATCCTACATCCCTATTGTCAAACCCCCCTCCTCCCCAGTTCTTAGCTCCTGTTTACCCAGATTCAAGTTATCACACTCAGCCCCTGCAGCACAAATGGTTTCTAATCGAGGCATGCTACTCCTTGCAAAGCTTTGGAGAGTCTTGCTTTAATTATTTCCCCCAAAAAACTAAAGAGAGAGAGAGAGGGAGAAAAGAAAACTAGGTGTTGCCTTAATTACTAGAAATAGACTTTTCCTCTTTTGTGTTAGCAACACAAATTTCATAAATTCCCATGGAGAAATCTGTCACAAGGAGGGATCCTTTTTACATATCCTCCCGTCCCAATAAACAATGGACTTACTCACCTATCATTAAAACTTATCTTAACCCAAGTAATATTTTGTGCTTAACTCAAAAGCAGAGCTCATTGCACTTTATTATAGATATTTTACACTCTCGAAGTCTTTTAATTAGAAAGAGCATAACAAGCCATATTTGCTTGCAACAACTTAACAAATAAAAGGCCTGTAGCGGCAACTGTGAAGGAGCTATATTATTGTTTTTATGGGGCCATAAAAAGTAGCGGAGGCTGTTCTGCTAGGGAGATGGTCGTAAAGATGGTTCAGTTTATTTAATTTATATCTCCAAGCTGTAAAACTTACCACTGTGGGAGTTCATGCGCTGCATCCATGGATATATTTGAATGCTAGTTTTTTGTTCTTGCGAAGTGTTCCTGTTTTGGTCACTGGTAAAATCCTGTGCAATTGAAGTCTGTGTATTGTGTCCCATAGAATTTTGCCTGCAGCTAGAAAGCATGTCTTTTTCTTGGTAAAAAGCATTAGATCCATAGTCATATGGTCCTCGGCTGGAACTAAACACAACATTATCTTGCGGTGAATAAAAAGGAGAAGAGTAAATCCGGTTTTGAGCAACGGCTGCTCCATAGGTAGAAAAATGCCTGACGGGGTCATAAGCCGTTGAATTGAGAGCTACATTAGGTAGCACATCTTGGCCACTGGTTAGATGGCAAGATAACGATGGGTTTGTAAAATAGGAATTCATATCTTCCTCTATACCTGGGTGTATGATTTCTTTAATATTTATTTCTGTCTCCAGTTTGTAGTCTGAACTAGATTGTTATAGGGAAGGCTCTACTCCAGGACAGACAAAATGACAAAGTCAGCTGACCTGATTTGAGCCAATAGGAAGCTAGATGTCAAGAAAGGGAAAAATTGCTTTTGCTTGTGTTGATTCCCCAGTTGAAACTAAGTATGCATTGAAAGTAAGTCTTGAAAATTCTAAATATAAGATGGCTTAGAAGAAGGAGAGAAAATATTAAGTGCGTGAGGGGAGATTTTGAAGGGGGATACTCTTAGGGAAAAAACACATCTGAATTAAATTTGAAATTTCATAACCAAATCTAACTTTCTCTCTCTCGCTCGCTCTCTTTTATTTTTTTTTAACACTGAGCTTTTGAAGCACAGAATTTTTTATGGTTTCCTGATATCTGATCACAAAATAGCCCAGAATTCAAAGTAATACATCTCAAGTGCCCACAGAATATTAATTCATAAATTATCCATCTTTCTTCGTTTTCTCATGGAGCATTGGTCAATATTATGGAATCAAGTGGTTGTGTTCTTTATGAGAAAATATCACATAAAGGGAGCAAAAAGAAAAAAAAAACATGGCGACTGCTCAACTGATAATGTGGCTTTTAGAGCATTCCTGAACTATGGATTTGGAAGGAAGTTGCAGTAAAAAAAGACAACATTCCGAATTCACGTTAGTCTGGAAGTTAGATGTTCTCTTTTAGTGCAGTTTGACATTCCTGTCCTGAATATATCCCTTGCAATTTTCAATGATTTGTACTTTTAGAATATATTTACATTTTCTACAGGAACCACAACAAAACTCACACTTTTCCTATTTGCAATTTAAATACATTTCGAGGTATTGGTTGAGGACAGCACCTCGTGTTTACGTTTACAGAAATTTATGGTTTCAGATATTTACAACAGATTTAGGAAACTTCCTTTGCAAATATTTAGTTAGATTAAACAGGATTATATTATCTCTTCTCTTGGTGAATTGCACCTAGGACTAATTGAAATGAAGGCAGCTAATCTAATTTTAATTTCAATCCAGTCCCTTAAATTGCTCCTTAAATGTAAAACATACCTGCTGATCTGTAAATATTGCAAGGTATATTCATCATATTCTTGGCTGGCTATTTAAAAATTCAATTATGCCAGGACACCCTTGGCCTTTTTCTTCACGTACACATTTTGTTTTAAATTTAGGATTTGTGCAGAGTGGTCTGGTGAGACGCAGACTGAAAGTTGCAGGGTAAAAATTCGAACATCTGAAGGTGTTTTCTTGCTATTACTCAATATACTGAATTCCTTTTTAGCGATGTCTCCCCTAAAAGATTTTAGTTGACAAGGAAGAGGGGGAAAGCTATATTTCCCCCCCTAGCTATAACAGGAACCCGGATGCCAAAGGATTTTATTATCTTTTTCCTCTGTGTAACAAAGCAAAGTAATCAATGGTGGGCAATAAAGCCATAAACGAGACTACAACTGGAAAAAAAAAAAGCTCGTGTATTCATCTTCTATAACATTAAGGCTTCCCTTGAGTGTCACTAGGAAAATAAAATAAAGTTTCTAACCAAAAAAGAAGACAGCTGCAAGTATACACCAGGTTATTTAGCACATGTGCCTTGTTGCTGACCATAGTTGGGCTTCCATTCTACAGTGCTTAACTTGTGACCAGCCTAGTATAGATATACGAATTATGCCCAATGTGAAGATTTACTAGTATTTTCCAAAAAAACCCCGAAGTTTAGGTTGGTTTCTTGTCTCCCCTTCTCCCTCTTCCACAGCCATTATACTTGGGGATTTATGGAAACAAAACGAAACGGAACAAAAAAGCTACATATGCTATCCCCCTGGCGTTGACACATTGCACACCCAGCCACATACACATGCAGATGCATGTGTCTGCAGAAACATATATGTTAGATAGATTATAACTGTGAATAGATGTATGTATGTATATGTCCTATAGGAACAATCTCCTTTGAAACCATGGTTACTTTGGAAACCAACGATTGCATTGCTTCCAGATATGAAACTGGGGCAATGTACAATAAACTGAATGCATGCATGCATGCATGAATGGAGATCTTTTGCCTCCTCTTGATATGTTGCCTTACCTTATGTATTACTTATGGTCCAAAGGTACTTGGAGTGTAAATTGAAAGTAGCAGGAATCCTTGGAAGATATACAGATATGATCCTATAGGGGTGTGATTCATGTGGCTTCTTTCACCTAAAAAGATTCATTTATAATAAGAGCAGTCTTGTTAAAGTTTTGAGGGACAGTCTTGGTTTGGAGGGATTAATTTTTTGTATAGGTGCTCCAGGGCTCTTGTACTAAAGACCTGTGTGATAACCGTGCGACTAGGAGTGGAGAAAGTTACGTGCTTTATTACTTCTCTAAACAGAGGGCAATGCTTAAAAGTCTGGTCGATTTATAGTGAACAGTAAACAGCTGCCATAAAGAAACTTAAAATAGAATACTCTCCCTCCTGAAAATCAGATTTCTTGGGAGAAAAACTCCTGCAAACGTAAACGAGGCATCATTAGATTATGTTCTACTGATTGCACTCCTCTGTCTAGCATTTTGAATGCACTAGATTTGTATTCAATTTATATTTTAACCTGTATTGGGATTTCTCGAAAGTATTTCATCAAGGTATGTCACTAGCAAAAGGTATTTATTATTTTCCCCCATGAAAACTTGTACAGGGAAATATCTAGGGCTATTTCTGGTTAAATTGGTCTGCAAACAATTATGTAAACTCATCAGCAGAAGCAAGAACAGATGTTTTATTAAAACTGCTACACAGCAGTGGAAATATGCACAAGTCCTCGAGTAGTTCTTTAATAGCAGTTGCTCTTTGTTCCCAGAAAATAAAAAGCCCACAGAAATCTGAAATAAAATCCACTTCTCATAAGCCATATCTCCCCCCACGCACACACACACATTTACCCCTCTCCCCACTCTGATGTTTACAGGGGGAAAAAGAAAAAAATATGTATCGGGAGATTTTTTTTTCCTCTCCCAGCTGTAATTAGCGAATTGATGAACTGATTTAGAAAAAGGCTTCAAAAATGCAATCCCAACACATGTGTTTTCTATCCCCACTAATTACTAAAAGGAAACAAACCCAAATCGTCCCGTCCTCCTCCCTCCCCCCCCCCCAACACCCTATAGCCTTAATGAAATGCGACTGTCCGGTTCCTATTCTGCCTAGATCCTGAATGCAAATTCAGACGTCTGTTTGTTTGTTTTAAGGGGAAATGAGTTTGTTCTTTGGTACAGTCAAAATGACCAGTTGAGGCTGATAATACAATTGTAGTCAAAACCAATCACACTCTGTTAGCCAGTGCATTGCCTGGATGTAGAAATGTGCTTATTCATAACTACAGGTTGTGTCTGGGTGCTTTTAACATGCACCAAAAGTTAACATGGGTCAGAAGTGTTTACTTGATGTGCCTATGCAGTATGAATATAAGTTTTAGCATTCTGTACGTGGGAGTAGAGAGAAAGTGTCTATATTTTCAACACACATATTAGAATTCCACGTGTGTGTGTGTGTGTGAGAGAGAGAGAGAGAGTACAAAGAGTTTATATTTTGAATATATATTAATTATATATGTGCATATGTGTATGTATATGCATTATATATACATTATATAAAACGAATGTGTATAGTCAAACTGGAAATTCTTTCTACACATACACACCTATATATACATGTAGAATATGAATCTATCAGCACGCATATATACACACTTACACATACATAATATAAACTATATAAAGAGCGTGGTGGGGTGTATTTATATCTGAGCTGAATATTTTGTAGTTGGGAGCTGTAAACACGTGATGTCATTAAATATCTTCCCGATTTTAGCTGATCTCACCTCATATATGTTATCTCGGGCTTTTTTTAACTTGACATGTATTGCGCACGTGAGTTCTTGCCTTCTAATTATTTTTTATCCCTTTTTTTATAGCACGAGCTTTCGTAGTCAAATACTGCTTTTATTGCAAATAGCTCTTCTAAAAAAGAAAGAAGAAAGAAAATCTGTTTGAGGATTACTTGGCACATATGAGCCATGGGCCACTATTTCCCAACATGAAATGTTTTGCATTGTTTTGAGTCGCTTCTTTCCTTAGTTATATTGCAGTAATTAAACCCTAGGACGAAGAGTCTGGTCGCTTCTGATTAAAATAGAAGAGGAAATCTAGCCTTCTACTGCATACTTTCTATTCAGCGCTTGATGAACTGTTTAAACTTTATTTCAATGTCGCAGACAGATAGTTTTGAAAGAGGCAGGCTATTTGGCAGGTTTATTTGCCACTTTAAGGCATCTTCTTGACAAAGACTCACAGAGCAATAATTAGCAATAATAGAACTCTCTCTTTTTTCATTTTCACCTCTTTCCTAGAAGACTTTATATTATTATTAATTATTAATTATTAATTATTAATAATAATAATTATTATTACATAAACCCAATTTCTTCAGTCCTGTATGCAAGTATGTCTAATATCTCTAAAGACAGGTTATAAAGACTATATTTACCACAAAGTACATTTCAAGTTTGGTATAATTAGAAGACTCATTGCTATGTATTAGCCATTTTATTAATTTTGTTGCATGGCTGATGGATATAAGTTTAAATGTATTGTTATTTTAAAAGAAAGAAAGAAAGAAAGAAAGAAAGAAAGAAAGAAAGAAAGATCCTGCCTGACGCCTCATCCTCACCACACACAAAAAGTTTCATGTGCAAACATTTAACCTTTAGTTCCAAAACTGAAAAATAATAGTTCTAAGGTAACATGGGAGCACAGTTTTCTCAGGTTTACAACCGCCATTCTGTAATCACTGCACGCATTTCCAGAAAAAAAAGAAGACAGAATTCTGGAAACTGTCAAAACACATATCTCATAAACAGGAAACTGGGAGATGGCGGGGGTGAGGTGGTGGTGGGGGGGAGAGAAGATAAATTAATCTATTTCACTATATAATTTATTCCTTTTTTCTATCAAGGTCTGAAGTTCTTTCTAACATTGTTAAGCGTTTGTTTATATTCATTTGAATTCATAGTGCAACTGAAATAGATGGTTATTATGCCTGAACTATTATTTCTAATATGTGGATTTATGTATTTTTTCCTCACCAGATTTATTGAGGGCTCGCACCCCAACAAAAGAAGCCAGAATCGAAACCTCTCCGCAGAAATTGAACTTCTCTTTGTCTTAAATTGCCAAGTAACAATGTTGCTGCTAAAGTTAGCTTCAGCACTTTCACATGCTATGTAATGATGAGTAATGCATGGATATAATCCAATTTTCAATGTAATATTGCATCAAATGTTTGCTAATTAAATGCACTTATGAATAAACATCCTCAGTGCTGGGGAAACCCCAACGTGTTGATAAATGTAAAACAATTGAGTGTCACATTGTGTAATTGCAAAAAAAATCCCTTATAATCAAAAGTACAGACAATGGTTTCATATTCCATTTGATCCAGGAAAATGTATTTCTCAGCCACTATTTAGTTTGACGAATGAGTGCATCAGACTGCATCGCATGTATGTCATGCCTTACATGTTAAAGCCAGGTACCACTGCAAACTCCTAACACCTCTGTGCATTTAGAAAACTATTGTTTAGCTTGGTTATTCTGTCTAGTTGAGTGAAAATATCCCCTACTATCAAGTTTTGGTGGGCTTCTTTCTTTCTTTCTTTCTTTCTTTCTATTTAAGATAGTTGCATTTATGACGTCACTGAGTTGACGCGGGCAATGGTTACTAGCTAAAATTATTAAGAGTGTCTTGATCTATACATAGATAGATATAGATACACAACTATTTATGCTCGGTGTACGGATAAAAAATAAAAGGAATACAATTTTATTGCGTTCTGGAAGGATAACTCAACAATGAAAAATTGTTGTCATTAACTATAGGCAGCTTTATATTTCATTGTTCGCAGATTCTAAAGTAGGAATTTAATCTTAGGTCGCAAGTAAAAAATAATAATTCAGGAAACAATATTAGTTGCCTTAATGATGCTTTTTCAGAGGCGATCACTTAAACAGAATTAAACTATATATTTGGAGACAACCTCTACGCACTTTGTTGAATTTATACATTTACATTGTCTTTAATCGAGCTACAATTTAATATTCCAGGATTTGCTTAAATACACTCATATTTTCAAGAGGGGAAATATCGTTCCCAAGTTGACATGCCTTATCTATTTTTATGAGTTCACGTACATTGGAATGATTTAAAACACGGTAACACGGAACGAAAGGGGCTTTAAAAAGAAAGAAAAAAGAAAACTTCTAGTGAATGGGTATAAAGTGCAACGGAGGAATTTCAAATAGGTTTTAGAAGCCAAACTTTTTGAAGTACTGTTCTGCCTAGTACCTTAATAGGGGGCCATTTATGGACCTTCCAAGGGAGGTGGGGAGAGAAGACATTGCTGGCTCTTTTAAGGTACTAAAACTTCCTTGCAAATCCAGGCTTTATTGTAGTCCAGCATTTTGCAAGTAGTCAAGTAAGGTTATTTTGCCCACTCCTCCCCACCTCACCCCACCTCCCCACCCCCACAAAAAGGCACCAAATTGCAAAATTGCTCGTTTGCAAGTTTCAGTCACTTGGGGGCAGTATACAAAACAAGTAAACAAAACGTGCAGATATTTAAACACTCGCTCAGAATGAAAGGAGGAAAGAAATTCTCTACCTGTGGAAACAATAGCAATTGTACAACACAGATCTAGGAAACGCATATTATTTCAACGCTAGAAATATACAGTGGGTTTGGGTTGGGTTTTGCCCCATGGAAATCAACCTTCTTAAATCTGACCAAACCGAATCAGATTCTTGGTTAGACTTTTCCAGAAAGGTGTGTCCACATGCGACAGACAAAAACAAAACCAGAAACTGGAAACACCGTATGTAATCTCAGATTCATATGACTTTAAACATCCCTTTACCTTTCTCTTAGAGCTTATTGCTTGTCAGCTATTTTCTTCCGGTTTCTATTAATAACTGAACACGCACTGAGATGTCTAAAGATCTTTCTCGGGTTGTCCATAAACTGTGACAAAGATATTTATCATATATCTTGCAATCATATTAACTTTCATCTATTGATCTACATTTCTGTCTGGACACGTATTGGCGCTATATCCGTATTGTATTTTATTTATCTATTAACTGGACACATTATCTATAGAGATACATTGTTCAGCATCACTTTGTTTCCCAAAGCTCGGGACTGCTTAAATGTAGGAAGGCCTTCTGTGATCAAACCTTAAATTCATAGGATTAAAGTGAAATCTGCAAGAGATTCTATTCTATTTTTTTTTTAAGTAGAGCTAGTAACAAGAGATCTAACTTTCTTCCGATAAGACCAGGAATTCCTTGATACTCCGGTATTAGGTATTTTAATATATATATTACATTATATATATTTTTTCTCTAATTATTTTATCTGACAACATGCACTAAAGCTTTGCTTTTGTCTGCTGCAAAGAGATCTTAAATGACTAGCCTCAAGTATTTCTTTCTCAAAAGCATTTGCTGGACAGAATTTCGAACATAAATATAGTGAAAAATAACATTTGTTCCAGTAGTAATGACCGAGATACAAACCCCACTGAAAATAGAAGTTAACATTACCTCAGGTAGGAATTACGCTGAACACAAATGTTAATTTATAATATATTTCTATATCACATACTGTTTCTGGATAACGTGTGGGCTACATTGATTCGTCTACATTGACATCCTCCAATTGCTACCATTTTCAAAAGTTTGTAAATTGTTTTACAAGTATTACTGTAGTTGTATGTTTATAATGTTAAAATAAAAACGCATTTTTAGCATTGTAGCGTTGCATAACAACACACACAAACACATACACATCCATTGAGCATAATCTTTATATGTAACTCATAATCTTGTGTTTACATATATTTACCATTATATAAGACAAAATATATAAAAATAAGATTTATCATAATCTTATCCTTAGGTAAAATTACGAGAAAATATACACACATATAGTTAAGAATGTGAAGTCTTTCTATTAAAATATAAATTTTGTTATCCCAAATAATCGTATGCATTATATTAATTATAGAGCCTAAATGCTCATATTTGATATATTTATAATATAATAAAATATGAACATTTACGGCAACATAATTTACATTTCAATAATGTGGTAGAATCCTGCACTTTTATACAAGCTCTAGCTGTAGAAAAGCTGTCATTTTTCTGCGAGTATATGTCAATAACACGTGGTGATTGTATTATAATCCCTCCTGTGTAGTGATGCTATAGATAAAAGAAGCAATTTATTTCCTCTGTTTTAGTCTGTAAAACTCAAAGAATATAAATCATTACATTATTCCCCCTATACGCACTAAAATGTTTCTCAGTATTGCTAGTATATGAACGATGACAATCCGTCAGCCTAAGTAGAAAATCAATACATCAAAAATTGTTTTGTATACCCAATTCCAGGCCTTCCAGAGCTAACAGTAGTTATTGTAAACAGTAAATGCAACTATTGCAATAATATATCGAAGGAAAGGGAACAGATTTTTGGTCTCATTAACCACAACTCAAGAGAAGAATGCAGATGTATTTAGACTGGAACCCCTAAAAGATACTATTTCTGTAATGAGCTGGTTTCAATAAGCAGTCATTGTTTGCTCAGAAAATGTCTTTATGACTATACGGATTGCAGACAAGGGCTGACACAATGTGTTTTCAGTGAACAAACCGAAGACAAAATTGTTTCTCTTAGTTTTTAAAACAATCTTAATTCAGTATAATCAATTGATTCCTCATTTTAAAAAATGCCTCCGAAACGTATGCGGCAGAAATTGTCTCTGTGAAACATTTATTTTTTTTTAAATACCTCTTTGCACTTACCCAAAGGCGAAAGTATTTTGGTGGCGGGAGTGGTGTTGTTTAAACAGACCAGAAGCAGAAGATAATTTTCAGAATAAAATGCAGGCATAGATAGATGGATTTTAGAAGGACAGTAGGATATAAACATGTTATTTTTTTTTTAATTTTGCAATGTATATCACACATAGAAACATAGAAATAAAATTAAGAATCACCCCCTGGTAACTTCCAAAATACTTATCACGTTAGATAATAAACCCCTATGTAGTCTCCTGAAAGACTGAAATACAGAAGAGGCTATTTATTTATTTATTTGTCTAAGGGCAGAAAATGCTGAATACTTCGCCTATGGCACGTTTTACGAATCAATCGAATGAACTTCAACGCAGAGTCCTTCCTAGATGCCTTTTCCCACATATTGTATTAATATGGAGAAGGGGGACAGTAGTAATTTATAATGAGACAGGAAGCAAGAATTGTCTTTGTCACCCCTCCCCCACCCCACCCTGAGTCACAACAATGTCTGGCTTGTCTTTTACTTCATGTTGTTATTTAGGTACATTGTTTTGTACTGTAACTTTTACCAACAGGAATTTCTACTACAAATCTAGAGATGCTTTTTTTCATGAGGGGCTGTCATGTCAGGAAAGAAAGGAGATATATACTTTCGAGGAAATTAAGCTAATACATTACATGCATTCTTAAATTAAACCAATGCACATCGCATATATTGTTCTCTCTGGAACGAGTGAACAAATGAATGGAGAGACAGAGAGAGAAGGAGAAAGAGGGAGGAAGTATAGGGAAAGAGATTGTAATTTAAATTACATATGTTGTATCTGGACAAAAAAGATTTCGAGAAATTAGAAGACAGGAGAGAAAATGAAGACAGCATAAAATGTAAAGATCAGCATCATTTTAAACAAAGTTGCAGTAATAACAGTATGACAACATAAAAACCAATATAAAAATATCCCAGAAGAAAGTTATTACTCTACAGAAACAGAGGGTGGAATAGAATATTTGACATGGTTCCTTCTGAGACGAGAGAACACAATGTAATCACCGTAATCATATTTTTAAGGACTATTTAGACCAGAAGGCGGAGTTTGTGAATAAAGGACGATCTCGAAATTTTAAAAGTACTTAAAAAAATCAAAGCTCCGAGGGGGGAAGGCGGCATCTCCCCCTCCCATTTCAATCATTTGTTGAAACCTGTGGGGGCTGGGCTAGCCAGTCCGTGTCTGAGGCACACAAATAGAAGCAAACCCATAATTGCTCATTAAAAATGGCACTTAAAAAGCCTGCTTCGGCGCTTCCTGGATGCGGCTGGCTGCCTACACTGCGCATGTGCTCTAGATAGTCAATGATTGCCTCTTATTAAAAGTTTGGAGTGGGATTATTTTTTATTTGCATGGAAAATGTCGCTTCCGGGTTCTCTGTTCTCTTCCCACACCCCCACCGCCCCCAGGTTCCAACCGATCCCTTTCGGCTCCTTTAGTTTAACCAGTAGATCAGATGCTTTACTTAGGCCTTTCAGTACGTCTCTCCCCCCCTACCCGTTCCCCACCACAGCACACCCCTGTTAACACTGCCCCATTGTAAATGGAAAGGCAGACTGCAGCACGCATCTCTGTCTGTCTCCAGCAAACCAGCTCCCCACCGATGTGACATCACCACCCGTAAACCCTTTTTTTCACCGAATTAACTACATTTCTGCCGATCCTGACCATATTCTATCATATCCAAGCTACACCCCTCGCCTACCCCTCGCTCGCAAAACGATGCATCATTATCTTTAACACCCATTGCTATGGATCATTAGTTACACATTTTAGCCAATAAGGGAACACTTACCAATGTTGCCTGTCTCCCCCTCTCCCACTCTTTCTCTCTCTCTCTCTCTCTTTCTCTCTCTCTCTCTTTCTGTTCCACTGACGCTGCAGCTCAGCTCCACAGAAAGATTAAAAAAAAAAAGATGGAAAACAAAAGCAAAATAATTCTTCTCTGGTTGGACAGGGGGTGGGGGGAAGCTTAGGAAGGCATCTATTTTTTTCTCTTAAAAAAAAAAGGTATTTACAACTCCTTGTGCCCCTCATCATTGCATCCTCCAAAGGCAATGTATTGCGTTTTGCCCCTAGGGGTGGAGAACAGGAGGCGGCAACAAGACGCAGCAGTAAACTCATTATTCCCAAAATGCCCAAAGCAACCACCAATTCCAACCCCAAGGAGGGAAAAAAAATCTAGATTTTTTTCAAAAAATAATAATAATGCTAATAATTAGGTGGGGGAAAAATACCATCCTATCCCTGGCACTGCTTGGACTGTTAAAGGGAGGACTACTGTGAAAGAGTCATAAGAGAAACCACAATAAAAAGTTCACGTTCATGGATGGAGTCCACATGACTTCCTGTGGCCAATCCAACTTGTGATTCAGTCGTAAACTTTTATTGCTTAGCTGTAAATTTTCTGCAAACAACCAGGAATGCGTTGCATTTTTGTGACGAGTGCAAATGCTCTCGTCTGTCGCCATGTTTATACAATTATTTTTTTTTAATATTAGTAATTTTTTCTTCTCTCTTCACCCCTCCTCCGAATTAAAGCAAGCAAATTAATACTGAGTATATATAAATAAATATATTTATATACGTATATACACACGCGCGCGCGCCCGCACTAGATTTTAATTTCTGAGCATTAGTGCCTGTCTTAATGTGGAGACTTTTTTGTTTGGCCGGGGAGATATGGCCTTCACAATATAATGTTGTTTTATTTGTATTATTGCTAATTAATTGGGCTACTTAGAGAGATCAACATGGAGGAAGGGTGGGCTTTAAAGAGGCAGGAACGAAAAGGGATGAACTGGAGGGTTTACAAATAAAAACATTATAAAACCGTGTTAATTTTCACGATGTAGGAAAAGCTAAATAACACTCTATTGTGTCTGCAAGCTCCTCCAGCTAACCGAATTAAACCGTGTAGTAACATCTCTCTGCAACACAATATTCTTAGGAAAGGGTGTGTCCACTCTCTCTGGCAAACTCAACACAAATTTGCTATCTTCACCCCTCCTTTGGCTTTCTAAATTATAATGTTGCTCTTTGTCATGAGTCAAACTCCATACCCTGTCCTGGGGTATTAAGATTTTGAAACGAGTGAAGTTCTCCAAATAATAGTCAAAACTTGAGAGCAGCTGATGCGGTATTTCCCCATACACTCCCACATTTTTTACCCTAAATGTTGGTGTGATTTTTTTTTAAATTAACAGCTTCCGATACAATTTTACAGTTTCATGGAGGGATTTTTTTTTAATCAGCCTGTGATTGGAAATCTCAGCTAATGCTAGTTCTCAAAGAAACATCTCAGAGTCTGGTCCTTTCATTGAATTATGCGATTTGATGGGCAGGAATTATATAGCAGAAGATATTATTTTTCTTCGAGTTTTTAGTTGGGGCCTATGCAAACACTTGAAAATATTGATTTGGAGTCAGAGTGATTTTTTTTTTGTCGGGTACAGGCCTGCTTTGATCCCAAGGAGACCTCCACAAGTCTGCAAATAGACAACAGCAAAGACCAGATCTGCTAGTTTAGATGAAATGCTACACTCTCTCCCCTTGTAGAAACATTTTACAATCCCAACTCCTAGCTTCAGGGACAGGAGTGGCAGAAAGTTTTGGGAGGAAAAATACAACTTTGTCGCAATAACCGAATTCAGTCATTTGTCATGCATTTTCATACCATGCTCCCGTATGTCCAGAGTTCAATTCTGCAGGTACTTCTGGTTTGCTTGGTTTTTTTTTTCTTTCCCTAAATGTGTCTGTCTGTCTGTCTGTCCGAACAACACAAAGGTTGTAATACAACCGGATGGAAGGGAAATTACTTTATTCACTTTACGAACCACCAATAAATTTTATAACAGGTAGTTAAAAGTTACGAGGGGGAAGCAACCACCACAACAGCTCTAAGAACACAATGGACTCCTCGTTTTCCGACGAGTAGACTAGAGAATAGAATCCATACAGTGAACAGGAAATTTTATCCCTGCAAGGCAGAGGGTAACCTGTCCGACACGTTTCCCCTCGCCCTTGAAACATTAGGGTCCATGACTTCAGTATTTAATTCTCATTCCCTTTATCCAACAACCTTGTCTGGGAAAATAACCTCTCACTTCTTTCCTTGAATTAAATATTCGCGAAATCATTTCCCCTCCCCACACCCCTTGGAAAAGGTAAAAGGAGGATCAAATTTAGGAAGGAGTGTGTGGGGGGGGGAATATAGCAGCTAGAAAATGTGGAAGGATTCATTTCTTTCCGAGTTTTGTTTTTCAAACTTTCCGTGTTCATCCTCGCCTTTTTTTTTCAACCCATCCTCCTGCCTATCTGCATGTAGTGCAAAAAATATCAAATAAAATAAAATAAATGCCTGAGAAATTCGTTGCCTCTAAAATATAATCTTTGCCCATTTCGAGTATAAAATCTAAACGAATTTTTTAGCCTAATGGCTGCATTGTCATGTAGTTGCTGCTATGATTAGAATAATAAATTAAGGGAAAATGAGCAATATGCTCAAGCTCAGTTTTTTAAGGAATTACATTTTTCACAAATCACAAATGAAGATCCGAAGGAAATTTGATTGGCTAATAAAAAGCGTGAAATAGGATATTTCTCACTTCAGGCGAGTAGATGAGTCTAATTTCAGTAATACTGAAGCAATGATCGTTTCTGAATAAGCCACTTTGTGAACAGCGTATCTTCTTTCAAATTACTTTACCCCATAAAATGGTCTTTTCTCTTTTTCTCTTGAAATGGTGGAGTGATTACAAAAATAACCGGATGTCAACTGAAGATGCGACTCTGTTGTGTTGACTAGACAGCATAAACATTTACCCCAAAAGTTACTGCTTCACTTGTAGTTTCAATAATTTAACTCCTAACCCTTTGAAAGATGAGTGTCGCTATGTGGTATTCGTTCATATAAAACTACTTAGAGATGTGGGTTTAAATATGATGGATAGATTGCCAATACAGCTTTTTTTAAATTTTTAAACAGAACACTTTGATAAGTTATCTTCCTTCTTCGAACCTCTCTAAGAACAGTATGAGTTCGTCAAGACCTTAAAAAAAAAGTTTAGTTAGTAATAGCACAAGCTGCTATCTGCAAAGGCTCCTTAACTTTGCTATAGAAGGTGTGAAGAGCATAGATCCATTCTACTGAAGCAAGCGGAAGAAAAAGACGGTGTTGGGAATGGCAGATGAATAACCCTGAAGATCATACCTCTGTTAAGATAAACCAGTTTATTTTATGCCTAATAAAACAGTTTACCTTAAGGGTCCACATTCGAAAGGGAAAAGTCTATAGTGATCCGTATTATTTTAGTGCTTTAATAGAGAAAATGGGTTCATGAACATATTATGTCCACCCTAGAATGTGCACTGACATAGAAGTGTGTGTGTGCTTGTATATAATTCTAGAAGTCGGGAGTGGAGGAAGTGTATACTGAGAATTCGATTGAATTCGATAGATAGCTAGATATCTAGCTAGTTAGATAGAAAATCCTATTCTACTTCCCCCTAAACCTGCCCTAGAATTCTAGAATTATACATAGACACATTCTTATGGTATATACACGTACAGTTTGTGTTTGTGTTTTGGACATGAATAATAGGCACACATGCAATCTGCATTAGAATTTTAGAATGAGACATACACCCTTCCATATTCCATGTGCATATGCAATGTTTGTGTTTTGAACATGAATACATGGACGACATACAATCTGCACTAGGTTTCTAGAAAGAACCAGACACACATTCATATTCCATATGCCTATGCCTTGTGTGTGTGTGTTTTGAGCATTTATATATGCACACACACATAAACGGCACTAGAAATCTAGAATTACACTTACACATAGTCATATTGCATAGGCACATGCATTATGTCTGGGGGTGTGTGGGAATTGTGGGGTTGTGGGAGTGTACATATCAGTATAGATTTAATGTTATAAACTAGTTCTTCCTCGTTGTATACTCTTCCTGAGCAGTGTCTAACATTTTCAATTATTTGAGGCATTTAAATCCTTTAAGCTTGGTGTTTTGGGTTAAGAATGTCCCAAAACCCAGTCTCTTCTCCAGACATAGTTCAGGGCATCAGGATGTATCTTAGGAATCTTGTGCTTTCTTATCTATACTATCGTTGTAAACAACCCGTCACTTTTACACCCACTGCGCCTATATGATGTAGTCCATTTATCAACAGACAAGAAAAAAAAGAAATATTTTCGAGATCAGCATATATGGTTTAACAAAATGACAGAGTGTGGGGGGGCATATTTATAATATTCCTATTTTATAAAGGGAAGAACTGAAGTCATCACATTCAGGTTTTATTGGAAGAGATTCAGTGTCTTGTCACTTAGACATCTTCAGGTGCAAGAGAGATAACTGGGATTTATTAATTTATTCATAAAAAGAATTTCTGATTTTGCATCTGAAAAAGCTATTCATTGCTTTCATGACAATTTCCTTCGTAAGATATTTGTAAGGGTTTCGCTTAGTTAACTATATTCTCATATTGTCCAAGTATGACTTGTGAATATCTCTACAACGTAGTTAAAGCACATTTTAATGTATACGTAATCTCTTTCCAATCTCTCAATCGCTTTATAACGATCGCTTGCAAGTAGCAAATTGCACATATGTATGACATGAAAAATTCTGAATCTTCTGGGTTATTGTAACCTCATTTTGAGCAAAGAAAGAGTGTGGGATTTGCTGCACTTTAGAGCTATGAAAGACCAGAATGTTACACTTTTGAGACCTTTCAGTAGCAATTCCCACTGAGGAAAGTAAAATAAAGATATTTACTTTTAATACATTGTTCTCTCTCTCCTCCTCCTGCCCCCATCCACCCCAAGGAAGAACTATAGGATAATGTGGACATGCGTAGGCATGTTTCATACCAAGAGAAGAATTTTAACAATGAATATTTCTGGAAGCTTGCAACTTGAAAATGGAGTTAAAAAAAACCCTCTAAGACTACATGTCAGTAAACAATACTGCATTGGTAATGATAATACCAGGTTTTATTCCCCCCCCCCCGCTTCTTCACCATGTCTAATTACCCACATTTATTGTAGTTGTGCCAAGAGTCAGACATCCTGATTTCCTTGCAACTTAAAGATGGCTCTTGGTTTTGAACTGTGCGAGCATGGGGAGCAGTAACTTGAATGTATGAAATATTATTCGGGACTCATTGGCATCTCCTAACTGAGTGTGTGTGTGTGTGTGTGTGTGTGTGTGTGTGTGTGTGTGTATGTGTGGTTTTAAATAAATGCATAACAATTTACGCAACTCAGCCCTTTTAAAATCTTTTTTTTTAATTATTATTATTTATTTATTTACGTAATGTCTCACGTATACAATACAAATCCACGGTGTCCAGAAATTGGCTTCTGGCAGAAATTGCTACATTCAGAGTTTGAACACGCAGAACTATGCTTTGACATAAAACAAATGACTTTTTTTTTTCCGAGCATGTTGCATTAACAGATAAGTCAAGACAAATAGATAACTATACATTCAGTGCAATTTAGTTCTACGCTACTTTATAAGCACAATAAAATAATACAATACTCTGCGTTCTCAACTAGGCAGTTTCAGTTGTTGGGAATTTTTTTTTCCAAGAAAATAAGCAGCAACAAATACAACAAAATCGCATTACAAATACTTTGAAAGCATGACTCCTTCTATAGGTAGTGAAAAGTACATTACAAGGGTTTTTATTATTATTAATATCATTTTATTTTATGCTACTTAGTAGCTTGCATCAGGGCAAAACGCAGCTCGCTCGCTCTTTTCCTTTAATAAATTCTGATCAAGTAAAATTTAGGATATGTAAGCCCCTTGTTGATAATAGATTTGATTATTATTGCAGGTTTCCCTTTAGGTAGTATATTAAGAATTTCGAGTGCTCACACACAGTGAAATGGTAAACAGTGCCTATATAAATCATGAAATGTTAGGCTCTTAGCCTTCATGTTCTGGCCTACCGAGACATAGGGGTATAGGTATTATCTACATACAGATATATTCATATATAGCTAATATGTGCGTGGAGTCACCTATAGTCACCCACCAATCTTCCAATTCAGACAGGCAGCTAAAAGTTAAATGATAACTGGGTATTAGCACTGAAGATATATAGATATATAGATATTAAAAATAAGCTAAGACTAGCAGAAAGCAATATCATACTCCCCCTTGGATCATGAATGGGGAAAACCAAGGTGGAGAAGAAATACTATTCAAACCTATTAAAACAAATACATAAGATGCATACATTTATATATCTATCTATATATCTCTATCTAGATAGACTGGAGTGGGAGTAGGGGGGAATCTACTGTTTGGAGATGTGGCATTTGCTTCAATGATTGGTTTGTGTTGGGTTTTTTCCCCCTCCTGCTGTTGTAGTAAAGCCAACTATATATTTATGAAACCAAAAAATGCAGCTATATAGATATATATATATATATAAGGGGAAAAAGTAGGGGAAGTTGTTCTATGACAATAAAAAAGGCTACAACTGTTTGACAGGTAGTTACTGCTGTGTGAGGCTCTCCATTCTATACTCTATAAAAGCGAATGACCGTCGTAAACATCTCGATTTATCATCTGCCATAAAACGAGACTTCAAGGAGCTGAGAAATCAGTCCTTGCTTTCTTCTTTTTCCTCCTCTTCTTTTTCCTCTTCTTCATTCCCTTCTTCCTCGGTTTTCTCTTCGTCCCTGGCCCCCGGGAGCTTGTCTTTGTTGTTTTCTTTTTTCCATTTCATTCTCCTGTTCTGGAACCATATCTTCACTTGCCTCTCCGTCAGTCCCAGGGCGTGAGAGACCTCAATCCGCCGCTTCCGTGTCAAATAAGGGTTGAAGAGGAACTCTTTTTCTAGCTCCAGGGTCTGATACCGGCTGTAAGTCTGCCTGCCACTGCGCCTTCCGGGAGCTATAGAACACAAACAACATAACTTGTTAGCTCTCTCCTCGTGCTTTTTTTTTTTTTTTTTTAACTCCTTGCCTGATCTTTCTAGAGACGCTGGTGGTCTTCCCTTCTCTGTGCCTGCAGCCCCTCGTGGAATTAAACCGAAATAAAACAAGCTATTTATTTTAATAATAATAATAATTAGTAATAATAATGATGATGATACACCCTAATCATGCTCCCTCCCACCCCAAACCCTTCTTCTGCAAAATAGCCACCTCTTGCTTCCCTTTGCAAATGTAATTCACAAAATCTATCCTCCCAGCTTCCTAATATTTGATGGATTTTAGCTGTGGTGTTAAATCAAATGAAACAAGTTGTGTTTTTAAAAAAAATATTATTATTACTAATCCAGCCTCTCCCAGCCCACTCCTCTTATGCAAAATGTCTAACTGTGGTTTCCTTTTGCAAATGTAGCTCACTAAATATATGTTCACAGCTTCCTAATATTTCTGAGCCCCGAGGACCTGCATTTTTGTTGGATAAGCTACCTCTCTCCCTTGTGTGTTTGTATTATCAATGTGTGAGTGTGTGCATGTGTGTGTATACACATATAGAGATGTGTACATATGTATATACATACACAAGAAGTGTATTGAAAACAGTTACATAAATAGATATTTACAACAGAAAAAGGGCTCATGTATCTGAATCTGACTCCTTACATTTCCTTTTGCATAGTGCTTACTCGATGAGAAAAAAATCATAGATCTGCTAAAATATCTTACAGCTCGAAATTATGACATGTGGTTACCTGTAAATCAAAGCTTTGATAAATAACGTTTTCCCACTTTATGTCTAATTTAAGCCTTTTCTGGGCCAAAGCCTAAAAGCATTTACAAGGCAAGTGGGTCTTCTTGGGGGTGGGGGAAACTTTTATTGCTAAGATTGTCCTTTAAAATTAGCACTCGATAGTCTAACCTTCATATGTTTTGAATTAACAAACATTATATACAATCTTGAGGCTCGGGGAGAGAAACTTGTACTTTAAAGTATTCAGGATTCTGTGCAAATGAGGAATGGTTGCAGTTTACTTCATCAAACAAAGTTCCGTTAGGTCCATTTTCCTTTCTCTCTTTATCTTTTCCTGTCCAGGACAGTAGAATGTTCCCTCCACCCCACCCAGCTCTGAACTAAGTCCCCCTTTAAGCTGAACTTTTATTTAATTATATATATAGAGAGAGAGAGAAAGAGAGAGAGAGAGAAAGAGGTATAGCTATAGATAGAGAGTAATACTTTACATATATACATATATATGTGTAATGTTTTACATATATATATAAACATACATATGTAAAGTATGAATAATTCCCTTATACAAGTTCCTACATTTTAGCCTAAGTCTCCAAGCGGTTAAGAAAAGCTATATGACATTTTAAAGAGCAGTGTATTATCAACATGCAAATAACCTCGTGGGAGCTGTATCTTATTGCCTATCCTCAAGGCAAGCGATAAAAAACAAGTTTTACTTTATTGTGATTTAAAACCTTTGCACAGTATCACCTTGCTGTCTCTCTAGCAACTGCTGGCTTGTTTGCTTTCAAAGGACTTCCTAGGAAGAAGAAATATTATTACAAAACTGCTTATTTCTTTCAGACTGTACAGCTATGTCTATCTTTTTTCATATATAGATATAGATAGATAAAGATATAAAGTAAAAGAAAAACAGTTAAAGGAGGAGAGAAAAAAATGTCCTAACCGTGTGGTCTCATCCATGGGAACATGAGACTGGGAGACGAATTTTGATTTAAATGGCCTTGTCCCTCGCTAGAGTTACTGTTGGAAGACGATTTACAGTCAGGATATTGTACAACGGCCGCCTCTTGCTGGGCACCATAAAGCGACTGCCTTGGTAGAGCTTCATATCCATAGAATTTAGACGCGTCTCCGTGACACGCCAAGGCGCATGGGTTTTGCTGGTATCCAGAGTTAGAGATGCTGGAGGTTCCATGGTGGAAAAACTCTTGGACATGGTGTGAAGGGTGTTGGAAGCTGGGAGCGGTAGCGCCCGGACCATAAACCAGAGCATGGCTCCTGCTTACACTTTGTGGAAATCTGCAGTCGTAGTAAGTTGGTTCCAGCGATTCACCGCCTTTGTACTTGGAAAAAAGAGGATTTACAAAGTAGGAACTCATGACTTTCGCATGAAAAAAAAAAGTCTTTAATTCTAAGAGATTAGTGCTAGGCTCTCCCTGGACTGTATAAAGTCCTGAGTTTAGTGGCTTTTTTTTTTTTAATGAGCTCTCAAAGACGTTTCATAGTGCCTGAGTGTGTATACGGCTGCTTTATGCCTCTTAATGCTCTTGACTTCTCTTGTATCTGTCGGTAGGTAGAGCTCTCTCTCAGTTTGTCTGTAAGTTGCTGCTTCCCTTTAACACCATAGGCAAATTCCTCAAAATCCCGATGGTGTGGCGCTTTCACACGCGATTTGTACTCATCACTCTTCTACACCAAGACAGGCTAGAAAGAAAATGACAAGGATTTGGGGGGTCTTGAAGGGGGTGAAGGGTACGTGGAAAAACCAGCCTTCAGAGGGGAAGGGGGAAAAAAACATATCTAATGAATGAAGGAGGGTTATGAAAGGTGCGCATTAATATCCTTAGGTGCTTTTTTGCAAGCAAGCCTCTTCACTTATCTCAGCAAATACATGCGCCAGCGAGGTCAATTTAGGTAACCTCAACAGGTAAAAGAAACGCCAGCCAGACCAATTCGATGTCAATAGAAATATTATTTTCGTGGAGATATTTTGATGGGGTTTAAAGATAAACAGGAAACCAACTGAGTGTTGGTTACGTATTTACAGCGAGGTTTTCGTCTCTTCTCTTCCGATACCACGTCTGTGGGGTTAGGAGTCGGCACCCTATTCAGCTCATGGCAACCCTTCCTCCTATTTTTGCTGTGGTTGTTTGTTGCTGAAACATCGAAATGGAACAAACAAACAGAACAAAAAAAGAGAAGCTGCCCCTATAGGAGACAATTGCTTTGATTGGTTGGTTATTGTTGTCCTATTTTAAAACATAAATAAATAAATAAATACATGAAGAGTCTGGGATTTTTTTTTTCCTTTTCCTTTTGGACCAACCATTGAAAACCCACCGCTGAAAATAACAGGAAAGCATCATTTCAAGGAGATAAAGTAAACAATGCATTTAAGAAACCTACTTTTGAAGGAAGAGGGGAAAAATGGGACAGAAAGTGTGAACTCTTTTTTGTATGGGTGTCTGTGTGTGTGTGTGTGTGTGTGTGTGTGTCTGAGTGTGGTTAGGGTTGCCTTTAAAAATCGACATGTTTCTAAATCACAGACAGTTGTTTCCATGTTTTAATTTTGCAGATGCTGCTAAAGCAACTATTTCCCCTTCTAGTTTCTCTTCACTATAAATGACCATTCATTGAAACCTTTCACTTGAGACACTTCATTTTATGATAGCATTAAGGAACTCAGACCATTAAATATAGGATAAGCCAGTAGTCTTCCTCTTAAAATTTTGAGGGGAAAAAAGGTTTGCAAATTAATCCTTCCTGTGCTGTTCTTCAGCTTTTTAAAAGTGAAAAAAAATCAAAGTCACGTCTATAAATTATGGAGTGATATTAACTGTCAGCGTTTTCCCTTCAAATATTTCCAGCGATCGCTTCAAATTTCCCCTCTATGTTCCTTCTGAAAATGCAAGTTAATTAATTTCAGAAAAGACCTAAGAAATAACAACTGTTCTGAAGTGAGGAAGAGTGAAATACATTTTAACCCAAACTGATGAAGATATTTCCAGGGTTACACTTGTTCATTTTAGTGGCATGAACCAGTTAAAATATCTGGCGAAACTGGCATTTAGGTGTATTCTTTTTTTAAGCAGACATCTTTTCAGGCGGGAGACAACAAAGCAACCTTTTCTCGTGTCTATTAGGTGTCCCCCAAATAAAACAAATGATTTTATTTTCTTTTTCAAAAAGCTTCACAAATTGGATTTTTTCCCCAAATATACATATATATACGGAGAGCAATTTTCCGACCATATCGTAGGTTATGAGTGAAATGAAAAGATACGTGTATGGTGAGCAAATATTATCCACAAATGAAAAATAATTATAAACAGGGTAGGATTAGCATGTCGAATTTTACATGAGACAATGTTATGTCTCATTAAACCCCTAAAAACAATTTAAAGGGGGAAATAAGCACCTGGGGATATAAACGCCTTAATTAGCAGCTAATAGTCAATGTAACCATTTTACAGGGATATGATCAATCTAATCCCTACTTTTAAATACCCAGTAACTAAACATTCTATACAGGGCGGTGGATTTATATTTAATAAATGAGAATTCAGATAGTCTCTTCTTCAAATTAAATTATGTGACTGAAACATTAGCTGCATTTTTAGCCGAATGTGCATTTGTGTGATACCTAAAGATACACTAAATAATGCAGACTATTTATCGAGCCGTATGAGGGCTTAACGATAAATGTTTACCTTCCAGGTCCATGCAAAAAAACCACTCTCATTAAATTAGTTATGTGCAACTCTCAGATCTTCTTAAAAATATCTGACATTTACGGTCCAGGGAAAGTGCTGTTCTTTGTCTACAGTTTTTTTTGTTTGTTTGTTTGTTTTTGGTTTGTGTGTGTGTGCTTGTGCCTCCACGCTTCGGAATGTAGCCTTATAAATTTGTCTGTATTCTAGGATTCGATTTTTTGTTATTGTATTTGTCATGGGTGCGAGTTATTTTTAATGTTCTGATCTTACTACTAAAAAAAAAAATGTTACCGCTTCATTTTTCCCCCAGAAACATATTGTTGAAAAGGTGTAACTTGTGTTGGCTCTAATAAAGAAAAAGACTTCAACAAAACAGCCTTCGCCGCAAGCATTTTATATATTTACTAGTTGATGCTGGACTGAGGGGCTTTGTGTCTCATCAGATATAATTAACTGATTTTTTTTTAAAAAAAATCTATTTATTGAAAGACTATTTTACCTAAGAATCAGAGCTTTGCTACCACCTTGACGGTTTCTAATGTGTTTGCTTTTCCGATGCACATTATAAGCTAATTTAAAAGTCATAGGTGAGGGAATTTATACATATTTGTTTTGATTTGTTTTTCTTACAACCTTTTAGAGGCCTAAAGGTGTAATAGGATGCGTTGTTAACTTAATGGGCCAAATGACTTCTAATATTGGACAACAGCGCCATCTTGCGTTTTCTTTACCCAAGGTAGAGCGAGAGAGAGAGAGGGAGGGAGAGAGGGAGAGGGAGAAAAATCCCTCTGTCAAAAAGGAAAAGGAGCGGGTTTTTTTCAGCATCTAAATCAGATTAAATCTATTTTTAAAAAAGTCAAAGAAAACTGTATGATTGACTAAACTGTGAAGTGGCTATTGGTATCCTGAGCTTATCAGAAAGCATTTTATAACCAATAATTTACACGAATTACTGATTTGCCAGAGAGCTTGATATGACGCCTTAGCAATGTAACGAGATAGTGATTGTTTCTTCATAAACAAGAGGGTAGTGTTTTGGCACTAGTTATTTCTGTTTCTTCTTTTTCTGCTAAGGAACTCATAAAAAAGCACAGCATGTATACACACTGAGAAACAAACGCAGCCGCGTACCATCTCTCTCCTTCAACCTTCAGTGCTTTTATCAGTTTTAATTTAGGGTGGTATTTTTCCCCCCGAGCCAAGGGGGTCTGTTGTTTGTAGTTTGTAGACAAAACATTCCAATAATCCGGTTTCAAAGAGAAAAGCATCCACCTTATTTAAACCATAAAACAATTAAACCCAGACGTCTAGCCAGTTCTGTGGTCCTGTTTTGTTCAGTTCTATTCAGCATACATAGCAGTGACACAAACAGAGTTGTAAAACTGGCTTTTTTTTTCCCCCTGCGGAAATGTACCTATGGACAGCTTTCAAAGCTGTAGTATCCTGTCTTTTCTGTGTGCGTTACAAAAGGGCCATTTTTAAACGAAGCAGAAAAATATATACACAGAGATGCAAGCCATATGCCCAAGGAAGACCCTCTATTTGAATATTATTGTTACATTCATGACCAGCGATACTCACCGCAAGGTTTTGAAAATGTGCCTTTCTCTCTCTCTCTCTTTTTTTTTAAAGTCACGTTGCATCTTTTCTTTATCTTATCGAAAGGGTAAGACTCTCCAGTTGCAGAGCATTTCAATGCCTGCTCAGTTATTATTCCCCACTATCACCCAACGGCCAAGTGACACTTAAAATTATGGGGCAACTCTGCAGTTAAGAGCCTTGCACATGAACTGTAACTGCAGCAGGATTTAAAACAAAACAGTCCATCACCAACAAAAGAAAACCCTCGACGGAGACAAAAGGGGCCATATCCCTTCATGCTCATAGGCTCCAATGGGACTTGTGCCGGAGTAAAGACTGCAGGATGGGCTGGGGGGAGGGTAAGCGACCCCGGTCTCTTTGGAAATGAGATCGGGTTGAATGGGAAGGGGGGGGGGGAGTTCAGAACTCAGACGCATGGATCACTTCTTCTCAACGTTAAAAAAAAGCGGTTCATTACATAGCCACCAGAGAGGTGGGCCCGAAGCTGATTTGAAAGTCCCATCCAAAGTCGGAACTTTCCCAATATAAGGGGTGAACTTTCTCCATTGCAAATTTGAGGTGGCCAATCCATTTTGAAATTCGAACAGTGGGTTGTTTGTTTTAAATCGAGTTCACGCGGACGGATTTGGAAGGGGAGAAGAACGGGAAAAAATACACTAAATGACAGGATTCTTTTCAGTTGGGTTGGACTGAGTTCAGTTTTGGTGGTTGTTGTTAGGTGTGTTTTTTTTGGAGGGGGGGTTTGTTTGTTTTTTTTTGCCCATCGTTCTTGGCGCTGCTAAAACGCCTTTGAAGCTGCACATTTCAGTGAGCTTCTTAACACGTTCCTAACATAAGGAGCAGGGGACTTGGGCTCTGAGTGCACGGAGCTGTTAAGTTTCCACTGTTTCCAGGATGTTGCTCAAGCTGAGCTGCTGTGGTGGACCCATACCACCTTAAAAAAAAAAAAGCCACGATGCTATAAAAGCGAGAGTACAAATCAATAAAGGGGGGGGACCTCAAAACGTTAAGAAAGAAATATTGAAGGGCAATATTTTGTAAGATCAGTGGGTAATGCCTTCCAGATTTTTTTATTTCGGAGGAGGCTGAGAAACCCAGGCGACAAGTATAAGCTACTACCTCGCTCTGCTTTTGATTAGAAAGATTAGAACCCTGCTCTCCTCATTTCATTAAAGAAAGGCACCTTATAACAAGTTTGGATGATTAAGCATCCCCCGCTGACCATTTTTTTTAATACTTTCTCTCCCCCTCTTGTCTCTCTTTGAGCAGCCTCTGAGCACCCATCAATTTATACCTCAAGCTAAAAATGTATTGTGACAGCCTGTTCTCGCCCATCTGGGCCACTTAAAATTGTCACGAACCACTACAACAGAAACTTCCTACCCATTATAAACTGGTAGCACTGGTCTCTACCTACCACAGCAGACAATCCAGACCTCTGTACAGAAAGAAAGGGAGGCGGGAGTGGGGAGGGCAACGCATTTCATTTAGACCGAAAAATTCTCGCCCCCCCCCATTTTATTGTTTTCTTTTTTTCTTCCTTTTTTAAAAAACATTCCTCCCCAATCGATTATGTTTTACTTCGCAACGTAACGTCCGCTGAGGCGCAAGGAGCTGAAGCAACCTACAAGCCTTGGCATCTCATTGATAACGCAGAATAGTTGCAATATAGGCGGGCGTCAAACAGAGGAATGTTGCCGCAAGCGCTTCTTTCCAGCATGCATATTTAATCTTTTACATATACTTCGATTGCCCGGGGTCATAAATTACTACAATTAATTATCCAAACCTAAAAATTTATGGCACGTGTAACCCTTACCAAAACGCATTTTATGATTATACTAGTAAATACAAAATGTTGTGAGCGGAAGCAGCGCCCTTTCTTTCCACCCATCTTCATTTGCTTCCTGTAATAAGGTATATTTCAAATTCCATTTCAGCAGACTGCAGTTTTTATCACTGCTAAATTCGCTGGTGCAAGGAGGGTGTCTCCTTTAGCAATCCCAGCATCGCTTTAAATACCATTGAAAAATAAACTCTGGTTGTTGTTTCTCAAATGGAGTTTAAATAAAAGACACCTGCATAATAAAGGGGTTTTTTTTTTCCTTCTTTTTTTTTCTTTTTGTAACGTTAAGTATATATTTACACAGAACTGTTCTACTAGAGCAAACATAACAGTATTACAGAACGGGTCTGAGACAGGAATAAAATACACAAATAAGTACACCAGAACAACACTATGACAGAACATTTTGAGCCTTTTTTCTCATTTTCTTTTGTACAAAATATGCACTCACAAAGTCATGAACTTAAAAAAAATAAAACACTGGATAAGTTTAACTTACGAAATAAAATACTAAAAAAAGAAATTCAAGTACTTTTCTTTTCTGTTTTCTGAAAAGGACAAAAAAAATCATTTTATTTTAGCTGCATTTTAGAAAAGCCTGGTGCTCCCAAACGCTTGGCTGTGTTTAACTAATTCTAAACACTGATCAGCACATTCAAAGTCAGAAACATTTCGAGCCAAAGAAACAGCTTCTCCTTCTTCCCTCCCCTCTCCTCCTTTTCTCTTGCATTGATTTGACTTTGCCAACTTTATTGCTGTTCTTTATCGGTTTTTTCTTTATTCATTTTCTTCATTTTCATTCTCCTGTTCTGAAACCAGATTTTGACTTGGCGTTCAGTGAGATTAAGAACTCTGGCTACTTCATACCTCCGGTCCCGTGTGAGGTACATATTGAATAAAAACTCTTTTTCCAGTTCCAGGGTCTGATACTTTGTATAAGGACATCTTTTCTTCCTTGTGGAACGTGCGTGAATCCAATTTGCCACGGGATTGCCTGAGAAAGAAGATTTTTTTTAAAAAAATCAAATCATTAATTTCAACAGCTGCCTTCCCCTCTCCTCACACCCAGATGATCTTTTTTTTTTAATAAACCTGTTTAATTAGGAAGTAGGTAAATATTTTAAAGTGACCTTCAGCAGGCATGAATGTGTTTATTTTTGGAGGGGGGCCATTTCCTTCCCTTTTTCTATTGCTCTCAGATAAAAGTTTCAGTAAATGAAACCGTAGCAATGGGTTTAAAATAATAATCATCCCCTAGCAGGAGTAATCTAAGAACATAGTCATAAAAAGTAAAAATTCCCACCATTTTATAGGCCCATAAACTCTCTTTACAGCCTCTGCTCTCCAATACCTTCTCTATAACCAGACCAGTCCTGGAAATATCTGGAGGATGCCATAGAATAAATTCATTGGCTCCAAAAAACACAGTCTTCAAGCCTAAAAGACCTTTCTCTCTGCTGCCCCATTCCCACTTTGTTAGGACGAAAAAATTACACTATTTTATCGTTAGAATCATCTCCTAGATCCAACCGTAGGCTTTTTATAGAGCCATCTTCCAGCAAAGGAGAATGTTTTCCCTGATCCTGCTGCTTGTTTTATCACAGATTTATTTTATATAGTCACATATGGATACTCATATCTATGAATGCATACATATAGAGATACATATGGGGCAACACTGACAACCACAGACTCACAATGTATAATTTATAAATCGCCATTTCATCAGATTGTTAGGCCAGAAGTCTTAATAAACACATGGCATGCTTGTGTATGTGTGTGTGTGTGTGTGTACATGTGTGTGTACAGGCATACACACCCACAGACTTAACTGGACGTTTATTCTAGTTCCAACAGATTTGGAATCACACTTTATTTTGCCCTCTGTGCGTTGCCTTTATGCACTCACTATACTGTCAGAAGCAACTATCAGCATTGAAGAGACACATGGTCATTCTGAGATGAACATTTTAGCGTGGAAAAGACCAGTTACATTTGTAATGGTGCAAGGGGCGTCTGGCTAATCAGATCCCCAACGGTGCTCAAGTTTTTTTGCACTAAAATAGATGGGCTTTTTTTCAAGTGTTCGGTCCAATATCCTGCCTAAAGCTGCTTTTCGCCTTTATCTAGCCCCATAGATTCTGTATGCCTTTGCCTCCCATAATCCACACTCCTTAACACTTTTCTCAGGGCAACCACCTTCCCATTTATTACCACACGTTGGAGTATTTTATGAACAATTACATAGGTGGATATTTTTAAAGATATGTATATACCTCTCTCTATTTATCCCTGGGTGCTTTTCTCCCCACCCCACACGCCCAAATCACTGAATTAACTCTCAGCTAGAAGGGACTCTTCTTGACTGAAAGTGGAAATATCTGAGAGGCAGGAGCTTTGGTGGGGAGGCTGGGTTATGAATATTTTACCACAGAAACAAATTGATCGCCCCCCCTCTCTTTTTTAAATAAAATGGAAATGAAACTACTTTGTCCTGAGGTTAGATTAAGGGGATTTTTAAACCCAGGTCTTCCTGTATATCTGGAGTTTTAGGACAGGGCCCTCTAAGGTAATTTCATTTTATTGAGTACTGTACTAGAGGCTGTAATGCCTCCCCGGTTGTAAACAAGAATGACTTCAACTTACTAGGGTCTAATTCGTTCTTTTCTTCTTTGTGTTTGCTCGAAGCGACTGCCTCCGATTCCGGAGAGGGTATAGTCTGCGGAGTTCGGTCTCTGAGATCACCCGGGGATCCGTACATGTAATCCGGATAACTACGCCCGTCCACCGGGCCACATTCCGCCCTTCGGCCGGGGAAAGCGTCCGGCTTGAGCCCGTAATGCCTGCTGCTGGGTGGGAAGCCAGGGAAGGACACAGCGCCTGAGATGGGTTCCAACCAAGTGCGCATATACCTGGTGTCAGCCCCAATGTGAGGCTGGTGGGTATACGGATGGTAAACCACAGAAGACTGAGAATGCACGGGAGCCCATGAAGTAGTAAAAACGGCCGGTTTAGGGGCAAAACTGCAGGATGGAAAATCGGCACAGTCCGGTACTAATCCTGAAGGTCTAGCGGCTGCAGGGTGAGAGCCAGTGGCTGGGAACCTTGATGCCAAGAGCTCTTCATTTTCATGACTTATCAAGGAATCTACATAATAGTTGCTTATGGGACCAGAAGCCGACATGTTCCCCCCTCTTTTACATTCATAAGATTATTGTATGAACTGTATGTGTACTTTTTATCTTCTCATAGAACAATCAGGGCAGGTAATTATTTTTTCAGCCTTTCCCAGTTTGCTATTGGCTCTCAGCTCTCACGTGATTGTATTTACCCAAAAATACAGTGTGGATCAATCCGCAGGTCTTTTTTTTTTTTTTTTTTTTTTTAAATAGAGACTATGCGACCTGGCTTTTCATAAAACTCTTGAAATAATGCAGATATTAGAAGCAATGCCTCTTGCATTTTCATTAGCCAGAGGTGGCTATGTCTGGCATAAAAAGCTGTCCTGCTAATGAACCTATAAAGTATGTGTGTAAGGTATCCCAGGAACTATTTCTTGACGTAATTCGTCTCTGTCTGTCCTTTGCTTCTGCAGCTTGTATTCTGTAATGGATACATTAAATTGAATATCAGTAAAAAGGGACTGGTTCAAAGTGTAATAGAGGTGTGCTTCCCATCATACTTCAGCACCACCCAAGGAAGGATCTGATTTTAGGCTCTTTTAGCCTAAAAATAAATGGAATTTTTGTCATCTGTTACAGAGAAATAGAGTCGTCAAGCCTGCTTTAGGGCAAGAAATCTGCTGGTCACATGCATATCTATTTTTTAATAACTGTCTTCCGGAGTGGAAAGGATAACCTTGTAAAACATGAGTGGAAAATATTAACGCCACCATCGCCCCCTTCCCCCCAAAAAGACAGCTTTTGCAGACTCTCTCTGAATTGTTCGGCTAGTAGCCGTGGATGTTTTTATGTCCTTCAATAAAATTTTTACGAGGATCATTTGATTGTTCATAAATGTGTCTTTCATTAAACAAACCTGTAAGAGTGAATTTCGGCTATAAGGCATAGCTGGGAATGGTGAAACCTTCTGAATATTTACAGCAAGCAACAATGGACACTTGACACTTATTATCATTTTAATGTATGGAAACTTTTTCTTGTTTTTTGCCAAATCAATTGAAATAGTTTGGCTTCTGTTGTTGGTTTTTTTTAAATTCTTAACATTCGGGCTGCATTTTGAAAGAAATAACCTTCCCTTTGTAGAGAAAGGCAGGTAGGTAAATAGATCACGCCCATTGGATTCTGGAAGAATGGAGTTAGTGGATTTCTCTAGAAGAGGAAGATAAAATAACCTATACAGAATAGCCACTTATTTTTTAAAAAATGAAACAAAAATGGGCATTATCTAGTGCTGAGAAGGGCAATTCATCACTTCGAATTTCATAGTAATTGGAGTGAGATGAAGGTGGATGCTCAAAATTTTGCAAGAACAAGAAAAGTGGAGTCTCAGAAGGTTATGGTGGTTTCTCGCAGAGCGAGACAGATAGACAAGGAGAGATAGAGAAAGAGAGAAAGACAGGGGCATATGTCCGTTAGTGATTCAGCATGCACCAGTGACATACATTATGGACAGTGTATGTAAGTCCCGTGAACACACATGACATGAATGCTTTTTCCCCCAGTACGTAACATATAGGAAATTCGAGCATGAAGAAAAAGCAGATGGCTACAGATACATGCCTAAATATGAATTAATATATGATGTTGCTTAAAAAGCCCCCAACACCTAGAAACTTACAGTCCATATTTCAGCTGAGAAAAGATTAAAACTGCATCTTAATTCCAAAGTTCTTAATAAATATGCACAAATCTGCCCTAATTTCTGTTAGAAATGTATTTAATTCTATCAAAGGACCAATTTAAATAGAAATTGATTTCTCTGTGTGTAGGAAAATCCAAATTCGGACAGAGTTTATGAAATCTGAAGTAATCATCTCGTTCTCTCTCAGAATTTATTCTCATTCCGTTTTAGATCCTATGCTTTATATGAGTCCTTAAAGGGAAATATTCCTATAGGAGTATAATGTCCCCTTTGGCCTCTATTGAGTTCAATTTATTTGTCAATCAAAAGTCTCTAGTGACAGTTGTTTTTATGTTCATGAGGGAAAAAATATACTCATCATTCTTTCTCTATTTCCATTTTTGTTAAATACTCACTATGTAAGATTGCTAAGATGCTGTGATGTAAAAACGTGGAGGTGTAAAGAAATCTTATCTTTGGTACATGGGTGAATTATTGTAAATGGAGCCTTATAAAAGAATGGTTGTCTCTGGACATTTATGCAGAAAGAAAGAGAGAGAGTGAGAGAGAGAGAGAGAGGACTTTATATACAGAGGGAGAGATAGAGAACAGCAATGAGTGCAAAGGAAGACTAGTGTGAAATTTTGGGGGAGAAAATGACAAAATATACAATATATGAAATACATAAGGAGCAGAGATTATAAAAACACAGGGTTTAAATAAGTAAAACCAGTTCTTGTAACCTTAACACAAGCAGACAAGGTCACCAATTTAGTTGTGAATGGTGCATTTCTGGTGGTACACAAAGGAAAACATTGCTGGCCAAGATTTCTTTTATTTACACGAAAACTTTCATTAAATAGAATTGTTTACTCTCCATAGAGCTGCATAGGATTTTTAAAAAAAAAGAATCATAACGTTTGCAGTACCAGCCTGTTTCATTCAAGGAGCAGCATGCTTTGAGCAATTACCCAGCTCAAAACAGAGAGAGGCAGCTCATCTTAAAGTAAAATAAAAACATGGCTTAGCATAATATGATCAGAACATTTAACTGTGTAATTGCATAACAAAACTCTGAGTCTGCAGCGAAGTAAAATAACGTTCATTTATGTTTCTATCTACATCAAACCTTCTACGTGGATAAGCGTAAGGTTTCATGAATAAAGTCCAGTCGCAATGCAGGGCAAATGAATACATATTTTGAAATAGACTTATTTTAGGGAGTAGTCTTTCCAATCGGAGGTGAACGTTAGAATTCAAATCTGGTTTGCTACACAATCAATACCAACAAGGTTAGCTTGCAACATTTGTGAACGTTCTAGCTAGACTCAGAGCAGATATGAGTCTGTTTCCATAAATGCCTCGCTACTTGTTTAATGGAAGATTCCCTCTACTGAAATGATGTTGAACTATCATTTCTCATGTAGGCTGTCTAATATCTCTTCCTCCTCCACTTCCCATTATTCTGAAAGCAAAAACTTCTGTGCATTTAACATAACCAACACATCCCTGCAAATATAAACAATATCAATTTGGGGGGGGAGAGGGGGAATGCAACAAAACTCATGTAGATTTGTAATTGTGACGTTAAAAAAGCGAACGCCATTGTTTAGTTTATTGATCACTGTCTTGACACATTTAGTTTTGACACCTTTTCGAGCGAAATTATTTCCAGTCTCTTTGGCCCCTTGTGTGTGTGTGTGCATCAGATAAGCATGTGCAGTTTGCAGAAATCCATTCCTTCTCTGTTTTGATTGCACTTAACTGCAGACGTTTATTCCCTCAATCCTGCAGTTTCACTTTGATAAGCTTTCCTTGATTTCAAGGAGATGAAAAATCATCATCATCATCATCATCATCAAAATAAATACATAAAAAGCCCAGGGCCGTGTCTTTTCAGCTCTGTGACACTGCAATTTTTTTTTTAAACTTTACAGACTAGTGGTATTAAAGGCTAGTTTGGAGTCCCACAGCAATTGGAAATAAATAAATAAATGCACAAAGTCCCACCACCTCCTTGTGGCAATTCAAGGCCTGAAGTACACTAGGCAGCTCTACACACAGGGATCCAGTGCAGCTGTCCGGATTTGCACCCTGAAGCTGTGTGGAAGATGAAAGCGGTGCTCTTTATAAATAGCAATAGCAACTCTCTATGGGTTACTGGCTACTAGAGGAAGACATTCAAGAAGGGATTTGATCGACAAACTCCAGTGAGGGCCTTGGGATTAGCAGACAACACTCCACCCTTGACAGGCAGACAAACAGCGACTCCAAAAACGCATTCCCCGCTTCCACTTGGTTCAATTAACACTGTCAAGTTCGTATTAATAATCTACTTTTCCCTTCTCGTTAAACCCCTGCACGCACACACACACACACACACACACGCACATGCACGCGCGCACACACACACACACCCTGCATCGAAGCAATCTGAAGCCGTGCTGTGTTATCTCTCCATAAACAAAAACGAAACTAACCATACAGACAGCACTAATTTACACAGGAGCAGTGAATATCGCTTTGATTTTAATCCCTCTGCAGAATAAAGTTCATCCCTCACCTCGCATCTCTTTCTCTTGTTACACCTCCGCAAAATGTTTCTTTCTTTCTTTTGTTCTTTTACACCCTCCCCCTTTCTCTTATGAAAAAAAGAGTACACAATGGGTTGGATTGCATGAATGTAGAGCAGACTGTCTGAAGTCAGTAGAAAATATCCCCTGATCTCCTACAGGTCTTTTATTTTTCATGTTTACCCTTTTTAAAGCCACTCTATGAAAAGGAAAGGCCAATTTCAGCAAACTGTTCCTGGTGGATCCCATAGCAATGCAGCTAGCTGTTGTTTTGTTTTCCAAATTTCTTTGGCTACTTTCATATCATATTTCCTCGGGTTTTTTTTTAAGATGTTGGACAGAAAGGATCTTCAAAACAACATATTACTGATGAGACTTGTCTAAAGGTGCCTTTAAATGGGCATAATATTTAAATTGAACAGAAAAGGAAGGGAGGAAAGGGGACAGGTAAATAAAACGAGCGTTCAGTTTAAAAATTACTCTAGAGGAGTTTTTACCTGTTTCAGTGTTTCTACACACACACAGCTTTGTTGCTAAGAATTTTGTTAGAAGTTATGACTTTGGATTCCAGACTCCTTAGTGTCAGAAGGCAGAGGTAATAGACAATAAATTCCGAAGCGCAATTAAAGACCAAGACCAATTTATTTAACTGTGTTATGGTGTCTTTCCAAAATTTCAGGTTTCCACTAGACGAATCCCATCAAAAACATCTACAGATGGGAGCTTGTCTAGAGCAACCGAAGAGGGGGAAAAATCTTTAAATGACACTAACTGCTAATCTCCAAGGCATATTAGGTTATCTTGGTTTGGGGTGTGATATGAAGTACAGGTCAACCAAAGGGGAGGGGGAACATTTCAAAAAGAAGTAAATTAAAAGAACAGCAGGAAAACAAGCCTGAACCCAAAGAGTAAAACTGTATACTGCCTGAAGAAACATATTTCTATACGTCTCCTTCTGCATTTATTATGTTTCTGTCAGACACCCTGTAATTAGCATAAATAACTATAGTTCCAAGTAGCAACTTTTGTCTGCAAATTCTATGGTTTACGCTGCCAAGTTGCACTCCAGCTAGAATGAAGGAAAATCCAAGGTGTTACGATGACAATCATGCACACAAACCGGACAACAACTTCACTTCGCTTATTAAAAAGGGAGTGTTTCAGCTGAAGGCGATGACTTGCAGCTGAATATAAACCACTGGAGCTCTGGGCCTTGTTTAATTATACCTGCCTTGACCATACCAACCTACCTCTTAACCTGTCTTGGTTTATAACAAAGTGAGCTTTCTTTAAAAATAAATCAAACACCACATATTCCTCCCTCTCCCCCCGCCCCCCCCACTTCTCTCTCACACACACATAGCCTTGATTTGATTCTGTTAATCATTTGTAAAGATCATCTGCACACCCTAAGAGCTGGTTAAGTAACATAGTGACAGTGTGAGAATCCAAGACACCTAACAGCCCTTAACAGAGGGATTTGTTAGTATTTCGAAAATTCTAGACAGCCGCTCCAGATGATTTTTCAAACATACCACTGGCACGTATCTTAGTGAAAGCTAAGCTTTCAATGCAACGTCCCAAGCTCAGGCGAGGCAAACGGCTAACTGAAACAAGGAGGGATTAAAAATATATATCTGCACTTATTGAGCTGCAGCGAAATGGAGGAGCCTATAACCAAGCCCTAGCCTCCCTGTTACGAATTTACAAGCTCCTACTCACTTCTAAATATATTTTTCTTCCCCAGGAGGTATTTTCTTAAAGCACCACAAAAATCACCGGAAGCAGCAAAGAATAAAACACATAGGAACCCGTAGAGTCACAGACAAAGCCTTCAGGTTTTAAAATTACACCTGCTGGGGAAAGAGCATTATATAAACATAGGCAAGAAAAATGATACAATCGAGCAGATAATAATATTGCTAATATTTTACCCGGATAATAATAGCATCAGAAAGTGCGTGCATGCTTAGCCGCAAAGCGAACAAAAATATATGAAGTGAGATGAACGCGAACAGCGTGGTGTCTTTTTGACTACCCATGTTTTTTACATAAAAAGAAGGAAAATGTATACTAAATTGTTAAAGCCAATAAATTCACACTCTCATGCCTTCTGATCTAATATCATAATTAAAAAAACAGTAGGGGAGGTTTTAACGTCTATTGCGTTTCTAGAGTTGTGTTGCTAAACATAGATTAACTTCAGGCTTCTATTTCTCTACAGGGATGTAGCCTTTGATATAAAATCAATCTTAATATCTACATAATAGATATTTTTTCTTGTACATGCTGTTAGAAGAAAGGGATAAACATCTGCAAATTGTTAATATAGAAAAGGCGAAATGGTATGTGTATACATATATATATAATATGAATCTTTTAACTCATTCAATTATCACAGCACTAATGTCAAATAATTACACTTAAAACGAGCAATGATCAGCCCTTTCCCTGTTGAAATATTAATTTACAGTACCACGAAGCAGATTTTTTATTAGTTTGTTTTTTTACAACTTGCATATTACATTCAACCTAGGTGTCCAACCCAAAAGTCGTTCTCCACGCAATACTGCTTTGAACCAAATCCAGAGCTAGGATGCCCTTTCCGCACTTAAAAAAGATCATATTTAATACCGCAGAAAAAGAAAACCGATACTTTCTAAAACTGTTGGCTTAGGACTATACATTTACTTCTTTCCACGTGCTTTTTTGTCTGATCTGAGCTACAATATCAACATTAAATGTCTCTCCTAGGTAGAAGGGACATTTCTGTTTCTACAATCGAAATGTATTGTTTGCACCGAAAGTTTGTTGCGGAACTGTTAAGCATAAAGCTAGAGTAGAATGCAAACACAGATATGTTACAGTACAAGAAAAATATGTATATATATATATATATATATATATACTGCCCTTTCTCTCCTCCAAAAAATCTGAACCCGATGTAAGAAAAAGAATGGACTCTGACATTTTGCCCACCCAAAACAGTCATAGTGGTCTTATCATTATACTTTCCCCAAAACAAAACTTTTTTCCCCCCTCTATAATGTTAACACAACCCGGACTGGGAATTTCTTTTATAATAATACAACAGACAATATCTGAAGATTCCCTTCTACCTCCTCAGTCTCTTTTCTATAATTATTTTGTCTCCTTTTTCTTCTTCTTATTCCTATCCGTCATTGGTATTCTTGAGGGGGAAACACACACGCACAAATACACACATGCATTATTTGTGTGTAACCCTGGATTTTTTTTTCCAAATAGGTGACGTGTAGATGTAACTTTCCAAACTTTTCCAAGACGCTTTCTTTTTCGGGGGGAAAAATATCTCCTTTTACTTTGCCCAAGAAAGATGCTAATCATATAGCCTAGCCGACTCATTTTCTTAATCAACAGTTACTTAGCTTTCACACGTGTCCTCAGTGGATAATAGTTCATAATCCGGGTTGTAGCAGAGCAACACAAGAGAATGTGTTCTTAAAAGTGGAACCCTCTGATTCTAGTACATAAAATGGCTATTACATTTTAAATCTGATGCTTCTGCTGTTATATAGACAGAGCGGAAGATAAGTTTGATTTCCACTTTCTGCTTTGTTCTTCAATGCACCTTCAAGGACCAAA